>NC_091017.1:74512306-74812306 GCF_041296385.1 Aphelocoma coerulescens
CCTTTCCTCTTTCCTTTCCTTTCCTTTCCTCTTTCCTTTCCTTTCCTCTCTTTCCCTTTCCTCTTCCTTCCTTTCCTCTTCCTTTCCTCCTTTCCTTTCCTCTTTCCTCTTTCCTTTCCCTCCCTTTCCTTTCCTTTCCTTTCTCTTTCCTTTCCTTTCTCTCCTTTCCTTTCCTTTCCTCTTTCCTTTCCTTTCCCTCTTTCCTTTCCTTCCCCTTTCCTTTCCTTTCCCCTTTCCTTTCCTTTCCTCCTTTCCTTTCCTTTCCCCTTTCCTTTCCTTCCTCCTTTCCTTTCCTTTCCCCTGTTCCTTTCCTTTCCCCTTCTTTCCTTTCCTTTCCCCTTTCCTTTCCTTTCCCTTTCCTTTCCTCTTTCCACCTTTCCTCCTTCCTCCCCTTCCTTTCCTTTCCCCTTTCCTTTCCTTCCTTTCCTTCCCCTTTCGCTTTCCTTTCCCTCTTCCTTTCCTTTCCTCTTTCTCCCCTCTCCCTCCCCTCCCCTCCCCTCCCCTCCCCTCCCCTCCCTCCCCTCCTCTCCTCCTCTCTCTCTCCTCTCCTCTCCTCTCCTCTCCTCTCCTCTCCTCCTCCCTCTCCCTCTCCTCTCCTCTCCTCTCCTCTCCCTCTCCTCTCCTCTCCTCTCCTCTCCTCTTCCTCTCCTCTCCTCTCCTCTCTCTCCTCTCCTCTCCTCTCCCTCTCTCTCCCTCTCCTCTCTCCTCTCCACTTCCTCACCTCTCCTCTCCTCTCCTCTCCCTCTCCTCTCCTTCCTCTCTCTCCTCTCCTCTCCTCTCTCATCCCTCTCCTCTCCTTCTCCTCTCCTCTCCCCTCTCCTCTCCTCTCCTCTCCTCCTCCTCTCTCTTCCTCTCCTCTCCTCTCCCTCCTCTCCTCTCCTCTCCCTCTCATCCTCCCTCTCACTCTCTCCCTCCTCTCACTTTCCCCTTTCCCTTTCGCTCTTGCTTCCCCCTTTCCCTTTCGCTCTCGCTTCCCCTTTCCCTTTTTCCCTTTCCCATTCCTTTTTCCCTTTCCCTTTCCCTCTCACCTTTCCCCCTTTCCCTTTTTCCCTTTCCATTCCTTTTTTCCCTTTCCCTTTCCCTTTTTCTCCTTTCCCTTTCCCTTTCCCCTTTCCTACCCTCCTTTTCCTTTTCCTTTTCCCTTTCCTCTCCCTTTTTCCTTTCCTTTCCTTTTCCTTTTCCTTTTCCTTTTCCTTTTCCTTTTCCTTTTCCTTTTCCTTTTCCTTTCTTTTTTTCCTTTGCTTTTCCTTTTCTTTTCCTTTTCTCAATGTTCTGTACTAGGTTTTGGATGCTGCAGTATAGTTATATTCTTCAACTTTTTCTTTCCATTCATTAGGCTCTCAAACTGTATAACCCCAGGAGTCGTTTGTCCTATTTGTTGTGCAATCTACACATAACAAAAATCATTGCAAAGAGGATAGGGAGCATCTAGGATGAAAAATAATGGGCTTAGGTTCCTTGCTCAAAGGAATACTGAAGTTAATAAGGAATTTTTACTGATGACAAAATCTGTTGGTCACCAGTGTGGATTGCCCAGAATGAGCAAGAAGCTCTCATTGCATGAGCTTCACAGAACACATTAGAAGTAAATCTGACCGAAATGTCATCATTGTGTTGCTCCTGTCATGGGTAAAGGAAGGACCTTTTCATCATCCAGTGTTCTGTGTCTGTGAAGAGGGTTGAAGATCCTTAAGGAGTGCTGGCTTAATGGGAATGAAGCCTGCTCAGGAGGCTTCCAGCACACCCTGGGATCAAACTCTCTCTTCAAAGAAGTTTTTACAGCTAACCAGGAGATCTCATTAAGGTGATGTCTTCAGCTTCTGATGCCCTGACATACTTCTCAACCCTGTAGATCAGAGACGAGTATGATTTAAGATTTCAAGCCTCAGATTTTTTGCTAATTGCTCATCAGGGAACATTTGCCTCACAGCTTGAATGTAACTGAGTATCATGATTTTGGATTAAAGAACACTCTTCCTCCCTCCCTTTCAGCAAAACAGGAGACACTTGGCTTTTGTGATTATTTTGCTTCTACTGTTTCCTGTCTTCATTGTATTTAGTTAGTTATTTTTACTGCTGGAAACAAAAGGTCATATTTATTTTTATTAGAATAAAAATGAATCATTATGGGTGGAAGAAAAAGCAAGATCTACTGCAAGAGAAAGTTTGGACTTCAGGTAAATAAAGAAAGCACAATGGAGAGAGCATGTGCACATTATCTGATGAAACTGAAAGCTTCACTTGATAGAACTAAAATGACCAGCTAGAGAGAAATATGGTCCTTTTTTTTTTACTCCCAGCCACTAGCATGCAAAAGATCAAGGAGGTATGTTATCATCAGATCCCAAATCTCAACAAGAAGGTGGCATAAAATATCAATCTTGAAGTCAAGTTTCTTCATGAACATCATATAGTGGCTTTATCAGACAAATCTCAGAATGGCTGTGCAATTCCATAACGTGGAAAAGAAATGCAAATTTAATGGGAATTATTAAAGACCAACCTCTCTTCTTCCTGTACTCCCAGGGCTGATAGAATATCCTATGAGGAACTTGTATCCACAACGTATTTGTGAGGAATGGAACTTCACTCTGTTAGGGCTGCCTGTAAGTCCTCCCTGCCTCTGTGGCTGGAAATATTCCAGGGAGCCCCATGGACTGTTCTGTTCCTTCTGACACTGTTCAGTCCCATAACAAAAGTCAGTTTCTACACAATAGGAAAGGCTGTATGTGGGCAAGTCAACATAGTTTCACAGTGGAAGGGAACAGGCCCTGCTAGTACCAGACATCAGGATTTTCTCAGGTGAAATGCACCCTGGAGATGTGTATTTTTGTTTCCTGACTACAAAGGGAAAGTCTGGTGACCACCCCACACAGAGAAGCCTGGTGATGAGCAAGATCAATACTGGTGTCCCTGCAAGGAGAGATGGGATTTCGGGGATAATCAGCAATGTCCTTATGTTCCCTCCAGCAACACCAGTTTGGTGTCTGGAGATGCAGCCTGTGACTTTTCATGGAAAGGAGAACTATGGATGACAAGCATACTCACATCCTGTGCATTCAAAGCCTCCAGCCTGTGTAGATTAAGTTTTGGTGTTGAAAACACTTATGTTGGTTGAACAGGAGCTTTTTACTACTCAAAGAGTGAACACTGTTGCTCTGCATGAAATTTGTTTATGTCTATGAGCCAGTTACTTGTTTGGGGGGAGAAATTAATACCTGAGAAGCAACTCCTCCACTGCAAGTACTAACCTTAGTCACTGCTCCAGCTGCTGTCAAAACAACCCCTCCACTCCTGTCAGGTCAGCTCTTCTGTTTAGCACAGTTTTCTGATATTGGACAGTATCACTGCATGAGGGATTTCATATTTAAGTTAATAATCCATTTGATTCCCTCACTAAAAGATTTGCTATTGCTCTGAGAATGTTTACAGTCTGATTCCATCCATTTTTGTGCTTGCTGCAGTCACAGTCATGCCTCTGGCTCAGTCACTTCATGTAGCATCACACTTTGCATTCTTTAGGTCTTTAGATTACCCATAAGCCTACAAGTGTTTTTAGTACTTTTCTCCTCCTCATAAACATCTCATTATTTCGCACCCTTATGGGCCCTGATGTCTGAAGTTGTCCTCATTGAAATTTCATTTTAACTCTCCTCTAATTTTCTTTTGAAGATGTAGGTCTTGTGCAGAACTAATGTTTTTAACACCGTTAATTGTGCTATGTGTCTTGGAAAAAAAAATACACCTAACTACCTTGATCATATTCCCTGGTTAGTTTTTTTATCTGACACTTAAATCCCTTGGTTGCCCTATTAGGATGGAAGTAGTCCAAATTAGGGGTGCATTGCCACTGTGATATGATCACCTAGTTAATTACTGACAGGCCCTTAGAGATTGCTTGTTTTTTTTCTCTAATTATTTCTGAGGACAATATTCCTGTCACCTTCAAGCTGTGCATATACACCATGCAACAAGGAAGTCTTTTAAAACTGGACAATAAAACAAATCTTGCTTTCTTAATAATATGACCTAACCCTTAGACATAATTAAATTTTCTCACTCACCCATGTAGATTGTAGTTTATACTTGTGTAGAGAAAATGTGACTTTGCATTAATTTTTCATTCGGTATAAACATAAACAAATACCAATTGTGGTTGAATCTTGTGTTACATCTGACTAAAACTCATTAGCACAATTCTTTACAGAGCTTAAAATGGCTGGTTCTCTGCTTATTGTCCTGGTGTTACCAAACTAACTTTGGTTAACACTTCCCTCTGCGAGGGGTCACTAGATGACTTAGTGACAGCATACAGATTTAATTCCTCAGTTATTTGCATGGTGAACTTAATCAAAGCACAACCCATCTCCCTTTTGGACATTTCCTTCCTTTGCAAATTGTGATGCAGGGAGAAGGAGTAAAGGAAAAAGAAAAAATCTTGTCAATTCCCTTAATCTTCATGATGTTAGATCAGGAAGACTGAGGAGAGTAAAAACTATCCTTTATTCTTTCTCATTCAGAGGGTTATGGTTTTACAAGTAATTCTTTACAGTTCGGTGTACGAGAACCTCAAATCATTGGAGAGCACTCCTGGCAGAGTGTTAGATTGATGCATCATTTTGGACTACCATTCCTTAGGACCTGCTCTGCAGTTCACCGAGGGTTCGCAGAGACTCTTCTCCAAACCTAAGTTACGTGTTTGGCTTCATCTTACTGGTGAGTATCAACATCAGAGCAATTCACTGATGTTCCTGTTACAGGTAACAGAACTCTGACAGTCAGGCTGGTTAATGGAAACTGGGGTTTGATTCATCTCAATCAGAAGTGAACATCTAAAATAGGTCAGATAAACTGTGCTCTGAAAATACATATATTTCTCTTTTGATCACAAATGGACTGTCTCAGAAACAGACATATAGTGCTTTTTAAATTTGGGCAGGATGAATCATAAGGACTTGTAGATGGAAGAGTGAAATTGGCTATGATTCACCCTTCTCAAAAAAAAATGTAATCCATTTTAAATTGCTGCTGTGATTTCCAATAAAAATGATCCTTCAGTGTCATCACAGGGGAGACCATTCACTCCTAGTTTTTAGATATGCTTTATTACATGCTTTATTTTTGTATAGCTGGAGAATTTCCCCCAAATTCACTGTTAACTCTATTTTGACCATGGTTTGAAGAAACCCAAGTTGTAGCTGTTGGAAGTAACAATCATCAAAGAAACATCCTTAATGTTTCAGAGAGCCCTGTATTGCGTGTAATCTCCCTGGAAACTGACTTTCCATCCTCAGTGAGGCTGTCCTTTAATAGCAGGTGTTGCAGCTGGAGTTGGTACAGGTTTTTACTTGATTCAAGTAGGAGATTTTCAATATCATGCAGTTGGGAGCCTTGAAAGCAACAGCTCTTCTGACTCTGCTTGTCCTCTAGCTGAGGAGCTTTTTATGAAAGGACTTTTTCTCCTTTGAAAATGTCAGTCACAAAAACCTAAATGTTTTTGAGTGTACTGATTTCACCAAAACTGTGCTGAAATGATCCCTTAGCACAGGCGGGGTTGAGACCAAATGTGAATGATGTAAAAATAACTCAATAATCCAAATACTTTTCTGGAATATGGGTGATGTAACTTCAATTCCCATCGTGAGACCGAATAATTATGTAAACTTTTAACACTCTGTACAGCTTAGGTGTGTGTATGCTGCATACAGCTATCATCTGTTCTTGAAGTAGAACATAAATTATCCTTTCACAACAGCAATTAACAGCTCTTTTTTTTCTCTGTTTTCCCCCTTACTGGCCCTGCAAGCAATGGGATTCTGTACTTCTTCAACTGCTTGGGATAATGCACCAAATATCAATAATGCACAATTATATATCAAAAAGAAAAAGCTGCCTTTACCACCCTTTCTAACATTATTTAAGAAAGGAAAGGTTTTTAAAGCAAAGTATGAAAAGTTGACAGTGCTTGGGGAGCACTGGAGAGAGTGACAAATAATTTACTAGGCTCAACTCCTGATAAATGGTGAATGCTTGTTCTGTTTGACCAAAATATAGCTTTGATATGAGTGGTTTTGGCATCTTACTGCCTTATGAGAAAAATTACACAGCTTCAGGTTTTGACTCAAGCAGATGCTCTGTGCCTTATATAGCTTTGTGTTTTTGGAGCACCAGTCCTCATTCTGTCTTTAATCTGCTGCTGGTTTCAGTAGCAATGAGAAACAATCCCCAAATAAAATAAAATAAAAAGAAGTAAAAGGAAGTCAAAAGCATTTTGAAGAATTCTTATTTTGACTTTTAGAATGATGTGAATAGAATGGCATTAGCAGAATATCACATGGCAATAAACAGATAAACAGCACAGTTCTGCACAGTCAGGGACTGTGAAGTTTCCCATCCTTCCCTCTGCATCACTATCTTCCAGTCACAGCTACTGTGAGAGGAGGGAAAAGATGGATCTCCAGGCTGGGAGAACAGAGGAGAGGCTGCTGGAAGTGAAAACCAGGCAGCACAAAGCTTGTCTTTCAGATGGAGATTTCCTATAGTGAGGGCCTTATATCCTCCCAGCCAGGGAGACATGGAGGAGTTCAGCTATGAAGGAGTTCAGCTCACACCATCCCTCACTAGCCTGTAAACCATCACCACAGTTTTCAAGCAAGCCTCATGTTTCAATAGGATTATCCTCAGAAAGCAGTTGTGGGTAAGTGTGTGCAATTTTCCCCACGATTTGGGAGGTCTTTGGGATCCAAAGGCAAAAAAGAGTCTCAAAACGACAAGAGTCCCCAAAATTGGATTTAGATAAAAGAAGTCCAAGCTATCCTTTGCTTCTTAAGGTTTTCAGCATTGCTGATTTTGATTAAGGCACAAGAAAGATCCCCTATTTTTATAACATTATGAGCTGTTTTGTTCTGGAAGTCATCTCCATTAAAGGCTGCTGACAGACCCAGCAAGTGCACAGGGCTGAGTGGGGTAAATGGGAAGCTGTATCCATTTGTCTGGTGTTTCATATACCAGTTTAATTTTGAAAGCATTTATTTTCTCTTCATTTGAGTGGCCTCTTTTCAAGAATATCCTTCCTAATCTTCCCCCTTTTATGGAGCCTCCCAATTAGCTTTAGCTCACAGCGTCTTGAAAACAACACAAAAACACATTAAAGCAATTGCAATTTAAAAGAAGAAGTGATTAAAATACTTTTAATTGAGGCTTTTCAGGAATTGCCACCACCACTGTTATTTCCAGCATTTCTTGGTGGTTCTCTGTTTATCTAAACAGAATTTTAAATTTCCATCCTCTAACTTCACTACCTGCCAAACTGAGAATTTTTCTTCCAGAAGTGGTATAACTGTATTTACTGCTTATGCTGCAGGTAGGGAAGGGCTGCAGGATATTTTAGTTTCCTATGGAAATTCTCGTCATGGAACACTTTTCAAGAAAATCATTGGACTAGACTGTCAATCAAAGGTTAATTGTTGATCTAGTAATTATTAACCTGTTAATCTTGTTATCGCTAACAAGAAAAAAGCCCCAGTTTTCCTAGGCAAAAAACTGTGCACTTAATTTAAATTCTTGAAGTCCTGCATGTGTAATGGAAAAGGCTTGCCTGAAATTGTCACTCATTTCTCCTTTTTTGTTTTTTTAAGTACTTGATGTGTAAGAAACATATTCCAACTGGAGAATGCCCTGTGAATCATTAAATTCTTTCTTGAAGCCCAGGCTTAACTGCTTATTTCAATGTGGAAGTACTTGAATTGTATGTGCAAACATTGGAACAGTAGTTAGAAAAAAAGGGTTTATATTTTACCATGCAGATACATGCATAACGTTTTAGAATAGCTATGAACAATTTTTACTTATGCTTAGTCACAAGTATATTGACTTAAACTTATTTGACAAATGTATTGACTTATATCTAGAAACAAGTCTCAGCTATTTTTCTTTGCCTCTTTCCCTCTGCTCCATTGTGATAATAGCAAATATTCGGAACACTTTGCATTTAAAAAATGAGAAAACTCTGCTTTTTTGGCCTCTGTCCTATAATGACATTGAAACATTAAGGCTTCACACTGCTGTGTCACCTGTTCTCTCATCTGCAGCCACTGTTCAGATCAGTACAACATCATTTCCCTGTACTTTCTTTTTACACACAACACTGCCTTTTCCTTGTGACTTTCATCCTCTGACTGCTTTGCCCTTCCTGGTTTTCCTTCCAATCTTTTACAGATTTCCAGCTGTGGTTTTTAGTTCTTGGTGCTTATGTGGATATTTCCATATGCAAAGAAGGAACTGGACTGGCAGTTAGTGAACACAAGGGTGTCTGTTTACACCTTCCAGGACATCTTAATTCAAATAGAGGAGAAATTGTATTTTTATAACTCCACCTAGAAAGAATGGAAAGCTATTTCCAATATAAACAAAAAAACCAAACCAACCAACCAAAAAAATACCAACCAACCAAAAAACCCTCAAAACCCAAACAACATAGAAAAATGCCCAATAAAAAACCAGATAGATTGTGTCTGTGTCCACAAGAAGAAATAAATAAATTTTCTTCTTTTATATGTATACAAATACATGAACATATTTGTTTTCTATGTACATATTTTTGTTTTCTAAAAAAGAATTTATGTATGTTCACATATATGCCCTTAAGACTATACTAATCTTTGACATATTCAGCACTTAGTAAATTTTAACCAGTTCTAATCATTGGGAAAAGCACATGGAAACACATTTTCCTCAATGCTTTTCACCTCTGTTTTTTCACAATACTTCCAGATGGAGGAAGTTTGTGTTCAGAACTATTGCGTATTGTCTTGTCAATATTCTTTTGCCAAAGTTAAATTTATGTAAAATTCAATTAACTATTTCACAAACACAGCTGAAAAGACTTCTATATTGTACAACTTTACTGCTTGGTGTCTATTCAATAATTTAGAAGAAGCAATTTGAACTATGTAATTTTTTAGACTCTGTGACAGAGGATATGTTTCATTTAAGAAAAATGTTGCTTTTTCACCTGTGTAACTCAGAAATGCATATTGATGCGTTTGATTGTAGCCCAGAGACCTGTCTCTGTTAAGTTGAACAGAAAATAATATGTTTAGAAATAAAAAGGTTTTAAGTAGGCCCAATTGATCTGTCCTGTCAAGATTCCTAGTGGGAAAAAGAAAAGAAAGAAAAAGAGCTACTGAGTCAATATACTTTTCTTTTTTTTTGGGACGGAGGCTGCAGTGCTCAAAGCCTCAACCCTTAAGGTTTCCCAAGAAAAAAAAAAGAGATTGAAAACTGAAAAAGTAGTGAAAGACTGAAATTTATCATGGGAAAAAAAATTAAGATGGAGAACTTCTTCCATGACAGAATCTAAATGAAGAGACATATTTCTGCTGGTTTGTTTTGCCTGGTTTTTTTTGTCAGTTCTACATCTGCCAGGGTCAGTTTTTCTTCTGTGTTCCCCTCGTTTAGGGGAACACAAGATGCTCCCTAGAATCCATCCAACCTGCCTCATCCATGCAGACAAGAGTTGTGTGAATAGGGCTGATGTCAAGTCTTTTAAAGATGGATGTAAGTGTTTTTCTAATAGAATCCATTCTGGCTGAATTCCAGAAGAAGATAATTTGTAGAAAATTGTTGTGCAGTCAGGCAGGAAATTACAGTTGGAGAGAATTGTTTTCCTGGCCTTATTTTAGACCAACTTCTCTTAAAATATTTAAGTTCCTTATTTCTGAACAATTGTGGAAACCAATTGATTTTATTGTCACATATAAAGAAAATAGTGTGGAGTTTTTCATCTGGCACCACTGGGAGAGGCAGGCAAACAGAATTAATATTTCTCATATGGAACAAAACACAGATGATTGTATTCCAAACTGGGCGATTATGATAATGATTCACCTGCAGTATTTGCATGAGATGGCTGTACTGGAAGCAACTGCTAAAACTCCAAGCTATCAGCTATCTGTGAGTGTTTAAAAATCAGAGTTTATTTTCTCTTCCGTCTCTGCAATTGCTTTTTCTGAAATATAACCCTGAGGGTGCCTGCTATTCCAGCACTCGTGCTTTATTGACTGAAGTTTCTTTGTTTCTTACCCAGTTCTGAACCCTCATCCTGGCTCATATTGGCTCTCTGCATTGGCTTTATGATCTTGTTTGATAGCCATGCACTGACTCTGCCTTCAAAAACTCCTTTATATTCTGGCCAGTGCTGCTCAGTGGGAGGTTTGGTCCATACTGGACTGTTGGAATTGCTGCTGATTCTGTAACCTCTCCCCAAAATGTACCTCCTGTGTGTCCTGCCCCTTGCAGAGCCGCCCCCCCTCAGGAGAGAAGAAAGATTTGTGTCTCAGTTCAGGGAAAGAGAAAATTGTAAGAAAGTAAGAAGAACATAAAGCTACACACTTTATTCCCTGAGCCTTCAGACTTTAGCTTTCTGTTTGTTCTGTCCCCACTCACTCAAGCATGAATGCAAGAGTGCTGAATTGCATGAGTATATGTGAGGAAAAAGGAGGTCCTCACCTCTGCAGTGGTTTGCTGTGCTCAAGTCTTCCCTTTACCCCCAAAGGCTCTGATTTGGGATGGCTGATGCCCAAAAGGTAGCCTTTGCATTCACTCCTGGCATCTGCCTTTGCCACAAACATCCCTCATGTCACTGCACTGCATCTTGTCACCACATCCAGCCTTAGAAGGGACACCTCAGGTGTTTCCTATTCAAAGTCAGAAATGACATTACTCAAATAAGAAATGCTGGGACAGCATTTAACTACTCCTGAGCAGTTAAAATTAGAATTTCCCCTTCAAAAACCTTTGGGCAGTGACAGTCAGGCAGATGTTTGGGAGACAGGGCTGTCAAAGGGCAGCCACAGGTGGCCATGTCCCAGATACCTCCTTTGCCAATGTCCATGTTTGTGTTCAGAGTGAGCTGAGCCATGAGGTAAAAACTGCCATCCATCCTCTTTGAGACATTTTAAGTCATCCAAAGAAGCTTTCAATAGTCCATGAGACAGAGAATGGATTTAACATGGGCCTGCAGAAGGTGAGAAGAAAGAAATAAAGATTGCAAAGTGCTTAGCAGGATGATTGAATTGTATGAATAAAGCTGGTATGTAGCTGACACTTTAGAATTTGCCAGTCAGGGGCTTTTTCAGTTAAGTTTTTCCCTTACTACCTTCAATGCTGGAAAAACATCTTTGTGATGAAAAAGCTACTTTGTGCTGTTAAAGAAAGAGAAACTAATTTTTCATCCAAAATGCAATTAAAATATAGTGTCAGGGTATAATATCAAAAGGAAGCTCCAGTCAGACCTTAGGATGAGACCCTCTAATATACAGGGAGAGAATCACAGGTGGAAGTAAAAGATCAGAAAACAGCACTGGAAAGGATCCAGTCCTCCTTAGTGTCCAGGACTAAAGATTAACATTCCCTCTGCGTTATCTTGGAGCCACTCAGCTGTCACAAAACCCTTCCTCAACTCCTTAAGATCTAGCCCTGGCTACTGTCACATCAGCATGTGAGGTTTGGCATTGCTGTGCCTGAGCTCAAACATGGATTTAGCACCTGGGTTCTTTATGCTGATCTACTTTGTGATCTTTTCTTATTTCTAACCTTCTGGTTTTGCCTCCATTCAGCAGTGCAGAGTTAAGACTTCTAAAGCTTAATTTGTGTTTGCCCAGGATATAGAAGAGCAGAGCTCTGATTCTAATCTTGCGCTTCTTGGAGTTTTTGCATTATTTGCTTTGTAGGAGACGAGAGTCTGAACTCTTAAGAGCAAAAAAATTCTAAACCTCTTTTTAATACTTGAAGTAGAAGTTGTCATTATTTCCTTTCTCTTCTTTTCTAAGAAATTATTCAGCACAGCTTTGCAAACGAGATGGTGGCAGGACATTTGCTCTGGGTAGTCATAGCTTCTATCAATAGTGTTTTTATGAACAGAATAGTAATTCAGGTGAGACTTTGGAGTGTTTTGTGGTTTTTTTCCCTTCACAGCCAAACTACAGACTTTTACTTTCTTTCTATTCTTGTGGATGGCAAATTATATCAAGGTAGGCACACAGGATGTGTTTATCTATTGGTCTTTTTCTCTCTTTTGCTTATTTTAATAGCAAAACATTTGACAGCAGTGCAATGGCAAATAAAATCCAGAAAACCACCCATAGAAATCAACTTTTAATAAGAAAAGGAAAACAGCAATTTACCTTTTATTGGAAAATAAAACAAATGGAGACAAAATAACAGAGCTCCTTCCTTCTATGTTCTGAGAGCCTTGATTAAAAAGTGCAATAAAGTGGTGGCTAATAATGAGAAGGAAGGGAAGAGTTTATTAGATTTGTACTGCTCACATAAATATGTATTGTACATCCAAGACATGGTTGTTGGCTGAATATAGAACATAACACACAGGACTCTAATCCATTTTTCATAAATAAAACAGTTCTTGTTTTTAACCCTGAAACTCTAATCCTGGTCCAGCCAACCTCATATAGATTATTCCTTATTGCTTATATCAGGTCAAGAAAGAGAGCACTGGACCACACCAGAAGAAAGTTTCTGCCACGTTTTGGATCCTCAGTAGATTTCCCCATGCCAAGTGAGTGGCTGTGTCTTCACATTTCTCAGTAGACACTGGCCCAAGCTGCTGTCTAGAAACTGAGGCTGAACTGCCTCAATGTCATCCAGCTGAGAATTCTTTACCAGGAATTTAGCCACTGGCCTGCAAAATGAAATGACCACCCAGCCCATATCTTTGGGGGATCTTTTTCTACTTAATTTCATGTTTAGCCTAAAGAAAAATAATTGCTTCTTTTATATGTGGTTTCACAGAATCACAGACTATGCTCAGTTGGAAGGAGCCCACAAGGATCATCGAGTCCAGCTCTCGGCCCTGCACAGATGAGCAGTCCACTAAAAGAATTCACATCTACAACTTAATCAGTAAAATCCCAGGCCAGCAACCCTTACACCATTTAGATCACTCTGTACATTTGTAAATGTCTAGAAAGAAAAATGTTAAAATTCAAATCTGAATTGTTTCATCAAATCATAAGTCTATTTTGGCTTAGCTGGAATTCAAACAAGAAGCTTTTCATTTAAATTCATCCATTTTTATCAAAAATTACTGTCTGAAATACTTGTACTCCAAAGTGAGCTATTGGTCCCTGGGAAACCAATGTCAGAACTGTTACTGGCTTTATTGGCACTGGAGTTTTCACTAGACCCAGCTGCCCCACTCTGTGCTAATTTACTGATTGATCTAGTCCATATATTTTTATTTATGATTTTGTTTAAAAACTTGGTATGCACTAGAAGTCCCAGAGTTTTATACTTAGCTGCTTTCTGTTTTTCAGGGCCAGTACACTGTAGCATTCCTGACATATCATCTTAACTGTTTTTATCCAGTCAAATTAAAATAGGAAAGGAATAGAAACGAGTTCTTACAAGTAATATATTTCATATACTTCAGACTTAATTCTTGCAACACCTGCTGAATTAATTTGGGATTTATTTATTTGCTTCATATTCCTGTTACCTTTTTTTCCTCCTTTTCTTCAGGGTAGACGGTCTTCTCTCCAACAAACCAAACCAGCTCTTGTGTTTGGTGCAGATATCTGCTTCTTTAAAAGAAATTGTCTCTTCTGACATTTATGTCATGAAAAAGTAAAGATTTGGTTTGTGGAAGGTTGATGTACATTCCTTGTTTCTTAGTGTGGACCCATAGGGTCAAAACAAACTGGAATATACTGGAATATGTACTAATCCATCGTTGCATGTGCTGGCACACTGTGAGGTGAAAGAGAAATGTAATTTTGGATTCTAAATTTTCATTTCAAACATTGTATGTAAATGCAGTCATAAATATGTATCAAATGGAAACAGGTCATCTCTAAGATTTAAGGAAACCAGACAGTCTCAACATATTGAGCTATCCCATAACAGAGAAATGCAGGTAAATTAAGAACAGGTAGCAATTCAGAAAGTTAAAAATAAAAAGTCATCCAAAGTTAAAACCTCTTGAGAAGGCTTTGAAAAAGCTAACAATAGAGTTCCTGTAAAACATAACAAAATAAAAATAGATGCTGTAGTTGCTGGATAAAAATAGTGTAGATTTAATGCTTCTTCAAACAGATGGTTCTAAAACTTGAGATGACAATTTATGATTTGTTCAGCGCAAAAAGAAATCTTTCCAAAGGCTCTGTGAATTATGATAACAGTGTTAGAGACGACCTTGAGATGGGTTTAGATATCTTCAGACTTTTTTTTCTTTTTTGTGAATTAAAATCAAGGATTGAAACCAAAATAAAGCAGGGAAAACAAAATTAAATATTAGGACTTTGGATTACCTAAGAACTTTACTAAGATTTAATTTCTTGTCTGTTGGGTCCCTCCCCCTGCCATGTGGTCCTGGGAGAGGGGCCCTGGGGGGAGGCACGGTGTTTCCCTGCCCTTGGTCAGCCTCGTTTCCCATTGGTTGTTTTGTGTTCCCCTGCACGGGCAAGAACCCTCGGGTCCTGTGATTGAGCAGTTCCTCGGTGAACCTCTGGCCATGAGGCTGGAGAAATAAACATCTCTGAAACATCCATCAAGAATCGGTCCATATATATTTCTTTTCCACGGGCCTTGTTGATTGATACGCGTGTTGCAGTATCTGCACTGTAACAAATGGTAGCAAATTGAGAACAGAACAATCCCCGCTCCCTACAGCGACTGATTTGTGAGTAAACTCTGGATTCCTCTTCTTGTTTTTGTTTTGCTGTTCCATCTCTAAATTATGGAGGAACCGTGGAAAGACTCTTGGCTCTCAGAGCCGCATATGGACATTTATCTTAAACTTGAAAAGATTCTTGAACAGCAATTTGTAAATTTTAGCTTAATTCAAGCTCAAAAGGAACTTTGAACTTCCTGGCATGGTTGTTTGAGAACTTTTTCTATGTTTCTTGGGATTTAATTCTTACCAAAGACTTTTGGAAGACCGTTTGGACACAGTTAATTTTTGAGTCAAAATATGTGCCGATGGAAGAATATTTTTGTGAATATTATTTAATTACCGAGACTGTTGAACAATGTCAGCTGTGTCCTGGCAAAGGGAAATCTGCCTCAGAGTCCATGAGACCCAGACCATGTGGACCGAGCCCACTGCGAGGAGCAGTGAGGCAGCTCCTGCGCACGGGCGGAGCAACGCGAGCCACAGTGTTGGTGGCGGAGCGAGGCGCGGCAGGAGCGGTGCAACCCGGCGGTGCAACCCAGCGGTGCCCGCCATGCCCCGCACAGCGTGTGGTGGAGCGAGCCCCGTGAATGCCCGACCGAGAGGGGTGGCGCGCGGGCGGCGGCTGGCGGCGGTGGTGGTGGAGCAGAGACACGCACTGGAGCAGGGCCCGGGGGGCCGCTGCTCGGGAGCCCCACTGAGACGTGGGTGTGGCACCAGGCAGCAGCAGTGCAGCTGAGAGCAGAGGAGACGGCACTCAGGGAGCTGAGTGGCCCGGCCCGGCCCGCGCAGCCCCGAATGTGACCCCGGGAAGAGCACGCAGGTATGAGCAGTGCCGACAATTCCAACACAGGAGCGAGTGAAAGCAAGAGAGAAAGCAAAAGCAAAAACGCAGCGAGACAGAGAACAGCAGCCACTCAGAAAAAGGAAAAAAATCACCGTAGCTAAGGTTTTAGGAATGGTAAAGTGGAAAAATGTTAAACAAAATTATGGTTTTATAACGAGATGTGACAACCAAGAAGACATATTCGTTCATAGAACTGCTATTAAAAAGAATAACCCTGAAAAATGCATCCCAAGCTTGGGAGATGGAGAGGTGATGGAATTCAGAATTGTGCAAGGTAGAAAAGGGTTACAAGCAGCAGAGGTCACTGGGCCTGATGGTGTTCCAGTAAAAGGCAGTATATATGCTAAAAATCATAGTCATGTTAGACAATATCTCCATTATAAGCCTGCCCTACAGTCTCCCTTTCCTAATCCCACTTTCCCCTTTTACCCTATACCCAATATGAACCCTTTCCTAAGTTTACCCCATCCCCAGTTTATTCCTAATCTGTTTTTCACCCCATGGCTTCCCTATACAATTCCCTTTTCCTTCAACTCCTCTCCGATGCCGAGTGGGGGATGAAAAGGGGGAGGGAAGAAATTAAACCCTCTCCTGCCTCAGTTTCCCCACAAAGCATGCCTGGAGAGTCCTGTCTCCCTTCTGTCAGCCTTAAGATGTTCCACAGAATCTGTTTGGACATTTAAAGACTCAGGAGAGTGGCTTGTTTTGTTTTGAAGCTGTTTTGTTATGTTTATCCAGTTGTTTTCAATGTTAAGTTTTAAATCTCTTTTTGTTAAAAATAAACGGGTGAAATGTTGGGTCCCTCCCCCTGCCATGTGGTCCTGGGAGAGGGGTCCTGGGGGGGAGGCACGGTGTTTCCCTGCCCTTGGTCAGCCTCGTTCCCCATTGGTTGTTTTGTGTTCCCCTGCACGGGCAAGGACCCTCGGGTCCCGTGATTGAGCAGTTCCTCGGTGAACCTCTGGCCATGTGGCTGGAGAAATAAACATCTCTGAAACATCTATCAAGAATTGGTCCATATATATTTCTTTTCCACAGGCCATGTTGATTGCTATGCGTGTTGCAGTATCTGCACTGTAACACTTGTCCTAGAAGTAGTGGTAGGGGAAATAGAAGAAATCTTGCCTTTGATGCATTTTAATTCTTTCAGTGTAGTATTTTCAGTCATGGATCACCACATTCATTATTCCCCAAAAGCAACAGCCCACTCTACCAGAGAATTTAAGTTTCTTTTCTGCTGGTGTGTCACTCTTTCAAATATGGAGGTGGAGGAAGGAATGAAACACCCATCCATAGATACTTTTGTTATCAGATGTTGCTATACTTCAAAGGGCAAACCCATTTCTTGAACATAGACAAAGATATATAAACCTCTTCTGAAGATTTTCCAGAATGAATTTTCCCACCAAAAATATCTGTTAACAGGCTGGTAGATAGAAATAATGACCAGAAAAACATTTAATGTTCCCTACACCTGTGCTTTGCTAATGGCCTTGAAATGCAACAAGGATTCCCTAAGGAACTGTACAAATTATGGATGTGATTCACTTTGTGCTGCTCCAGGGTATTCTCCTGCAAATCCAGGTTGATTTAATAGTTGTATGAGACTGAAATAATTCAGTCCTAAATATAAACTGTCATCTCTAAGTTAATAAATAAATAAAATACTTTCAAATGTCTGTTTTATAAAACAACCCAAACAAAACAACAAACACTTGTAAAATTAACCTCTGCCATGTATAGATTTTCTTATTTTCAAATTAAATAAGTTCCAATAATGATTATATATGTATGAAAAGCTTAATGTTTCTATAGCATCTATCTTTTCACAAAAAGCTTCACAAGCATTAATTATTAGTAATAATATTTATTATTTTTGTGCCTAAGGAATAACAAACCTTATTGTGTCCAACAAGTTAACAAGCTGAATTATTGAGACTGTGCTAGGAACAGGGCTGGGAAATCTTTAACCTTTCTGAATGGGTGTTCTGTACTCTTCCTGAATTTTACCTTTTTTGGGTGGTGATGGAATAAGAAGGGTTTTAATTAACTTGGGAAATGATTTGTCTCTGCTGTAGCAGGCTCTGACAGTGTGTTCACGGCAGCACCTCTCTCCTTTTGCCCCCTGTGTGCTCAGCATTGGTCTCTCCATTTCAGTGAAAAGTAACAAAGGAATCAGCTGCTGTAATGTATCTCACAGGCTTGAATTTAGTGCAAATTGAAGAGACAATGTAAGAAGTGAAAAGAGTAAGGTAAATCAGATGGAATAAATGGATCTGTGAGACCAGAGGAGGGACAGCTCTGGAAGAAACCATCATTCAGCACAAAGTCCCAAGAAAATTGTTCCTCATCAGCTTACGATTTGTTCTTCCTTGGCTGTGAAATTTGATTGTGCTTTCTGAGTCACATCCAGTAAATAACTTGATGCCCTTTTCCCATATGTTCACACCACTGGAATGGAAAAAGCATCATGGTAGAAAATGAATTGCCAGTGGGACAGAATGTGGGCTATAGTATATTACAGATGTGCCTTGTCTTGTTCACTAAGCTGCAGCAGTGCCCTGAGATTAAAACTGTCTGAAATTAAAACTCTGCCAGCGCATACTTTGCTTTTTCTATTTTAAGAACATGTGGAAAATGATTTTCATAAGCAACTGCTTGTTAGTGGCAGCCACCCAGCTGCCATAAGGAATGGGAGACAATATATTTTCAGAACATCAAAATGGCTGTGCTAATGAGTCAGGCACAAGTTCCATCTTTGGATCCATATCGTGTCTCTGTGGTCAAAGTCAGATGCCAAAGGAAAGGTATAACAGGGAAATATGTGATGTTGTCCTCACACCACTAAATGTTTCAGGACATTGGAAAAAATTCTCCTGCATGGCCGCAGGAGCATCCGGTTCCTCAAAATCCCCCCACGAGTATTTGTCAAATGTTTTGTGAGAAAATACTCTCATGATCCATTTAAATATGCTCTCTGTCCAGGCAGCCACATAAAAACAAGATTTCTTGCTTTTATATACAAACTGTGAATGAGAGTTCAGTGTGAGATATGCTTTCTAAAAGGGCAATATTTGTTCTAACTGACCTGAGATTAGTGCATTTATTTTCTGGATAAATGTATAGTCAAGTGCTGAGGAGAAATGGCACCCTTTCGGGTGGTTTATTAGTGGTGGGAGAACTTGTACAGCCCAATTTATCCACTCCAGCTTTACAGTGTGACTCATACTTTGTTTAATACAGACTGTAAAGAAAGGGACAGAAAGGCTGTGAGCTGAATCATGCCAGGTCACTGAGTCTGCTCACCAGTGGGGACAAGGATAAGACACAGGTCACTTCCCCTGAGTCTGCTGACTCCTGTATCTGCCCTGTGCTCGATGGCCAGGTAAAAAGCAGCTGCTATGGCAGCCAAAGTTTGTCTGGTTATAAAACCAGGCATTGACATTCTGCTCACTTTGTTCTCAGTCATATCACTGGGATAAAGCAGTAAGTTTGGGGAAGAAAATGTGATCTAGAGGAATCAGTGGGAGTTTCATCACTAACTTAATTAGGGACTGAATTTTCTCTAATTTTCTCTTAAATAGAGACTCTATTTTCTTGGCAGGGCTTGCGTCGGTGTTAAGCCTAAATGAAAATGTAAAGCCTGGCCACTGTTAGTTATACTCAGTTATACTCTGAGTCTGGCTAAGGAAGGCCTGGAATTGAGAGAGCAGCAGGAGTGTCTTTTCTTTCCTTCCTCATGAACAGTGTTGAGTTCCCTAACAGGGGTCACAGCATTTGGCATGCTCGGTGTGTTGCTCCTGTTCTTTGAAGCCCTGGGCACAACTTATGTTTCTGCCTGTATTACACAAATCCACTTGACTGAGTGCTTTGTTATTGAAGGATCTTAGGAATTCTATCACAAATGAGGCAATTGGGAGTAGGACAGTTTTATGAAATTATACCCTATATTAGAAAAGTGACTGGTGAATATGGCTTATAAATTTAGCTTCCTTTTTTCATGCATTAAGTAAATAATCACACAGAAACCACAGCCATTGTAGCACTTCCGTGGCATTTTCTTTATGGTTCAATAGTCAAAGGTGAATCTGTTGGTTTTGCAAAGGAAAAGGAACTAGCAAGTGAAAGGTACAGCATCCTCTGTGTTCCCTTGGGTTAATGACAACACATCTGGTGATCCTAATTCTGGTCATTCTCAGCTTCTCTTACTCTCAGATCTCCTGGGTAGAATTAAAAACTCTTGATGTGGTACAACTCATCATGTCCTTACTCAGAGTTTGTCAATCACTTGCCCATTTACTGGCTGAGCTCCACTCATTGTCAGTGTCACTCATCAAACTCCCAGAGAGGAGAAACAGCAAGTGAAATTCAGCCAAACATGGAGGAAAGCACTACATGGAAGAAGATATCAAAGGTGCAAAGACAAATGTAGGCAGGTGGTATCACTACAGAAAAAATGTGTCTGTTTAGGCAGGGACACAAAAGTCTTAAAATTCTCATGGGTAGACAGCACTGTTTTACACATCTTCACTCACAGCTTCTGTGTAGACAAACAAATAAGGAATAATTTCGTATAACAAGTTTCCACTAGCACTCCCTATGTCTGGGTTCTCTCCTCCCCTTCTTCTGACCCCCAAATTAGTCTATGTCTCCTTCCATCACAGGAGTCAAACCAAATTTTTTCTGAAAAAAATCTGAAAAAGATACGGAGAGTTCTGCAATGAGGAGTTTCTGTGTTAACTTGGTGTTTTCAGACCCCTGTTCATACAGCCATAACCAATAGTGCATTCTATTTTGCATGGATTTTATTTAGTTGCAATTCTGCCATTATTAGCCATGCCAGGCTACAGATTAAAAAACAAACAAAAAGAAACAATAGCATAGAATGGGAGACCCTGAGCTAGGAAAGAAAAATAAAATTCCCAGAAGCAACTCAAAAGCAATTTTTTTGCATTAAGAGCTTGTCATGGTAATGGAAGATCCATCAAGGAGGAACACAGATGTGAATACAGCTTAAACATTCCAGAATTAGTTAGCCCTTGCCCTTAGGGGGGAATTCAGCTTTCTGGATGTTAATCGGCAATACCAGCCAGCTGGGAAAAACTGGTCCAGGAGGTTCCCAAAAACACATCAAAAAAATCTGATTGAGACAGAACTTTGATTACTGTGGCCACACCCTTGTGAATCCACCCTCAAGGAGAAGGAAGTACCCAAGATTTGTAAATTCTTGCTATCGAGAGGAATGACAAAAGTCACAGGGTCTGCAAAACTCACCAAGTTTCATTAGTAAATTACAAAATTGGCATAATTAGGGACTACAGCTATGTTAGTTCCTAAGCTACGCTATCTACACCAGCATGGAGGTGTGGGAGGAAGGGGTAGGGGGAAAAAGAAGTGAGAGAAGAAGAGATGAGTAAAAGAGAGGGAGAGAGAGAAAGAAAGTGAGAAAGAAAGAGAAAAATGAGAGCGAGAACAAGAGATCAGCAGTCCTGGTTCCAGTGTCGATCCTGGTGATGGGGATGTCCCTCCTGGTTCTGGCATTGATCCAGCTGATTGTGGTCTCATTCCTGGTTCAAGCCTTGATCCAGGTGATGGGATGTCCAGGGTCCTGGGAGCACTGCCCAGGCTTGAAGGCGGTCCTATACATGGAGGGGCTTCCCTGCCCTGAAAACAGGTTTCTAGCTTTCTATGCAAATTTGTTGTTATGCATAGTCTGTTCTTCCAGACATTTCTGGAAATGGGTCAGAGGCATCAGGGCTCTTGGATGGTCTTGATTCTGCCTTTCAGTCCATGCTCACTTCTTGGTTTTATTGCTGCTCTTCTGCTGTCCTGTGTGGTGCTTCTTTCCAAGGACTAGTAGCAGGGTGTTTGCCCCTGAAAAGTGCTGTGCTCCCTCCACATGGACCCCTTTTCCAGTCACAATTTCTTCTTTGTCATGTCCAGTTGTTCCCAGCAGTGCTGGGTTACTCCCAGCAGCTCTTGTCTGTTCTTACCAAGAGTGCTTGGCTGACTCCATCCAGCTGTGGCTGTTTGAGACACACACACCGGCCTCCCGTCCTCTGGGACTCTCCCCCTGTGTTGCTGCCGTGGGATGCTGAGCAGGCTGAGGTCCAGCCAGCCTGTCTGGGGCCGGCCTGGTGCTGGCAGCGGGGCACAAATCCTCAGGCTGTCCCCCATGCAGGGACACCGGCACAGCCTGCTCAGAGCCCGGAGCGCCCGCCTGAAGCGGGAGGGACGTTGCCGGTGCCCAGCCTGCGGCCCGTGGAGGCCATGGGCCTGCGTGTGCCTGAGCGAGGCCTGTGCCTGCTCTTCTGCAGGACTGCTCGGGCCTTGGTCTCTGTCCCCTTTCACCTGGGACTGGTCTCGGTCTCTCTTGGCTTCCCTTTGGGACAGTTAATCACTGTCATCTTGCCCTTGAAATGGGATTTGGGCTCTGTCACCTTGCCCTTGGTCAAGAGAGTCTTTCCACTCTTCCTTAGCCAAGGCCGCCTCCTCGGTCTCTGGCACTGGCAGGACTGACCCTGCCACTGCCCCCACCTGCTGCCCGCTGAGGCCATGGGCTTCTGGCCAGCTGGGCGAAGGGCTGGCCTGGCTGCAGGGGCTGTGTGGGGCAGCTGCTGGCTCTCTGCCCCTGCAGCTCTCACCTGTTCGCCAAAGGGAGGAGAAGCTGCCATGGCCTCCTCTTGTGCCTCGGCAGCTCTGGCCGGGGCAGAACCTGCTGGCTCCGAGCCCTGGCTGTGGCAGGAGCCGTGCTGGGCACGTCAGCCACTGCCTCTGCTGCTGCCTCAGGGCCCAAAGAGCTGAGACAGCCGGGCACCTCCTGGGCCCAAAGAGCTGAGACAGCCGGGCACCTCCTGGGCAGCAGTGTCAGAGTGCTGCTTGTTGACCAGGCCCGAGGAGTTGTCCCAGAGGTCATAGCTGATGTCATTTTCCACTTGGGACAGCTCTTTATCATTTTTGTCTTCCCCTTGAGACAATGCTTTCTTGTTATCCTCTTCTCCTTGGGACAGCTCTTTGTCATTGTCATCTTCCCTTTGGGACAGCTCTTGGTGTCCTTTGTCTTCCTCTTGGGACAGCTTGCTGTCATTGATTTTGTTGGCCCTTGGCCAAGCTCTTGGGGGCTGTTTTCTTGCCCCTGCTGCTCCTCCTTGGCCAAGGCCCCACACTGGGTTGGGAAGTTTGCTTCCAGCCAGTCCAGCACCCTCTCATCACTGGGCATTTCCTCCAATTTCTGGAGAACTGGGCTGGTTTCCCTGAGCAGGGGCAGGGTGTGCTCTGCACGGGCCAGGCACCTCGTGTTCAGATCCTGTGGGGGCTTCCTCTGGGACAGGGTGCTCAGATTCTCAGCAGGCTTTGCAGGCAGTGGCAGAGATGTGCCGGGGAGGTTTTGCCTCCCCATTTGAACACAGGACACTGCTGGGTCCTGCTCTGTCTCTTGCCTGCAGCACCACGTCCCTGGAAGCCTGCCCGGGGGAGCTGACACAGGCCTGCCGTGTGCCTGCTCCTGCTCTTCTGTCGGTCGCTGGCTGGGCCTCTGCATCCCAGCAGAGACCATGTGGGACACTCACGGGACAGCTCCTGTCCGGCACATGGGTCTCCTGCGATGTGCGGCTGCCTACCGGGCTCCTTGTCTCCAGCTCCTGAGAAGGCTCTGTCTCACAGAGCAATGGCAGTGCTGGGCCCTGCTCTCCCAGGGCAGCTGGCACAGCCGTGCTGTGTTCCCGGTCCTGCTGGGCTGTTGGCCGCTGGCTGGGCCTCTGCATCCCAGTGGAGGCCATGCGGGAGACTCGCACAGTGATGCCTTGATGGGGCTACCTAAAAACAGATGCTAGACAAATTTAAGAGAATAAAAGTGGTTATGTTTAGTGAAAGACCTTCAGGTACAATGGGGCAGTCAAAGCACCCAGGGGCTACACCCAAAATGGATGACTGGATCACGAGTTTTCACACTTTTATAAATTTGGTCCATTTGCATATCAGGGGTTAATCTTCCAATTACAGATTCAGGTAATGAAGTCACTTATGTCAAGTTTGCTCCCCTCTAATCCACTTCTGTTTACATTTCTCGGGGCCTGAGACAGTAAGGTGTCCTTGAATTTCAGGCCTAGAGAGAAATGGTTTTGTCTGACTAAAATGGGAGAACAGTAGCTAACAGTCTACATGGAGTTTAGAATTATACACTAAAGAATTACAGAATATGAAAAATATAAAAGCTAAAATCCTAAGGCATCAACATGAATCCGGCTCCTGTATAGGGTGTATGTCTTAGGTGTGCTGTGGCACAGGGCAGCCCTCAGGCTCCGAGAGCTTTTGGATGTGCCCTGCTCAAGGCAGCTGCCCCAAGAGTTGGTGTTTGTCTTCTCCTCCATTGCCATCTCTGTCCTCCTCTGCAGCAGAGCTCTCCAGGGAGCTGCTTCCTCATGAGGGAGCAGAGTGGCTCTGCTGGGAGGAGATCCCTGTGGGTCAGGGCAGTGACACCCTGCAGTGTCACATCAGCCCCTCCGTGCTGATGGGGCCCCGAATCACCAAGGGCTCTTGGAAGGCGTTTCTGTCACAAAGGGCCACACCCGGCACACCTGGAACAGTGGAACCACTCAGATTTGGCTGGAAATGGCTGCGCCTGCAGGGCTCAGCCCCTGGACTTCCAGACTTGTAGGCCCTGCTGTGCCCAGGTTCCCGTGAGGCTCTCAGCACAGCCCCACACGGCATCCTGATCTCCAGGTTGGACAGCCCTGGCTGTGAAGGCCGGGCGATTTGGTGCAGGAGCAGTTGTCTGGATGGACACAGCTGGGGGCTGTGGTCAGTGCTCCATGTGCAGGTGGAGGTGAGGGATGAGGGATGACCCCTCAGGACTCTGCCATGTGATCAGGGATGTGTAATGTCATCATCAGTGTCACAGAGAGTGAGATTGAGCTCACCCCCAGCATCTTTGCAGCTGACAGGAAGCTGAGCTGGATAAGGGACACAAGGAAAGGAAGGGACCATCCAGAGGGACCTGGCCAAGCTTGAGCAGTGGGACTGCAAGAACCCAGTGTGGTTCAGCAAGTTCAAAGTCCTCTACTGGTGACAGGGCAATTCAAGGATCATGGAGGTTGGAAGAGACCTTCTAGATCTTCTAGGTCTTCAAGGGTGTCAAGGAGCCAAATGGATCAGTGAAGGAAGATGATTGGATTTATTTAAGGGAGTTATTGTAATCTGTAACATCAGGAGTCCTAACATCCCCCTCCACCAAATGAAGCCTTCAAACTTCATATTAAATATTTTCTTTGTGTTCAATGTGTCATGAACATTGTATTTTCCCTCTCTCTCTATTCCCAACACACAGCTGGTAAGGTTAGAAACTCACTGAATCCTGAACATGTAGGAGCTGCAAAGCATTTGAAACCTCTCTTCTAGTTCTATAAATCTATAATTTCAATATAATCCTTTTTTTTTTTTTTTTTTTTTTCAAAGGAATCACCTATAAATTACTCCTGTATGTACTATCAGGTCATTAATCAGCCAACTAATCCTTTCCTGATAATTTGGCATTGATGTTTTATTTGCCAAAGAGTAATGTATCATAAAAAAGAAAAATGAAAGAAGAGAGTATTTCAGGAGATGTAAAAAGCTAAATCAATTCTTGTTAAAACCTTCCTGCATGACTCAATAATTCTTATTTCAAGTTGTTCTGTTGGTGTGTTCTACCTCACTTCACTGGCTTCTGGACATCACTGCCTACAGTCTTTATGTGTAGTAATATTTCCTAAAATTTACAGAATAAGCAAGAATACTGGATTGGTAGGGTCTAATCCACAGGCTGCAGGTTATTTTTTTTCTGAGGACTCATCAAATACATGATTTCTTTCCATATACCTTAAAAAGATCCATGTGTTTTAACAGGACACTTAGGGTTTTTTCTGAAATAATGAAGTTTCCTTTAGCTCAAGTTTCTGCTAAGGATAGCAGTTCCATCCTTTCTTACTGCAGACACTGTTTTGTGTTATTTCATTGTGTCCAGCCAAGTATAAGGATATGTTCACATGCAGACATTCAGAACTGGGATGCCAGCATCTTTGACTCAGAGCAAGATTTTGTTGATTTTTTTATATCATTTATCAGTGGATCAGATCCTCAGTTGATTAACTTGTTGTTGTCCCATGGAAGCCACTGAAGATAATCTGATTGTTCCCATTGCACAACTGTTCATTTAGCATCCAAGTCTGAGAAACAGCATTTCGTTAAACCACTGGGATTTGAACGCAGCCTGCTCCAGAGCTAAAAGCAGCAGCTTGGTCTAGAAAGTTAAGGTTAAACAGAAACTCTTCAGCTGCAGCTATAAATGGACCCTTGCAGTGAGCTGTCTTAGGGTCCCTGAGACACAGAAGAACTACAGCAGATATCCCTGCTCCTTGGAAGCAGCAGAAGCTACACACAATACCTTACAAATCCAAAATGGCACGAGGTGTCTACATGTGAACCAAGCCCTTGGCTTTGTGAACTGGAGTTAGAAAGAGGTCTGGGATATGCTCAACACTTCCTACCACAGACACTGTTGTTGGTCAGCCAAGCTGCTCCAGCCACACAGGAGTTTGGCTGTTTTATATCAGCTGAGAAAAGGATCAAACACTTGGGGAAGGTGTGCAGTGCAGAACAGGACCTACTCCATCGATACTGAGGTTGGCACTGGCTCCTGGCAACTGGTCAGTGTGGTTCCAGGGGCAGGAAAGGTGTATATATAGAATCAAACCCATCTTCTCTCTTGTCCTTAGCCCAGTTAAATTTTACACCTTTGGTGCAGAAATAATTTCACCAAGAGGTCTGCAAGAATGATGCCATAAAGGCTTCCAGCTATTTCAGTGGCTAGAAAACTGATGCTGATCAAGTGACGTTTAAATTCTCTCAACCAAATGACCTCCACATCTAAGGTGAATACTTCAACTACAAAGTTAATGGATTGAAAACACACTTATTTTAGGCAGTTCATCTTTTTCTACTCTTATCTGCACTGTGGCACTCAGAGGCAGATCTGCAGTCAGTTAGGCAATTGTAGGGATCAAGTTTACCTCTGTCTGTGGAAGAAAATTTGCCTTTGCAATTTAGACTAATTACACATATGATGGGAAAATTTAAAAGCAGTGCAAAAAGATGTATTTGAACACTGTTTCATATATTAGGGTCTTAAGTATTAAAAATTAAGCCATAACTATGAGTTAAGAATAATACAAGCATGCATCTGTGCAGGGACACGTAATGCACACACATATCACAAGAACACACTGAAACAGCACTTCCCACTTTTTCAAATCAAGAGTTCAATTTAGTTTCAGTTATCTACTTTTTGACCTCTGTGGAGCCATTTGGAGGAATCCATCAGGTTCCTGAGAGCATACATGGTTGGTGAGATCCAATATCTATGTTCCCTGTCTTTGGCACTAGTGAATAGCAAACCTTGGGAGTTTGGGCATGATAAAAAGGTGGTGTTCCCAGGAAAGCTCTCTTGTTCTGCTACTTTTTAGGCTTTAGTCTGTTGTAGAGCCACAGTTGATGTTTTTATACTGAAAATGACCTGCTGTTGTGGTCAGGAGAAGAGTTACCATGTAGAAACACATGGTTGCTCCTGAGTGGTTCAGGTCAAGCTCTGCATAGCTGAGGGAAAACGTTAAAATCCATAGTTTCAGCCTCAATCTAATCCAGCACATCAGTTCTTCAATGACTATTCTCTCACTCAGAAGATCCTTAGTGTGCAGATGGAAGTGTTGCACTCTAAGGGGATATCTCTCCTAGAAATAATATGAAGTGGAAGATTGTTTTATTTGGACAATGATCCAAGCAGGGATTCATTGGACCAGATGGCTAGAGCTGTGCTAGACACTCCAGGGTCTGTAATTATGGGGCTGGATGAAGTTGCCAGTGCTGTCTATAGATTTGTTTAATTTTTTCTAACACATATGTCCACGATAGGTTATGCAAATCACACCGCTAAGCACCCGTCATTCCCCATCAGCC
This sequence comes from Aphelocoma coerulescens, assembly GCF_041296385.1. NCBI lineage: Eukaryota > Metazoa > Chordata > Aves > Passeriformes > Corvidae > Aphelocoma > Aphelocoma coerulescens. The sequence goes on from NC_091017.1 coordinate 74,539,828, forward strand.
CTTGGGAGAGTAACTTATGAGGTAATTACACAGATAATAGGAATGTTACTGCCATAGACAGAACCCCCCAGTGTCCAAAACGTGGGCACTGCTGGACTCTTTCAAATTATGAAAAAGTCCAGGGCAATGGAAGTTAAATTTATGATTCTACGAAATATAATCTGTGTTACTGTTACTCCTTCTTAACATCACAAAACAATGCTTTTCTGCATTTCAGTTATATTGTGCCAGCTATTATGTCTTATAAAGTTGGGCTTTTTAGTGTACTTTTCTAAACTTGCACTAGTTTAGGCTATCTTGAGAACAGGGAGTTTTATGGTCCGTCTTCAAATAAGTTATTTTTTTCCCATTTAGACTTTGAGACTACTGTTAAAAATACAACATTTTAACATACCTTCTGGCATCATTCATAAAAGACTTAGTTTTATGCATAGAGTGGGTATCGAGCTACACTTCAAGAAAAATTGTAATAATACTTTCTCACATACAGAAACAATAGAAAGATGAAAATAAGATTGAAGTAGAAACAGTCAAGGAGAACAAATACCTTTCAATGTGTATATTCAGACAAAAAGTAATGAGTTCAGCTAACTGGCCTCCTTTAGGGCCAGTCAAAGATTCTTCAGTCAGAAAGGATCCCCTGATAAAATTTCAGTAACTACTAAATAAAGTTATATGACAAAGATGAAACCAGTTAACATCTTTGATGTAAAAGAGGTCCTGACTATAAAAAAAGACCCCAAAAACCAAAAGAAAACTCACATCTGTAATGTATGCTTTCTGGTATTTTTCCGTCCTCTAGGATTTTCAATCAATATTTTGCTATGTCACTGATGTGCCATAAAACGTCATAATTTTATTGATCTAATGTCAGGTCAATGGCATAAGAAAGGTTTGAAATGACAACTTGAGTAGAGGGATTGTTAAATTTAAACTGATATGTTTGCCTTCCTGTCAAAACAGTGCACGTTCCTTCAGCTCATCAGCCACCTGCCTGAGCCAAGCTGACTTCAAACAGCAATGCTTCGATCAATATTTTTGGAAACAAGCTCTATTGTTCCTTTGAGGCTTTTGGTTCTGTTTTCTCCCTGTCACACTCTCTTCAAATCTAAATATCAGGTTATGAAGATACTTATCTCACCTCAGCATGGCCTTTGAGGATAGAAAGTGTGTGTTGATGCTCTTTATCTGTAGTTTAGCTCACCAGCAAATAAACTGAATAGGCAAAACTGCTGAGGAGATTTCATTTACTTAGAGATTGAGTTAATTTTTTTACAGTGTATCATTTGTGAGAAATTAATCAAATTTATATGATATTTGCTTGTGATTGTCTAGAAGTATTCTTCATAGAACAGATCTCTGTTCTCTTTGAGTTTCTCTATTATCCTCCCACCAAAATGTATTTTCTCGTACTTGTTGGTTGGATTCCTCTCTATACTCTGTCCACATTGTGGAAAATCCTCCTCAGTGGCCTTTCTAGTCAATGGTGGAAAAAAGGTCTAAACTTTTGTGTCAGCCAGTAACAAACTAAACTAAGAAAGCACAGTTCATTTCCCATTTTTCTTTTGCTGTTAAATGTCATCACAGAAATTAGGAATGAAAAATAAATGTCTTCATTTTGACATTTTTAACTGAAGTCTTCTCATTAGTATTTCAAAATGGCTTTATCTGAAAATGTATTGATGTTAATTTTTAAAAGACATCCAAAGAAGAGAAAATACTTGACTTCACCTGTGAAAAAAGTGTTCAAACTTACTTTATATTTTCTAAGAAAACAAAGAAAAAAATCATCAGTTTAACTTGTATTTTATTTTTTCAAGGCAACTAGTAAAAAAGCAAAAACTATACACATTTGTCATATGCCTGAGCATCATGAGAAGCTCTGCCTGCTCCTCTTTAGCTCAACACAATCTTCTTTGAGACCATCAACCTCATTAGATTATTTCTTTCACCAAGGAATCTTTACAGTCTTTATGAGCCAACACACCTTGTTAATAAAGTACAAAAAATAACTTTTCCAGAGAATAACCACCACATTTCAGACTTGAGTCCATCGTGCTCTTTGGAGCGCAGGAGAGTGCCACCAGACTTATGAGCAAGTTCAACTTCTTGTTCAATTCCTTCTTTCTGTGAAGCTCCCCCTGGTAGATTTTCTTGTGTCCAGCAGTGTGGCTGAGCTTCAGGTTTTCCCTCTCAATTGATGTAATCTGGTAGCAGTGAGGTAGAATAAGTTTTGTTTTCTTAGGAAAGAGTTGAAAAATCTCATTCTGTTAAGTGAGGGCATGGAAAGGGCATTCAATATTTGTGTGTTTGGGGATTGTCCAGAGTGAGAATAGAATCATAGAATCACAGAATGGTTTGGGTTGGAAGGGAACATAAAGATCAACTCATTCTAACCCCGTGCCATGGGCAACTTCCCCTATCCCAGGTTGCTCCAAGCCCCATCCAACCTGGCCTTGAGCACTTTTAAGCATGGGTCAGAAGCATCTTCTGAAATTATCTTTTTTAATTCCTTAATTTCAAATGAGATAGGAAAAAAAAAGGCTCTTGGGCAGTATTGATTGTGAGTGTTTTGTTAAAAACCTGAGATGAGTGAGAAAAAACTGCCTATGTCCAGGCAGGAATAATTTTGAATAGATGCAAGGCCAGTGCAGAAACCAGTTCTAAGAAAAGTCTTCACAGAACAAGGTTACCCTGTGCCAGCAGGTCCCTGCTCACTGTGGGTGTGTGAGAGAGATGGGGAAGCAAAAAGCAGCCCTTCATACCCCTCAGGGGCAGAATTAATATTGCTATTCATCAGGGAGCAGCTGGCACAGAGAGTTGTTCTTCCATCAGAGAGGCTGCTGCTGTTTCCTCCTGTGTGTGTGCTCCCACATTGTCCCTGTGCTGTGGGTGATCCAACACAGCTTCCACTCCTGGGTGAGGAAGCAGGGAGCAGCTGGGATAATAATGGACACGTTATGTGAGAATCTGGAATTGTGGGGCTTGCAATGGGACTATGGCAGGAATTTGGATGAGTTTTGGAAGAGAAGTAACTCTTCTCTGTACTTGCAACTAGCCTTTAACTTCCAAAGCTGTAAATTAATATTTCCAAGTGTTATTTTTGGAGAAATACCTGCCAGTGTGCCAGAATTATGACTAACATCCAGCAGCACCTCATCTCTCCTACGTGAGAATTGGGAAAGTTTCTGTCTTAGCAAGGTGTGTGTTGTATTTCTGTTTGAAAGAGACCTTGCTGTTATTTATAACACTGAAAGCCTAGAACAAAAATAGACCAAATAAATCACTTATACTAAACCAAATAAATCACTTATATAAAAGTCTTTTGATGTATTATATAAGACCTTTTCCTCAATTTCTAATTCTAAAACTAGAGCCACATGTACTTGTACTCTTTTATTTTGTTTCTTGATTTCCCCGGTCACTCCCTGTTTTCATGACATATTTTCTAAAGGCTTGTGATGACAGGCACTTATAGCAAGAGCATCGCTCATCTGAGAAAACAAAGCTTAGCTGAATTCTCCTACAAAGTCCCTCTGCATGTGGCCTTAGTTCTAGCAGCAGCAAAATGAAAGTGGGAACCAGATAACAACAATTAGAAATGTGGTGAAAAATCTTGAGCACTCAGACTACTGTAGAAAACTACAAATAGCAGAGCAAGTGTGAGTGCATGTATTTGGGGAAAAAGAACCAAAAGCAAACCATCCCTGGAATAAAGAGGAACAGGGTCAAAATAAGAAAGGGGATATGGATGGTGTTTGCCAGGATAGGAAAACAGTGAGGGTGCATTAACTGTGCAGGGGCATTGTTTTACCCAGGAGATGGGACAAAAGAAACCTGAGGCATAGGAAACCTTGTATTTTGTATAACTGGCAAAGCTGAAGAGGATTCTTCCTAACCCAGCAGTGTGAAGCCCATTCTGAATTAGGAGCTCTGAGAAGCAGGTCCCAGACTATCTGGAAGGACCTGGGCTGGGATACACAGTGCACACAGCTTCTGGAACAGGCATACAGAGGGACTGTGACTGTGTGGTAAGGCTGAGTGGGCAGACTGCTGGGGACAAGTGAAGAATGGTGAATGCTGTGCCAGAAGAGGGGACAGAAGCCACAGGAAGGAGAGTGGCTGCAGGAAGGTTTCAGGAGGAGGTTCAGGCTGTGGTCTCAGTTGACAGCACAGTACAGTCACCTCCACTGCAGCCTGGTCCACAACCCACACCCTGCCAGTCAGAAGCTTTGCTGTCTGTGCTCCTGCTGTAAACTTGTTCTGAACAGTGAATCCTTGCCTGAGACACTCTGCCGAATAAACATATTGCAGCTGAGAATTAATTCGCAGGAAGTCATGTGATGTGTAACAACTCAGACTTAAAGTAAGTCCCATTGCCATTTTAACAGGGAAATGGAAAAGGGTTCCATGCAGTCAGATCAAAGATCTGCTAAATCCACTGTCCTGTCTCTGGCACTAGACAGTAGGAGGAGCAGACCCCTTCATTTGGTGACACAGGTGTATGCAGACCTTCATTCAGTTGCCCCCACATAGAGGTACTTTGGTTTTTAAGATTCCTGCTTGGCCCTGGACTTCCTCTACAGAAAGAACTGGCACATGGGAGCCGTCCATACATTGAACACTGCAGGTGCCTGTGTATGGGAATGGAATTGAGACACTGAGCTCTTCTAACTCAGCTGACAGGACCTTCCCTGATAGCAGTGAGGAGCTGAGGCAGCTGGTTCAGATGGAGACTCCAGAGAGCATCAGAATGGGTCAGATCAGATGAAAGCCATGTACATGTGAACACTTAATTCACTGCTGTTTATTATTATCCAGGACTTTCTGTCTCAAGCAGAAGCTGCAATGCCAGTGAACCTCACAAGTCATCATCAACCCAGACACAGTTGAGTTAGCATGACTTAATGAGTTGGGACTCATCAGCTGGTCTGTGGTAATTGAGTGCCTGTACATAGGATGCACAAATAAAGTGCATTAGCCTAAGGGTTAGGGACAGGGATTTAAGCTTCTGCATCTAATTTTTCATTTGGGCAAAGACAAAAATGCAGAAAGGTGAGAAACTGCAGCTCACCTGACAAGGACCCATCACTTATTAAGCCACAGTTGCCCACTGCTACTGAATTGTGGCTGTGGCTCACACTGTCAGGGGAGTACATTCCCTTAATTTTTTAAAACAAATGAATCTTTGAAAATTTCTTCAAAGCAAGGGTGTGGCCCTTTTTTATCTTTCTGATACAGACAATATCTATCCCTGTGTGCATTGTACTCTCAGGAATAAAGAAATGTTTACATGTTTGCAGGATTAAGGTTTTGGAGATATTTTTGAAAGAATACCTGTAAAATTACTTGGATGGTTCATGTAAATATGAAAGTTATATTTAAAAAAAATCCCTTCTAAATAGTTAAAAAATAATGCTTCCCTCTTATTCGTTCCATGTGAATATGATCAGTTTGGGTAAAAAAACATGCTGATTAAAGGCAAAGGAATCCTTACAGAGAGGAACTTGGTGCTTCTGTATTTGAAGCTTATGGCAAGGCAAATATGGACAGTTCTACTTTTTGCCTGTGTTTTTCTTAGTGCCTGTCTGCCCACCCCCCTGTGTCACCCTTCCACCTTAACTGTTGGTGAATAACCAAGTCCTGCAAGGCAGAATTACCTGTTTTAGGTAGCAGGGACATGTGGCTGGTTCTGTTATTCAGATTTCCCAGAAATGGACTGTAGTTAGAGATTCTCTGAACATTCAAAGTGAAAAGACAGGATGCTTAGAGCACATCCTGCCTTTCGCTGGTCACTTTTTACCCTTCTTACCATCACCCTCATGTTGTAACTGAGCTCAAGCTGTTAGGAAGAACTTCAGGGATCTCTGATGTCCATCATTCCTAGGGGTCTCATCATTATGACCATTGTGGTGATCTGCCACTATTTCTAAGGAGCTTGGAGAAGATCTGTGCTGTGAGAGATAGCCAGAGGGTGGAAAGGCCATACTTGGAGCTGTTGAGGGGTAAGGAGAGGGTTCTTGAAAAGGGATTAGAGAATAACCCATAAGAATTAAAACCTGTGCTTATGAAATGGTACAATCAGAACTATGTTGTTGTAATGCTAGGTTTAGTTTAGAAAGCTGCAGCTTTACCTGAGAAAGAGATTGTTGAAAATGCCAATTAAAGGAAATTATTGAAATACTCGATCTAATGAAGCTGGGAAGAAATACTTGGAAAGCATGAATCTTCCCCCTTATAATAGCTGAAATGTGAAAAGCAAATAAATGTAAGAGGAAAGTCTGGACACACACCAGGGTCTCATGTGAGGGATTACTGTAGAGCAGAAAAATCAGCGGCACTTCTTTAAGGAATCAGTGTTTCCCCCAGTGCTGGTGTCTGTCCCCAGCCTTGGCTGTAGAGTGTGTAGTTGTGTGTGGAGACACACAGGAGCTGGGCTGCTGTGCTCAGCAGTGCAAGATTCATGAGGGCAGGGAGAGAGACAGGGGGAAAGCAGCTTGATTTTGTAGCCCAGTGAACTACAAAACACACAGGGGTTTAGCTGTTGCTCCTGATGTTGTTCACATGTTTTATTCAAAGATTATTTAATTCAGTTTTGGTAAAAGAGTTTGACACTGCCATCCCCAGACAGGGAGCACTAGCTGTGAGGTTCCAGAGTTACTCTGGTCTTGTCTGGAAACTGTTTATCTTTTCACCTTTAATTCTGATTTTTTAGTAGCACTGTGGTACAGGAGGGATGAAACATATCTTTGGTCCAGCCTGGTGCCTGTGCAGGAAATTGGTGCGTTCTCCTTGCTGGGGAAGTAGTGCTTTTAATTGTTTACAGCCTTAGGGAAATCCTCAACTCTGTCCTGGGATTTCTAACCATGAGGCTTGCACAGCGTAGTGGTGGCACCATCCCTGCCTGGCTTTGAGAGAAAAGAGGGAGCCACTCCTGTGCCAAAGGGAGATCACTGCTCTTCCAAAGGGAGATATAGTTCCCTGAGTCTAGGAAAGGGATTCAGACTGCAAATGCTCAGTCCAATGCCACATGTGCACCAGTTTTGCCTTTTAAGCAGTAACTGCATTACAGACTCTGTTAGCACCTTCCTTTTCGAAAGGAAAAGTCACTTTCCACGTTGTCACAAAAATACTTCCCTATTTATTTATCCATCTGAGAACATGCAGCACTACTGTGAGAGCACCAGTCTGTGATGGAACTGTTCAGCTTGTTTTACCTGTATTCTCCAGCACTGCAAGGCACCCAGGCTGCACAATATTGGATCAGAGGAAAACTCAGCTGATGCAAATCTACCTTTCAGGGGTATGGATTAATCTGGATCACACATAGGAGATGAGCAAGACCCTAGATGCTGTTAAATGACATGTGCCACTTATTTCTGTAAAGGATCAAGGACTTCTGCTTTGTTTTGTGGGAAAAGTCAAACTCCAGTTTCTATTAAAAAAAAAAAAAAGGGGGCGAAGAAAAAGAAAAAAATCTTTATAAATAAATTAAATAAATAGAAAATCAGCTTTTTTGATATAATGGAAATGCAAGTTGTTACTCTCTAATGGTTTATAGGTGGAAAATAACAACTCAGGATATAATCTTAGAAAGGAGGAAGCTCAAAGATTTTAAAGCTTGGTTAATGGGGTAGCCTGTAAAGCCACCATGTTCACTGTGTCAGCTCTGCAGACCTCACAAATGGATTGGCTGTCCTAGGCTGACATTCCAGTACTTCACATTTCTTCTAAATTTGTTTTCCAAGCCAGGTGAAGAGGAGTGGGACAATATTTTTAAAGTTTAGCAACTGCAGGTTTGGGGAAATGGATCTTATTGAACATATCTATATAACTTTCTATATTAGAATGATGATATAAATGTGCAAGTTTTTCTCCCTGATAGTGGGAACAAATGAAAGCAGAACGAAATGCACACTTGTTACAAAGACTATTTGTTAAGGCTGCACGGAGCAGGATTTGCATGCTGAAAATAAGGATTCTTTTGAACTTATTCCCTTTGCTGACAAACTGAGTTAAAGATCAAATCCTCTGCTGGTGCATGTTGACATCACTGCAGCAGCCCAGTGCTTTTTGCCACACTGTAGTGATTTGCACGATTTGTCCTTGTGCTTTCTCCTGAACAGCTGTGCATTGCTTATCTTTTTGTCTGAAAGGAGCAGTGCTTTTATTTAAGCAGCATCTGAGAATCAAGATTATGTTCACCCAGTCCTTAGTTTACTTAAGCAGAAGTCTAGTTTGTCAGGTATTTGTCCTGTGACATCATACTTGTCACTTCACAACAACTTCTGTCGCTAAATAGGAGCTCATTAATAAGAATATGGAAGATGGGGAACTCAGAGCAGAGATGAAGTAAAAGCTATCCTCTATGCTCTGAAAAAACTGAGTTGGTTGCTTAGTAGGTCTTTGTTTCAGTTTGTATCTTTGCAGCATTTGCAGTGAAAATAAGACCAAGTGAAAATCCTATTGCAAATCTTGAGTGTCTGTTAGTATTCCTTAGGTGAGTTTTCTTTTAATAATGAAAAACTGCACGTTTGATATTAGGATCTCACTGGCCAAGGCTCCAAACAATTCTCTCCCTCTATGCTGATTCAAAGTCAACATTTGGTTAAAATAACATTCTATAAGATGAGCTGTGTTGTCAGGATAGGAATCAGCAGCACTCATACTTACCTTCTACTGTGTGTAAAACCTATTAAGATCAAAATAAATATTTGTGCATTGAAGCTAAACAAATTTTAAGATGGTTTAGAGAGATAAATAGATGGAAAAAATCTTCAGTGGCTGGATAGTCATTCCTGCTCTTCCACTAAAAATACGTTTGTGTGAAGTCCTGACCTGATCTCAATATTTTCCCATAATCATTACAAGTTTTGCATTCTTATCAGCTGAGATGTTTCATGAAATTAAAATTCGGACCCCTGTTAACAAAGAGCTTTCAAGAGGATAAAATGAATGGTTAAAGTGTGTGCACACATCTGCACGTGTATGTATCCCTCTAATAAATTCTATTTTTTCATTCATAAACCAGAAAAACTTCAATCTGACTTGAAGAGACAACAAAGAAAGACCTTCCATACAGTTACTGACACGTGATTTTTCCTTCTTTTATTATGAGATTTTTCCTTTTAGTTGTTCAGGATTTGGAAAATTAACTTAGTCTTTAAGTGTTGATTTTTAACCTGAGCTGAATTTTCATCTTCATGACAACTCTTTTGTGGTCAGAAATCAACACTGAGTTAACTGGGTTAATGTGGGAGGAAAAAGGAACCTGTCAGCTCCCCAGGTCAGGATGGACGCTGACTGACTGCAGTGTGGGCTCCAGGTTATGGGATTCAGATGCCAAAGTTTTTCCTCCTCCACAGAACATTTAACTGTGATGGTTTATTTCCCCCATGTGCTCAATCTGCACTGTAAAGGTCTGGATGAACCAGTTATCCTTCTTGAGCTCTGTTGCTCGTGTCTTCTTTGCAGCATTTTGCCCCTTTCCTCTTGCTTCTGTGTATTTTTCTTCTACATGAAGAAAGGCCGTTTCCTCCCAGGGGAAACAGAGTCCAGGCATGCAGAAAAATACATCTTTAACTGTCAAATATATTAAAATATAATTCAAATTAAGGATAAATTTTCCCCTCAAATACTCTTTCTTGTGCTAGGATGGATATCAGGGCATATTCCCACAACAGGACTTTTGTCCCTAGCTCTCTTTCCAGCCCTTGGGACTCCCTTGGTCTAGGATTCCCTTCTTCTCCCATCTTTCTTACAGGCAGTCTCCAATCTCCCATATCTTCCCCTAGGCTTTTGCTTCTTCATAGACAATTTTTTTTTTTTACAAAAAAACCCCAAACCCTGCTTGCTGCAGTACTTAATTTTAGCTACAGATTATCATTAAACCCAGACTAGAATTTCTTCAGGGCAATACTTCTGCCTGTAGACAGTACTTCATGGTGCCAACCTGCATTACCAGTTATTACGAATAACAATTTGAATTATTATTTACAGCATTGCTAATATCAGTTATTTTACTCCATTTCTATATCAACACATGGCTTTTTGCTTTATCCAGTGTTAACCCATCTCCTCTTGTAAGATTTTCTATTTTCCTTTCTCGTTCATCATGATTTAGCACTAGTTATTTTGCAGATATATATTCTCAAGTAAACTATCTATCCAGCAGGAGCTGGCACCCCATTTAATTTTCATTTCAGAGCAATGTCACTGTCGCCCATACTCTGGGCCAGCTCTGATCCACTGCAAATGACAATTACGACAAGCAAAGCTGTCATGATCCAACAGAAACACTATTAATGATTCAATTTAAAAAAACAGGAAGAATTTAATGGGCTGAAGGAATATGGTAAATAGGGAGACTGTAAACTTTAAAAAAAAGAGAAAGTTTGTATCCACTGTAAGGAACTAAACTAATTAAAACACCAAAAATGCCTGAAAAGGAACAAATCAGTTTGGACAGCTTGGCTAACAGTACAGTCTTATTCCATATACACTGTAGATGTTAAGAAACAAATTGATATTTTGAAGTATGGCAGCACAGAATTAGAATTGAAAAATAGGAGAATAACATCAATATTATGCAATTACTGTGTGTCTGTGGTGGGGAAAGCAAAGTCTGGAGAGAGTTGGGGGAGCAGAAATGCACAAATGTAAAAAGTTTTCAGACATAATTTAATTCCTCTGGAAACCTGAAAGTTGAAAGACACATATTCCGGAGCAATTGTACACACAGAAAAAGAGAGAAAAGTAATGGTTCTCTCTAACTGTGAACAGAAAACAGGAAATAATGTAAAATTTTAAGGATCTATAATTGAACAGAGTTGCCTCCAAACTTCAGCATGCAATATTTTTCCAAATAATTTCTATCCTGTTCCAAGGGGAAATAGAGGGTTTCCCTTTCCCCTGCATCCACAATAGGTCTGTTTGTTTCCATTCTTTCATGACCATGAACAGCACAAGTTTTCCTCTAAAAGAGAATTAATTCAAAGTTTACTGATCAATGCTGTGAGGGTTGCTATTCACAACCTGTAAGGAAGAGATTGAGAAAATGCTATCTACTAGTGATTTCTTCTTTCCTTGTTATGGCTAGATCAGAATATGTTGTCTAGAATTACATAAACTATTTTTTTGTTTTGTTTGGACACAGATTTCTTAGACAATCTTTGGAAGTTATGTTAAATCCAGCCATGAATGTAATATGAGATTTAAAACCAAATCAGCTTCTCTTAAGAAGAAGAGAACTCCTCAAGTACTGGCACCAGCAGCAAAATAATAATTTATTTTTTATCAGAAAAGAGAAATCTGAAGGGAAAAGATATCACAGCAATTAAAATGTTTGTTTGTGTAGAGATAGATAGACAGATAGATAGATGGATAGATAAAAGTTTTATCTAAGAATATATTAAAAAACAGCTTGGATTTGGATGTTCAAATTCCATGAAGATAGTTTCCATCAAGAAGCTTTGTTTCATCTATCCTAGACATCCACCTTCCAAAGAACAAGCATTGGTTTGGCACATTTCATTAGCATATATGTGATGAAATACCTTAGAAAAAACATGGCTTAGATATCAGCAAATACAGTAATAAAATATCCAGAGGTAGATTAAAATGGAAAAGTCTGGGTTTAGAATCCAGAAAAGGGAAGGACATGGATGTAGTGTTAAATGCTGGGGGGTTTTTGCATGCAGTTGCCTAGGGATGCACAAAAAAATCCAAGACAGTTATTTAAGGGTTAATGCTTCACATCAAAATAAAGATAACTAAATAAATTTATGAGGCCAGCCTTGCACAGCTGCTGTTTGAAAAAAGTGCAGTGGGGTAGGAGCTGTTCCCTTAAATAAAAGCTTTTATGCAGAAATAGTGCAGATGGATCCTTACACGAAACTGAAGAAGAGGGCAGAGGAATATAAGACGAGGTCTTGATGACGTTGTGTAAAACCAGGTGTATATAAGGCAAAACTCACCAGAAGAGAACAAGATTATCCCAAAAGGACTGAAGGATGCAAACAAGGTATCCTGTTCTGAAAGAGATAGGAGGGAGAGCCTGAAGAAATCAGCGTTCATATCATGTGGCAGCAACAGAAATATTCTGATTTTATTCACTCTTTTAAGCCCTTTAGGAATCTCTTTATCTCTCTTAGAGGATACTCTCCCCAGGCTTTGCAATGTATCTTTATGTTTTCTGATTCTTCTTTATGAGTTAGCTCTGTGTTAGCCTACACTTTATTTTCCAACAACAATGCTTGTGTATTAGAGAAAATATATTTCCAATCCATAATAATCAGGGCAGTCTCAAAATTATAAAGCATGAGTGAACTAAGGCTATAGGCAAAACAACTTGCAAAAATTACAGCTTTAGGTCTAGGGTTTGTAAAAATCAGGAGAGCTTCATTGTCACATTGGGATGTCTAACTCTGGGACATATCTCCCACATTCTGTGGGCAAGTTTCTAAGGTTAGGTCAATGCTGATTTTCATAACAGCAAATCAGATAAATTCTTATTTATATTGCTTTAAAATGGAAAGAAGGAGTATGGCAACAGAATCAGTGAGTAGAGGGTGTTTCCTGTTGCCTACCCTTATACCTGCTTACATACATTTTCTGTCAGACAAATTGCTTCTTGCTATATCTTTCATAAATTTATCTCATGAGTTTGGTCTACCAGCCAGTTACCTTAACATCAAATCCATAAGGATGAGTACAGTTCTATCAAGACATTCTAGAAAAATATGTTAAATAATATCTTTTTAAATGGACACATACAAACCCCGTCCTGTTGAAGCTGTAAAATGTCCCAGTAAATATCAATAGTGGGGTTGATGCTGTGTGCTCAGCTGCTGAAAATCAGGCCTCTGGAAACACCTTTGTTGGAAACATTCCAAAAGGAAGCATTTACCAGGGAAATGCTTTTCCTTAATGGGAAAAAAACCCTTAGAAGAATTCGTGCATTCCCCCACTGATGAAATAGATTCTTCCTTTGGTGACACAATAAAATTCGAGGCTGACTGATAAAGTTAATGCAATAGATATGGATACAGGGAGGGAAGAGGAGAGATGGGGGTTGGAGTAAGAATAGATAAAATTCAATTTCATGAATACCAATATATTTGTATACCCATATATATCTACCAAACAGAAATAAAAAAGGAAATGAGTTTTGCATTTTGTTGAGTGTACAGGGGAAAAGACCTAACTGCATTAAGCATCAAAATAAGAAAGAAAGGAGGAGATTTTTAATGGTGCCAAGTCTGAGACAGCTACAGGACACAAAATACCACCTGCTAGAAACATCATTATAGTAAGGGTTTTGTGTGTAAGTGGCTAAGCAGTGAAACAGCCCTCAAACATCCTTCAGTGGGGGAAACTGGACAGGGAATGCCTTAGGCCTCAACTTAATGCAAATGCTGTAACATCAAGCATCCCCTCAGAACCACAGAGTCAATCAGGTTGGAAAAGACCTCTGAGATCATCGAGTCCAAATTATGACCCAACACCACCATGGCACTGAGTGCCACGTCCAGTCTTTGCTTAAGAGTCCGGGAACAGTGACTCCACCACCTCCCTGGACAAGCCATCCCAATGTCTAATCACCCTTTTTGTGAAGAAATTCCTTCTGATATCCAACCTAAACCTCCCCTGCTACAGCTTAAGGCTCTGTCCTGTCCTCTTATCACTGATTGCCAGGGAGCAGAGCCCAGCTCCCACCCCAAATTTTGTATCTGCAGAGGACCTTTCAGCTGTAAATCACAGGATGTACTCAGGTCACATCCTCTGTCCCTGAGCTGTGGTGTCTCCACACACTGTGAATGTTTTTATCTCCAGGCTGATACATTCACAGTCACCTGCACGTGCCTCTCTGTGTGAGCTACTTCTTTATGACTAAAAACAATCAGCAAAAATAGAAGCTTCTACTAATCCCATCTCTGTGGGACCACAGAAAACCCCTGACCTTTGTCTGGAATCTCTATTGTACTCCTGGCCAGAACAATTCAGAGCAATTCAGATTCACCAAAGTAAGATCTTGTGTGGGCTTGCTCTGTCCCCTCAGGACAGTCAAGATCTGCCACTGACCTCTTCAGGTGTCAGCTGAACTTCAGTCTTTGAGCTCAAGGCAGAGCTGGACATCTCATCCCCACATCCCACAGCACCACTAATACATTGTCTTATCTCTTGCTCAAAGTCTTTCCTTGTTCTAGGAAACCTGGCCTCAGTAATAAAGATAACAGGCAAGTCAGTGTCTCTGCTGATTGTCAATATTTATTAGATATTGCAGAAACACACACTAAATTTTATCCTCCATAAGCCTAGGCTCAATTTAATCAAAGTTTAGTGTGATCTCAAGGCTCCCTTCTGATTCTGTCAGTCAGTGGAATCTTTTTTATCTGATGTTTTCATCTCTTTGCTCCGTTCCACGATTGGGCTGGGCTGGATGAGGGTTGGGGCAAATGCCTAGGGGGCTTTCTAAGCCAAAACAAGAGATCTAATCCCCTCAGGGCCAGGCAGGGATCTGCCACTGGAGATGGGTCAGAGGAGCTCAGGGCTCTCTGTGGTGGCACTGGGAGATTGCCTGCTTTGCCAAGGGAAAAAGCTCCCTTGGGAGCTCCTGTGGGTGTGTTGGCACTCAGTGTTCTGATGCCCAGAACGCACTGAGCAGGGGTGGGGATGGAGTCTGGGGCTTGTCAACCTTATGATATGGCTCTGGGGGCTGTTACATCACAGAGAGCAGGTCACAGTGGGAGCCAACACCAGACAGCTCCTGTCCTGCTGCCCCAGTCTCACGCTCCCTGTCACCCAGAGCTGCTGGCCCCCTTTTCCCCACCTCTCACAGGCCATGACTGAGGCAATCGTGTTCCTCGTGGCTGTGCTGGCCATGCTGCCCAGGCCAACACACGATCCACAGGCTGATATGGCCTCAGCACAGCGGATGCAGCAGCACAAGGAGCTTCTGCATCAGGAGATGACACGGCTGTGGCAGGAGGTTGAGCAGACCAGGTCCCTGAAAGAAGCCCTCCTCCATTCTGTGATTAAGAACTGGCTCTTTTGGGCCACTGCAGCAGCCATACTCATGGAGGTCTGCTGGCTGGCCTGGCAAAGGAAGCTTGCCTTCAACAGCAAGGAGGAGGATGACAACAAGGGGGAACAGGACCTCAACCAAGCAAGCAATGGTACCAGACTTTTGGCTGGATCCACCCGATTACCAGTGCAGGACCTGCCTGACCCGTGCAGGAATCTGAAGCAGCTGGTGCGTGACCTCCTGTATATCAGCCGCGAGTTTTCCCGGAGGACTTTCATGCCAGAGATTTACCCAGACAGTGGAATAGATGGCAGCCATGAATCCTGGAGTATCTTTGAGAACAGAATTTTCTACCAGCTGCTCGTGTTCCTGCGGCCACCCCCTGGTCACTCTTTCATCCTGGAGCGGGACACTGTCAGGCGGCATCCAGAGAGGTGCTCTGACATCCGTGTGGTGCTGGAGTGCACGTGCTCCATGGAGCGTCTGATGGGATATTCCTTGTGTTTCGTCCATCGCCGGGGCAATGAGCTCCTGCAGGATCACAGCTCACTGCTCCTAGAAACTCTCTGCACAGGCTCCTACTTAAACATAGAGCAAATCTCCACCTGGGTGCAAAACTTGCTGTTCTCAGCCTGGCTGCGTTTGCCTCAGTGGCCGCGCTGGCGTCTGATGCTGCTGCCCTGCTCCCGCTCCTGCAAGTTCCTAGTGAGCAGCCCCTCCAAGGAGCAGAGCTGCACTGAGATGTTCTTTGCAGTGCATGAAGGCAGCACAGGCAGCTTCATGGTCCTTGAGTAGGCAGAAGCTTCCCCATGGAGCAGAACACCTCAAGTGCCGTCACACAGCTCGTACAGGATAAGCTTCTTTCCCAGTGTGGGCTTGGGAAAGACAGGTTCTGCTGGACACCCTGATCTTCTGTGGCAGGGTGCCTCACATGGGGAAGTGAGGGAAAGGCTGGGCTGCCTACACTTTAATAAAGGAGCAAAATTTAAGAATTATTTTAATTTTTGACAAAGGCAAGGATTTTAGCATTTTTATGAAACATTTAAAATGCAGTGCCTTCTGCTGCACAAAGCCAGTTTATAACTGTTGAAATAAACCACTGGTTGAGATTTCCCTTCAGTTCAGTGCAAAAACTGAATTCTGCTTCATACTGTAATAATGTTGCCAGTTTCTGTTTTATTGACTTCTAACTTCATGAGAGCTTTCAGGTGATATTGCCCATGCATAGGGAATAAGGGAATACCCCAAATAAAGCACATAATCTGTGAATATTTGTTTTGCACATTAGTCTGTACTTGAACGGTGAGCAGAATAGTCCATGCCTAAGGGGCTGGAAGCTGAGGGATCACCACATTTCTTGCCCTGTGCTGATGGGCAAAGGAGTTTTTGCCACAGCCATCATAATACAGCTGGGACTGCATCATAATGCCATTGAGTTGGGGCTCAACTGCCCCAGTTGAAGTCTTGTCTATGCAGCATCTATTTTTTTCTCCAAGTGAATTAATGTATAATTTCATTCATTCTAAAGAATAATAAAGCTCAGCCCTTGCAGAGGGAGTTAGGGGGTTACACCTGCTGGTAGCACAGGCACATCTACATATTCACGGCGAGTACAGAGTGGAACATTCATGTAATGTCCTAACATTATATGAGGAGCAAGCTGCCTGTCTGAAGGGATATAAATGCCTGGAGAAATTCTGCAATAAAAGTCACAGTGCAGGTTTTGGAATATTGGGCAGGATATCTCCTAAAACAAATCACAACAGACAGATTTTCAATACCTACTGCTCTGGTCAGGCCCAAAATAGCACTGTTGTGAAGTTTAAGTCCATCATTTGTCAAGCGCAGTAGTCCTATAGTGGCTAGTGCAGTGTAGTTCAGATTGTGAAATCAGTGCCAATGTGAGCCAAAAGCTTGGGGTGACAGGAAATTACCATACAGGAGAATTGCTTGTGATTGAACACTGCCCAATAAAAATTCTCCAGCCACCTTGCAAAGAGCACTTTAGGAGAGACTGTGGCTTCATTTCAGCAAAGTGATTGCAACTGAGACTCACACACCCTGACGGGCATGAAACTGGATCAGGGGAGGTTTAGATTAGATATCTGGAAAAAGTTCTTCATCTAGATGGTGGCTGGGCACTGGAAGAGGCACCCCAGGGAAATGGTCACAGCACCAACCTGAGAGAGTCCAAGAAGCATTTGGACAAGTCTCTCAGTCACATGGTGGGATTCTTAGTGTTGTCCTGTGCAGTGCCGGGAGTTATTCCATGATTCTGTGTTTCTAAACTACTAACAACCATTGAATAGGAAGGTGTAATCAGTTAATTCTATATACAGCTGGATTTGGGTGATCTTTAAGGTCCCTTCCAACCCAAACCATTCTATGCTTCTAAGAAATCTCTTTTTCAAGTCTATGTTTCCCCCAGTTTACTTAAACCAGCTCTTGAGTTTAGATAATTCAAGCATATGATTCTTTTTCCAGACATGGTGGCATGCCTTGCTCATTAGAGATCTGTATCAGTGTCTTTCTATGAGAACATCATCCACATTGATGTTAAAATATACATATATATAAAAATAAAAAGGTGAGGGAAAAAAAAAATAAAAAGGTCGTCAGCCCAAGGAAAAAAAAAAAAGTTCAGGGATATTAATGAATATTTGTGTTTGAAAAAAAAGCCTTACTAAGAAGAAGAGAATCATAGAATCACAGAATGGCCTGGGTTGGAAGAGATCTTAAAGATCAACTTATTCCTTCCACTAGCTCACATTGCTCCAATCCCTACCCAACCTGGCCTTGAACACCTCCAGGGATGGGGCAGCCTCAGCTTCTCTGGGCAAATGAAAAAGGACAATAATACTTTATTGATCCAGTGACCATGATCAGAGAGAACAGGTAACAGGCTCCACTTTAAATGTGTCACAAGTCAGAATGAAGAGATCTCTTATGTATCCATGAGCATGAACAACTCAACCCTTGTTTTTATGAGGTCCAAATTCCCATTTTACAGCCCACAGTGGAGCAACAACTTCTGCTGTGAGAGAAAATGCACATCTTTAGAAAGAAGAGTGATTCCAGGCTGTCCTGTGGATCTAGCCGTGAGCAGGTGCTCCTCTTCTGTGCTTCAGGGCATTCAGCTACTAGGACAGCAAAATTGCCCAGAGGCTTTCCTGCCTCCATCTCCACTAAGTGTGAAGAAGGAGGTCTGACAGAAGTTCCCAGGCTGTGGAATCTGCCAGTAAGTCACTAATTGACCTGTGACAAACAAAACATCTGCAAACACCTGTAAAAAAAAAAAAGAAAAAAAGGTAAATGTGATTCAGCTATGGTGCAGACAAAGGAGTAGATGACCTGCTGAGCTCTGTTCTGTTCTCTTATAATTGAAAATGAAAGTGAACCACATTGGGGGGCATGTAATGAAGGGTTTGCTTTATACTTGTCTTAGCACGGGAATTTTTCTTATGTGAAGTGGCTATCATAGTCTGTAGGGTGTTCTTTAAATAAGAAAAGAAACAAAAAAATGATCTATTTGTGTTTTTTTAATTATAGAGCCAAATAATCAGGTATTGTTTTGGAAAGCACTGAGCATAAAGACAAATGTGAAACATACTGGGACTCCTTTCATAAAATTAATGAGGAAAAAAAAAGACATTTATTTCAGTAGTCCAAGGACTTCTCCAAACCCAGGGACACAAAATACACGTAATGTTTTTTTGTAGTGATGCATCTGAGTGTTGCATGATTTGCTGTGTAAAGGTGCACCTCTTTTATGGAGAAGGGAAGATATTAGTGAGGTTTCAAGTACTGATGCATGAATTCCTTCATTCATGTTCTTCTACCAGTCACCTACATAGCATTTAGTAGAAAACTATTGTTTTCTACATCTGGAGAAGAAAAGATTAACATCTTTGCTTCTAAAGAGACCTGAAGAAAATGTTTACATACAATTTCTTCATAGGAAGCAAAAGCAGCAGTCTAATGCCATTGGAAAGACTGGCACATTCCAAGGACAGCCTCTTCTGTCTACAACATCTCACAGTAGTGAGTCTTGTAATGGCAGTTCAGAGCTGACCTCCACAGAGTATTAAAAATTGATTTCAGCTGAGATAAGACTATAAAGATGCACATAAATCATGCTCTTGGAATTGATATAAACATTTCATTAGTTTTCTGTTCTCTAAATTTGTAATGGTAGCACCCCTGGGATAGAAGGGGAGGCTGGTGCCATCTGAAAATCCATGTTCTGGCTGAGAGTATTTAAATAATGATTGACTATTAATGTGAATATTATCTGGGGACATTAAATCTCTTAGACTACCTGTGGTTTGCATGCCAGTTGTTTTCTGAAACACAGAATCAGGGGTGTGGGTGGCATTCACTGGGAAGTCCATTTACATCAGGCAATTATTTTTTGAACAAAATCACACCTTTCATTTCACTGGGACCATGTAGATGAGTATAATTGCTCTTTTTCTATTGTGACAGCTGAATTATGTTCAAATTGTCCTCTGAGGAATGCAAGGAGTTATATCTTTTAAAATTTTAGATTTTATTAGATAAACTGAGTCACATAGAAAAGTGAGTGATAAAAATTCTGTCAGCTATTGAGCCACAAAGCCCAGGAATTTCACCTTCTTCATTCATTGGCCCTGTTAATTATATAGACCTTAATTAAACAGACCTTTGGAGATGAGTTGGAGCATAGTAAACAGACAAATATAAGGATAAATCTACCACAGGGAAAGAATCATGTGCTAGCTGCTCTTTAGGGCACTTACCAGGCAATAACAAACTGTGGAGAAAAATTTTCTTGACAAAAGAATATAAAAATGTCAGTACAGCTCAGCTGCCCAGAAATATGTACTCGGGGTTAAAAAAATCAAAGAAACTGAGCCAGAAGTCATCCGCTCTTAATTCTATCTCAATCCTTGGGACTAATGTATCTCACTAATTAAGCCCATCTGGAATCCTGGAGCCAGATGATAAGAAGTATGGAGCACAGGGATTCCGGCCAGGTAAATTTGGGCATTGGAAGGAGCACTGGCTGTCCATTCCGTGGGCCAGCAATCTGGGAATTTGGCCTGGCCTTGTCTTCATGTTCTTCTCCTTCCCCGCCCCCAACTACAACAGCCAAGCATCAAAAAAGGAGTGAACTGCAATTGTCTTAAATTTTTTATAGTGATGAGGAAAAGCTACAAGGTCATGGGGAATAGCATAGAAAGAAGTGTTTTGGCATGGTTTGTTTTAGAAAATTAAAATACAACAAAACTACATAAACCCTAGTAAGCCAGGTGCCTGTGTTAGCATTCATAGAAGGTTTCACAGAATGAGGAACAATGCAAACCATTTTAATTACAGCTGGTGCATTCTGGTGGAACATTAGTTTTACATCATGAAACCCACCATCACTTTCAAAGCTGTGAGGTTACTAAAACATTGCTTTTCTGTTCAATTGTGATTGCCAAGTGTGATGTGAATTTCCCCTCCTAATGCAATTTCATGCACCTTTAGGGCAGCATCTCTGTGAAAATTGACCTATAATTTGTGTGAAATATTATTGTAATATCCATGTTGGAAATGGAGCATAAAATTATACTAATATGTACACACAGGCCACATTTGGTTATTTTCAGGGCCTTGTTTCAAGACTATTGTTTTACCTACTAGATTATTTTCAATAGGAACCTTTTTGAATAATTTAGTAAATATCTGGAGTATTAATTTTGATCTGACAAGATTCAAATCACTATGACTCCATTGCCTTTCTTATATCAAAGCAAGTGTCTTAAGAATCAAACCCAGGTTATAAACTCTAGAGATGCTATTTAAAGACACAACTGGATTCCTCACTTGTAGCTGTGACGTCTGCAAACACCAGAGTTTAAGTGTGTTACACTTTGCCCCTTTGAGGACCTCTTCTCTTTCATTTAGGACACTGAAACACTTTCTTAAGTATTGACCAGTGGAATTCTAGGACATACCCTCCGGGCTTTTACTTGTGAGGAGTTTTGAACTAAAAATAGAAAGTTAGAATCATAGAATCCTAGAACGGTTTGGGTTGGAAGGGAACTTAAAGATCATCTGGTTCCAATCCCCTGCCATGGGCAGGGACACCTTTCATTATCTCAGGTTGCTCAGAGCCCCATCCAGCCTGGCCTGGAACACTTCCAGGGATGGGGAATCCACAGCCTCACTGGGAAAAGAAATCTTAAATCTCTCAGCAATCAATGAATATAGGCAGGTGCTCCTGTAGGATCCCTCATCCTGTCATCTCCAAGCTGCCTGAGAAAAATATTCTCCAGCTTCTGAGCAAATTCTGAATGAGCAACTTTTATTTCTAATGTTTAGCCCACTAAAGTTGTGTGAGATGAAGCAAAGCAGAAGTGTCCAGATCCAGAGAAATGTGTAAATACTTCAGTCTAGATGAATCTCATAAATTTCAGAGACTTCGGGTTTGGTTTTGAGCCCATGTGACTTTCTGGGAGAAACCTCCTTGTGGTTCCTAGCATGCCATGATTGTTGTGCCCAAACCATAATTCTTAACACTATATAACTGCTTGTAAAAAATCCCTGATGGGGAAATAAGTTAAGTCTGAGCAATATTTGCAAATCGCAGAGATGTTATTAATTTTTGCAAGCTTGCCTAAAACTTTTATTTGCTTATATTCCTAAAAATTCAACAGAAATAGAGACCCAGTGATCTCTTGCATGGCTACAATTTCCAAAGTCTTTTTCAGCCTTCCAAGAAAGTTTCTGCATATCACAGCAGGGCTGTAATTACTACAGCACTGCAGAAATGTGCTCATGCTAAAGAAAGAGCCTAATTATCCTCCTATTTCCAGCTTGTCTTTCTTGGTGCAACACTTGTGTCAGAGCATTGCCTGTAATCACACATGATCAGTTTGGGTCTATCTTTAGGTCTCGTAGCACCTGTATTGTGTAACTGAGTTGATTTGAGGGGATGTTTTACATTCCAGGTATCTGAAACGGTGCATGTTGGACCTAAAAGACTCAAGGGAGGGAATGGATGATCTCCACATTCCATCAAGCTGGACAGGAAGTAAATATTTACAGGAAATAATTGAATTAAGAACAAATAATGTGAATTATAATAAGAAAAGAAATTTCATTAAATAGGATGTCTGCTTGACAATAAGAAAGAAAAGCTCCTCTATCAAATTGTCCCTGTGGGACTGTAGCCTAATGCTCCTCAGGGTGAAATCCTCAAGTTGTGAACATTATTGTCTGTATAAGAGGGGTATCTATGCTCTGTGTCACCAAAATATTTTAGCAATGTGTTAGTCAGCACTTTTTTCCCTGTTTCAACAAGATTTAGTCTTAACTTGGACTAAATTTACGACACTTTAAATGAAGAAACTTTTTTCTCTGTACAAAGCAGAACTGTCACTGTAAAGTTGGAGAGTGGCTCAAACACTGACCCAAAGTGATGCCCTGAGAGAGAATTAATAGCAATGCATTTTTTCTGTCATACCAGCTTCCACATCAGATTTTAGGGTTGTCTCTAAATTTGTGATTTATCAACTGGATAGTGATTAAGATAAGCACAAAGCAAAACATTCTGACTGCTTTTGCACTCAGACTGATCAATTCCTTCAGACCTTCAATCTTGGAGTATAAATCAGAAGAATTATAAAGAAAGGAAGGAGCTCTCAGCACAATTAGAAAAAGGGTCTTCCTGTACACTTTAGTTTTTTCACCTGCTCCATCATTTTAACTGTTTCCATCCTTCCCCACCTCAGCATTGTTACCAAATATGCAATGCATGCTTACACAAATAAAATATACTGAAATCAGAGGACATTTATAAATTACATTAGTGAGTAAAACAGTCTTTATGGAAATCCCCTCCATGAGCAAACCTCATGCACATGGTTGACCACATTACAAGAATTTGGTGGACCTTTATGAGGGGCAATAGAATTTAAAAGTTTATGAGTAGGGAATTGATTTTATCTCAAGTGCTTTAAATTCACCACTACTAAATGTCAGTTGCCTGTTGAATAGCAAATGGGATCCTTAACAGGAGTCAGTTAATCTTTGTGGTGAATTATTCTTTATATAATACTCAAGTAGTGTTAGCCTCTACATCGACAAGGATGGTGAGGACACGTCCTTGCCTCACACAGTTCAGACTGAAAATCTGATTCTGGAAAATCACTCTCACATGAATTTATTGACTCAGTCTCACTGAACTCAGGGTTAAAATTCTTCTATACATTTAAGCACACATAAAAATTTTGTATATGTATTCAATAGTATCACTTGAATCTATTTTTTTATTCCATCTCTATTTGATTCCACCTCTGGTTTATTCTTTCTGTTTAAAACACCCAGACAAGGTTTTGGAGCACAACCAATAAATTTGTGCCTTGTAAGTCTAATGCTACAATCAATTTATTTATTATTGATAAAATGAAATGATAAGAAGCTTCCTACAGTCAAGACAAATTACAATTATAGACATGCTTGGACTTCACCTTGGGGGGGTTTGCACTTTAAGGAATAAACAACATTTTTTGACATTCAAATAACAAAGGTGGATCCAGCACACATTCCTGAGTGACTGAAAACCTGGATTCTTCCCCTTCCTTTTTCTATCCTACCCTATATTTCTTCCTGTCAGTAAAGGCATACATTTCTAGTTTGATGGCTGAAAACCAATCCCTTTAAATCAATAGGATCCTTGACACTGAATTTAAGAGGAATAGGCTTTGGCCTTGACTCTTTCAAGACAGGAATATATCATTATTTAAAGCCATCTCTGCAGAGGAAGTGGTTCAGGTGTTCTGATGTGCCTGTGGCTGAACTGCCAGACAGCAGACATTGAACCCCAGTACTCTGGATTTTAATGCATGAGCTCTCCTGCCTGAGGTATGGAAGGCTCCTCTATTTGCTCACTGACCTTTGTAGCTGGGCCAGCCAATATTAGCAGGGGAAAAAAGGCACCAGCAGATGGGCTACAAAGGCCAGCACCAGCTTGGAGACTGTGCTTAGAGGTTTTATGTTAACCAGAATTGTGCATTAAGAGGCAGAGGAGAAATGAGCACCCTGAGAACAAGCAGCCCTGCAGCCACTGCAGCTAAAGGGGAGAAAGAAGGGGAAGAAGGAATTGTTGAGGGCTGTATTCCCATTTACTCCAGCACTTGTCTTCATGTCTCTCTTCCCTGGTGGGATGGGAGCAGTGATTCTGCTTTGCTCCCCTGGATTCCCTGGTTTGTGAGATCCTTCCTCCAGCTCTTGCAGGTTTGTTGGAAACTGCTGCATCAAGGAAGTAGCTGTGGTTTCAGAGGGCAGAGCATAAATGGGGGAGGCATTGGAGGAATGGATATCTCCAAAACTGCCCCTAGTCAAATCCGTGCCCAGAGAATCATGGAATCATTAAGGCTGGAAAAGAGCTCTATGATCATTAACTAACACTGCCAGGTTCACCACTAAACCATGTTCCTAAACACCTACATGAGTTTTGAGCCCAAACAATCTAGCTATTTCACCTAAGGCAATGTTATTTCTTTACCAATGATAAGGGAAATAAAATTAAATGATAAAGACATGAAGCCATTCAAGACCCTTTGGAGGCATCAAGTCCACTTGGAGAATCTTTTGTGCAAACCATCTGAAGAAAAACATTAGAGGCATTAGTTAGATAATGAGTACATATATGCTGTGGTGTGCGAGTTTATATATGTTCATGCACATCCACACATCCAGTTCTGGACCTTTTCTTCAGACTTTCACAATCAACATATTTGAGAGAGTTATTCCCACAGAATCTCTTAAAAATATTGCAAATTATGATACTCAATGGCCAGTTTTAATTTTTGGATGACAGCCTGCTTTCAGTAGAAGATGTTCATGTAATTAAATGTAAGCAAAGCAGAAAGAGAGAATACTGGAGAAATTAAAAGAGTAATTTTTGTGCCATCACTGCAAGGCAAATAAAAATAGTATTTCCTTTTCATTTAGGAACAAAGAAAAGCATATCTTCCCCCACTCCTTGCAAGTCTGAAATGAACATTATTGCTCCGTCCACCTCGTGTTCATTTCCTTTTCTCTTTACTCCTTTGGCTTTGTGTTTTCATCTGGGAACCATCCTACCTAGTAGACCACTCACATATTTATAGCCTGGCAAATTGATTAATCCAGCAACCTGAAGTGTTGCCTGAGAGGCACAAAGATGGAACACTGAGGAAAGAGATCTAGAATGGGGTAAGGTGCATAAACCAGTCTGCTGCCAAGGTGGTCTTGGTAAGCTAAAAAAGTGCAGTACCCCTTGTGACTGTGATGATAAAAGTGAATATAAATTCCTTAGGCAATCTTCATCTTTTTATGCATTTATTTTCTTTTTCTTTTCTAAGATGTTTATTCTTGGCAATTAAAACCCTGGAATCTTTGATTTGCTTCTGTACATCTTCTGCAGGTATCATGAAATGTTCTGCTGGTCTCTGAGATTTAATGCAAAAAAAACCTAAAAACAAAAGAATCATGACTTGGTTCTTATTCTGGCTGCTGGCTGTAACTTCAGGAAATTCAAAGTAGGGTCTTTGAAGAAATATTCCCTAATTTAAATAAATTAAGAACATTGGAATCGTTAAATTTGGCATTCAGGATTTCTGTTGGTTCCTTTGTTACCCAGATGGGATTGATCCTCCAGGAGGAAAGGTCAAGGCTAGGTGAGAGGCTTAGTCAAGGAGCTGAAATTGCAAGGGCTTTATCTGCATGTGAATAGCTTTTCTTTTCCCCCTCAGCTCTAATGGTTTCCATTTCCAGCTGTCTGCCCTGCAGAGATGAGCCAGCTGTTAGTGAAGCTACTGCTTGAAATTACTGCCCCAGATATAAAGATAAACCAGCACTTGGGTCGTGTTAAAAGCCTGAACTCCAGTGGGGTCAGCAGTTGCTCTACATGTAAATCAGTTTTCTCAGAAGCAGAAATGGGATCAGTGAAGGCTTGTGGGGGAGAGCAGAAAAGGGGACCACCACAGATGATTCATGGTGTGTTGTGATTAAAATGGGTGATCTATGCAGAACAGAGATGAGACAGATGAATAGGATGAAATATTATGAATATTAAAGAAAGAGATAAGGACATGTTTGTATATATTAGAGCAGCCAGTATCATTGATTTCTAAAGAGTGTCAAAGGCTGTAATCAAGTAGTTAAAGGTTGCTGCCTTCCTTCTTTTTTGGTGAGATATATTTGCATATTTATTTTGCAAAATCTCTTGCAAAATAATTTAGATCTACCAGACAGCACAGAGAAAATGATGACATTTGATAATAGTGGATGCAATGAAACAATGAAATGTAACAGACACACACTTGCATAAATATATTTATACAAAACTTATTACAGTGATTCTTCAGCCATCCTCTTCACTTGGATGGATTAGAAGGAAGATTTGACAGACACTGTCCCTGTGGCTGTAGCTTTGTGACAATGTGCTCACACATTTTTGGGACATGTTAGGGCTGTGTCTTGTAGGTGATAAATATGATTGAGTCTTTAGCACTAGACAAGATTTTGCTTATTTTCTGTGAAATAAGATTAGCACTGACACCAGTGAGCAGCCCAACACAACAGCACCAATAGCAGTGAAGCTGCTTTTATTGAAATCCTGACAATTCCCATGTCCTGCAGAGAGCAGCAGTCGCTGCGAGAATAGTGTTGAACATAAATAAAGTATGGAATCCGCCTTATGAAAGGTTTTCCATGTTCTGCCATTTTAAACACCAAAAAAAAAATCTGCTTTATGTAATGAATATATGTAAAGAGTCCTGGGAAGGAGAATCTCACAGATCAAAAACGTTGAACTTTTGGGCTGACAGCTAATGGGGCATTGCCCCATCCCTGGAAGTATCCAAGGCCAGATGGGATGGGGTTTGGAACAACCTGGGATAGCAGAAGGTGTCCCTGCCCACGGTTTTTTACTTAGGTTGGCCATAATAATGTTTGCCACCTATTATTGTTACCAAAAATTTGAAACAGAATGTCCTGGTGACACCTCCAAATAATTCAATCTTTCCATCTTCACAGGATGGAATTAAAAACAAAACAAACCACAAAACAAGGAACATCTTGTCCTTTGTAATTAGTGCCTTTTCCTGTCTCATTTATATATAGAAACATCTCTACATAGAGAAGTTAAAAAATAATGTAAGGGATATAAAATTGGAACTGCAGCCAGGTTTTAAAATGTAGTTATGATATGCCCTATAATTTTGAAATCCTATTGTGAAAGAATATTTGTTGTACCATCAGTTTTGTCACTTGTACTTTGTCTTGTATATT
The DNA here is from genome assembly GCF_041296385.1 of Aphelocoma coerulescens. Taxonomy (NCBI): domain Eukaryota; kingdom Metazoa; phylum Chordata; class Aves; order Passeriformes; family Corvidae; genus Aphelocoma; species Aphelocoma coerulescens. Next base: position 74,567,159 of record NC_091017.1, read on the forward strand.
ATCACGTGATAGAAAAAAAAATCATATAAAAGTTCAACTTTGAAAAAGTGAAAATGGAATAATGTATATTTCTCTCTCCCCTCCAACCCAAAAAGTCAAAGGAAAATCAACTTTTTTTTGATCATTTCCATTTTGATGGAATTGTGGCTTCAAAAACCAAATGGTTCTGTCAACAAATTTCACACTGGCTCTATTGCTAAATCAATCATTTGAAATTAGAAACTGCATTATGAAGGAACTCTTCAGTATGATCACACACTAATTCTGTTTGGGTTTCTGAGTTTGTTTCTTTTCCTGCAGAGTCCCTGCCCCTTAGAAGGTACAAAGTAGAAAGTGGCTGTTTCAGATGCCTTCTCCTTCTGCATTGCTTAGGTGCATTTTCTGCCTGCTTGGCCTTGAAGGCAGAACTATTAATTACTCACTGGAATTTTCATGTTTTTCTCAGCCATCTTACATCTGTGTTTCTCCTGAAAAACATGAAGAAACCTCTGTGACTTCCCCAAGAAATAAGCAATGGACTGTTTTACCATCATAAATTTAAAGAAGTAATAGATGAAAATATAACTGATTATTTGAAATGTCTAATTTAAGGAACATAGTTGTGAAGCTATTAGCACTTTGGAGAATTAAAGAATAGCACTTATTTTGTCTCAAACCATGACTTAAGAGTGTACAATTCTTCTGAAAATCAAACAGTTACCAAATCAGACACCAGAAAATGAGGCTCAGAGCACTGTGAAGTTTTAGTTTGAGTATTTTGACAGCTTCACACTTGGTTTCAGGAGAGGGCTCAGCATCCAAAGAAACTCCCTGCCCAAATCACCTCCTGCTTCTCCTCATGGGAGGTGATGAGCCCTCAGGACAGGCAGGGCACAGCACAGCAGGAGCAACACCCTGCCCCTCTGACATGGTACTGGCTCACAGCATTCCAAGAATGGCCTCAACCATTTTGTGCGTTTCGTGAACTCTCCTTCATGTGAAAGCACTCTAAAGTGAAACTAACCTTCATTTTATCACATCTTTTCTCCAGTGATATTTGGCAAAGAAATCTGTGTTTAATAGCAAATGGAACAGCAATGGCCAAGCTACTCAATCTGGTAGTCCCACCTTAGTTCCTCGTTTTTGTGAATGCATGTGTGGCTTTAAAAAGAAGGTTGGAAGACTGTTGTGTCAGTGAAATGTGTCATCCTACAGCCTCCGAGGAATGGACACACTGACAGGCTATCACCTGTCACTGGTACCTTCCTAAACATCACCATTTTGAGACAGGAATAAGACTCACAGCTGTGGCTATGTCCATTAGGAATGAAGGTAACTTCAGATGTGGAGAGGCATTTAGGGTGTGAGCAAAAGCCCATGTTTCTGGACAGTGTGAAAAGAAAACAAATGGGCTCTCAGTAAAATCAGTAGGATATTGATTTTAGGACTTCTTGACTCAGCAGGTAGTGAACTTCTGAATTTTTTTTCTTGCTACACAAAGTTGTGAAAACAGTCTTTTTAGATTCAGGAAAGCTTTGTGAACAACAGAGGGTGAAAGAAATGGACTTGGATGTAGTTTCTAACATCACCAATCGACTGGAGAAGGACATATGAGAAGTGACCAGAGCACCTTAAAGAGTCTGTGATATTGCATAGTCCTGGACCAGATGGACTGTTGGTCTTATCAGAAACACATTTCTCATGTTCTCAGGGATAAACTGCTGTACTTATCTTCTGGCTTATCTGAGCCTCTGTGTCTGTATGGACTTTTCATGTGGACAAAGAAGGCAAAGTCTCATGACCGAGTCCAACCATCTTTCATTACAGACTTGGCTATGTTATAGCAACTCACCTCTTCTGAGGTTTTGAGAGAGCAGACAGGAAATTGCCACCACTCAGAGGACAACAATAGCTTATTGTAGCAGGGAAAATTGGTTGCAGGTGAATTTGAACAGAAAAGATCCCATTTGTGGTCTCCAGGTGCATCCACACAGGTGAATTATTCCTTCTTCACATTCTGGGGCACGTGTTGCTGTGTACTTTGTGCATCTCAGCAATGACAAATTCTCTCTGTCACACAGCATTGAGGAATCCTCAGATTTTTTCCCAAGATTAGGTAATGAGATCCAGCTCTTGCAGTGCCCCTTTTCAGTGCACTGAGATTTGTTCACCCACTCTTGAAATAGAATAATTCTTTCAGGAAGACATTTAAGGACTCAAAAGGAGCTAGTTCTTATTCTAGCCTTAGTCATCTATCCTTGCTAGTCATTATAAATGTACTTTAAACACTGTAGAGTCTTTACAATTTTCTAGCAAATCTTTTCCTTAATGACTCAAAAATTTTCTCTCGCAAGAAAAATACTTCAAATTTATCTGAATTAACCTCATTCTGTTTTGATTGGATTCATCCACTTCTCTCATTCATTTATACAGTGTTGCAATTCAGCCGTTTTCTGCAGTTGCTACTCACTACATTAGTCCAAGAAGTCAGCCAAAGTACTTTTTTATTATTTTTACTAAATGACATATAAATAAAGATGTTTAGTTATATATGCAGATGATCTCAGTTCTCATACTAAAGATTTATACTGAGAAGTCAGATGTGTCTGTGAAATTTCTTTTTTCCAGTGAAATTCACAGTGCATGGAAGATAGTAATAAAAATTTTGCAAAAGAAAATGGAATTCTTTCTGTCTCCAAGCAAATATTTCTATGGACAATGTTTGAAATAGCTTCTTCTTCTTTTTTTTTTTTTTTTTTTTTTTTTTTTAATTCCTCCTCCAGAAACAGTACTTCACAAAAGCATTTGTTTTTCTATTACTTTATATAGCAGTTGAGAAGCAATTCATGGCAATTCCTTGCCTCGCATTTTGATATAACTCACTATTACCAGCTTTCACAAAATGAATATACAGCAGGTTCTCTGGCCAGCTCCTGTGGTTAGTAATCATCAAATCCAAGAACATTGCAGTGGTGAACATTGTAACAAATCTTCAGGGCCTAATTTCTTTAACTCCATCTCTTTTTCTTTCTTTTTAGAGGTGTCCTGGGCATATTTGTTGTGTCAACTACCTGCAATCTAAATTCAATGGCTCTTCCCTTAAAATAAAACCTGGTGCTAAGATTTTGTTGGAAAAAATTGAAAATGGGTTTTGATATGAGAGGATGAGGAGAAGAATGAGAAGGAAGGTATCTTAACTTTTTCTCAGCAGATTAATTGTTCCCAGTTTTCTGAACAGCCATTGAATACCATGCAGAGAGCCCTGGGAGACTTAAATCTGACTTCCCACATGGCTGCCCTGTGCTGCTGGGATAGGTGTTGATACGAAAGAGCAGAAATCTCTTCCCAAGAGGCTCATGAGTCTGTTTTTCCCTGAGCTGATAGAAATGCCCAACATGTCCTTGTGATACTTCCTCCAGTTTTTTTCACAGATTGTCTCATTTATTGGTTCATTGCTCAATGATTCTGTTCTTTCCATGGTTAATAAAGAGCAGTCTTTTATTGGAGAGCATTCACTGCTGTAATGCTGACCTTCAGGTTCCTAAATACATTTCTAATAAAGGAGCAACATCTCTGTCAACAAGCCAGGAACCATACCACTAACATTATCACTCAGATCAGGTAGCTCTGGAAGTATCAGTGGTTTTAGAATTAGAATTTATGCCAGCATCTGGTAGCAGGAATTTCATTTCAGCAAACAAGTTACTCTAAGAAAAGACAATGTAATTTTGTCTCTCCCTCCACTGAAAACTCAATGAATTGCAATGAAAATAACAGAATTGCTTTCAGTGATGTCAGGGTTCTCACCTCTGCAAATGAAATGAGCTTCAGCCTGACTCATGCAAGGTCTTATCAGCATTTTGTGGCAGTGGTGGCTTTGGAGATTGCATGAGGGAACCTGCTGAGTGCAAGTGAGGAGTGCCTGGCCTGCTTCTATCCCTGGCTTCACTCTGGAGCTGCATTTATAGATATTTACCAAAATTTCTTCCATGCCACAGTGAGGGGGTGTGGAAAAAACGACGGGAGAAATTCTCTACTGGTTAAAAAATGAGCCACAGAATTTCTTTCCTAGGGATAAAGAAAATGTGAGATAAAATGTACATCCTCTATCTGATTTCAAGTCTGTCTAGGACGTATTTAAAGAATTCTCTGGTTTCACTCCACTACCAACAGCCCTAATTGGCCCTGAGGAGTGACGACCTGCCTCAGCTTTGTCACAGCTCTGTCTGTACTGTGCTACCTCCTCTCCCTCCTGTACCTCGTCCTGCCCACTCCTGGAGTAGGAGGGACTCTGGCAGGGATCTGTGAGACAGCTCTTGTGCAGCAGTACGGGCATCCTGCATGAAATTCCTCTCGGATATCTCTTCATACTCCTAGATTCGAGCGGGATCCTCATAAAAGGAGCCTGGCAAGTACAATAGGAGGGAACCTCCTCCTTCACACTCCTTTCATTTTGGTTTCAGAGGAACAGAAAAGAGGAATTATAAAGACATAACAAATCTCTCTTTACTTTAGCCTTGATAAATTCACACAAAAACCTGAATGTTTTTTGATCTTCTGCTTTGTATGGAAACAGCTGGGCTTTGAAATTACACTGTACCTTCCAGCTTGATTTTCTTTATGAATTAGCAACTGTCCACCACTGAAAGAAAATTACCTGAGTGGCACTTCTTAGGGCCTCCTGGACAGTTTTCAGGTGTGTCCTCATGAAGGCATAACTGAGTGTCTGTGGCTACAGAACACTTGAATAATCTTTCTGGGAACATCAGTTAAGTGTTTCAAATAGTGAAATAAAATTAGGTTAAAGCAAAGAAGCCAAAAAAGTTGAAGGAGTTAACTGCATATCTCTCACTGAATATCAGCTCTTGATGCTTTTGCAATTCTCATTCACATCTCTGGTTGAGTACAGACAATGTGCCATGTGCAGGTATTGTCTTTGCAAAAAAATATAACTTCTTCAGACATTTAGCTACCCTTCATTCTCTTTTAATTCAGTGTTAGATCACATCTCAGGAAAGCTAAGGCTTGACTTAAGACTGATGCAAAAGGGGCATGGGGACTGTTAGAATAATTTTTAAATTACCACAATTTGAGTGAGTAAAGGGGAGCTACAGAAAAAGCAGCTACAAAATACACCTTTTTCTAATTGCTTTAACTTATTTTTAAAAACATATGAAATTCAAATACCTGAGTTTATGCTGTTTAATTTACATCTCAATAGAAATTGTAACTGCAACATTAGAAAGAGGCATTTAACACCACGACTGCCAGGCACTGTCATGCTACAAGTTGCAAGCTCTAATACAGACATAAGGAAACCCACAAAGCAGATGGTGCAAGATTAAGGAACTAATCCACGAGGACAAGCTCATTTTTCCCTTCCTCTTTTCCATTTCATTCTACCTCTTCACTTTGATCCTTCTGAATTCAAGGTCTAATTTTTTTTGGTAGTAAAATCTTCAATGCCTACTTGTTAAACCTCTGGTGTATATACTGCTAAGCACATCTGTCAGGACATTATACTACAGGACAGAAGTAGACTTAGAGCTGCTATAAATCACCCTAGATCTATCAAACCAGTAAAAAGTGCTAGAGAAATTTCACGTCTGACAATCTAGCCCTTCCATTTTAATATTTAGTTTTCATTCATCTAAAATAATGAAACAGGATATATCAATATAAAAAAAAATTCTTTATGTGTGACCCATAGAAAATAATTGATGTAAATTATTGTGGATTAAAGTTGTCTGCACTGGATCTATCTGACACAGAAGTGAAGGAATTTGAATGACTGCATATAATCAACCTGCACCAGCCCAGACTCAGAAAGCAAAAGGTTCCCACCTGAGCTGGCTCAAATTGCCTGCAATACAGCAGCATTTGCTGCTCCTGCCCCATTTAGGTGTTTAAAACTTTCATCTCTCCCACTTCTTTCTCTTTCTCATCCAATCACCCCAAAAACACACACACCTTCCCTCCCTTCCCCTCATTTTATTTTCAAAGAATTAATGGGAAATTTTGCCCATGGAAAACTCAGTAAGAAAGCAGCCAAAGTCCTGTTTCCAAACTGGTTTAAGATCTGATCTGAGGTTCTGAGTGACTGAGCAGCAGTTTTATCTGTCTGCTGTCCAGCTGGTATTTTACATCACTGCACTGAAATCACAGCTACGTGAGTCAATTAACTTAAGCAGGTAAACTTTCCTTCCCCCTCCTTCTGCCCCCACAATCAGCTCTTTAAGGTAGGATTTTGATTTTGTTGTGTTTCAGTTATCTTCCTCTGACATCCAGGCTACTGTGGTGTGATGCCTTTGTGGGAGGTCAAACAGCAGCAAAGAAGAAAATCAAAGAGAAGAGGGAAGAAAAGAAAAAGATAAGCTGAGGAACAAATTGCATTAATGGGTGTGCATTAATTGTTCTTGGTGTGTGAGACTTTACAGTGAGGAAATGCTTGATATAATGCAGCTTTTCATGCAGTTAGAAGCAAATGAAGGATGAAGCCAGAGACAGAAGTTGTTAATAAATACCTTTCAAATGCTACTGCCCGTGAGGCTGCTGCACTGACAAAGTGCATTGCTCCCTCACAAAAGCTTGAATGGATATAAAGATTGAGTGTTTTTTAAGAAAATATAGAAAATAATGGAATTAGGTGTAGACTACCTAATGAAGGGATAAATAAAAGGGGACAGCTTAAAGGAAGGGAACGACTGTCTTTGTGATCTGAATTTTTGAGAGAACCTGTAGCAAGGTGAACACACAACAAAGATTTGCAGTGTCTGGGCAATGTGAGTTCTTCTCTGGCATTTGTGAAATTTGAGTTCTTCTCCTGTATTTGATTTTTTTTTTTTTTTTTCTCATCTAGACTATAAATGGGAATTGCCCCTTTATACTTTCATATAAAACCTGCCCATTTTTGGCCAGCATGATTCTGGTATCAATATTCTACTCACAACATAGGCTCGGTCCACTCAATAAGAGTAGCAAAACAAACCATTGTTTCAGGTGATTTCTATATTAATTTGTAACTTATAGCATATTTGCCTATTTTAAATCATTTTTTTAAAATATTTCCTTCAGAGTTTGGGATTTTTTTTTTACTGTTATGCTGATAGACTGCCTCCATGCCTGGAATTTAATATTATACATATCTTATTAAAGGAAAACAATATGTGAACAATGTGAAGTACGTTTTGAAACGATACACCTATTTGTTCTTCATTTCTTTAACACTTTAAAATTTTGCAGTAAAAAACTTTACAGAGAAGGTTGTCAATTTTTCCCCTACTTTAATTTTAATTTTGGGTTATTTTCAGCTCAGACACTTCCCCCACAATTGCTTTAGATCTTCCTCCTCACAACACTCACAGTCAGCGCCAAAGTCATTGTACTGGGAGTCTGTAGAGCAGAAAAATAATAATTCCCACCATTTGCCCTAATTAAATATCTGCCTTTGGTGCTTTTTTCCCACTCCACTCACAGATGCGAAGGCCATCTGTACCGAGCTCTTCACGTTGGCTTTGACATAGCTGTCACAGTTTAAACGTGACAAAAAAAAAAGTATTTAGTACAAACTGTACAAACCTCTCAGGACTCTAAGTAAATCTCTGAAAAGACTGCCTTTAAATCCAATAATGTGGCTTCAACTCTTCTGTGCTTGCAGGCTCGAGGTCAGTTGGGTATCTCCTGCTTCTACCAAATACTCACCCTGACTGCTGTGTAGCAGGTAAGTCTAGAAGATGTTGGAAAAAATTCAGTGTCATGTAACAGAGGAGTAGGACCTTGGCTTGGGTGCTTTCTTCTCTGCACATGTGTTAGGGATGAGCCTTGCATGTCCAGGCAGTGGAAGTACATATCACTGCCTTGTGACAGATGGGCCATTGAAAATTGCCAGAGGTGGAAGCACCAGGTCAGAGCTTATCATGTCTCTGAACTTGTTTAAAATTACAATGATATCAAATAGACTCATTCAGGATGGTTTTTTTTTCCTCAAAGAGGGAATTTTTTCTTTAGATGTTTCTCTTCTGAACAAAATGGGAAGGAGATGGGATCCAAAAACCCCAGCTGTTATCATTAAAACCAATCCCTCCTTCAAGTTGAATGCAGGGGACAAGAATGATCCCGTCCTTGGTCTTTAGGTACAGAAACTTTTCTACTATGGCCAACAAATAACTTAAAATCATTCTGTGGCAATGATGCTTAATGAATTGCCAAAAAATCTTTGTTAAAAGTGGTTTCAAGGAATTATAGTAAAAACCCTGTCAAATCCATAATGCAAACCACACAGAATGTCTCCACATGGCCATTGAGCCTGATGCACTCTCAGAAGGCTCTGTGCCTTTTGAATGAGGAGATTGACAGCTGGACTGACAGTCTCACAGAGTCAGACCTGAAACCAGTCAGAACTTACCTGTGAGAATATTACAGTGATATTCTGCAGCTTTAGTAAAACCCACAGAGAAGGCCAAGAAGATATCAATGAGAGAAGATGTTCTGGACACAAGGGGAGGATGTTCTTGTTATGGGACACTGAGAGTGTACAAGGAAGAACTTGTGGATAATATGTAGCAATTATACTTTTGCTTGTACAGCTGATTGTTTACTGCCTGAATGGTCATTGTTTGTTAGACAGCCTTGTCTTTGTTTGCTAAGCAGCCAATCTTAAATTAGGCCACAGCCATTGTGAAGAGATATAAGAATAGCAGTAGAGGAAATAAAAAATCTCTCTACCTTTCTCAACTATAGATTACGACTGGTGTGGCTTTTACGTCCACCTCGACAACAGCCACATTTGAAGTCAGCCTTCAGGTGAGGTGTGCCTTTGTGCTATTGAAACATCCCATTTTAAATGTACTTCAAATACAGGAATGTTTCTTTTTCCGATTAGCAAGTCTTAAAAAGAAATGGGGCAGTTGGAGATGGTTTAAAGCATAGCAGAAGGCCGAGGAAAAACTTCCTTCTCCTGCCTTTTGTTACAAAGCACTAAAATGCATTTGACATTTTACCTCAGAGACAAACCCTGCTATGTACATAAAAGGAGAAGGAGGAGCAGGAGGAGATAAAGATGAAGAAAAGTAAGATTCAAAGTGCTTTGTCTCTTAGGTACCCTCTAAGGAGCTGTGAATAACATTTTAAAAAAATCTAAAATTTTCCTTCCTACACTTACTGAATTCAGTCTTTTTAGTTGCTTTCTTTACACCCCATGTTGAGCTGTAGATGACTCAAATAGTTTTGTGAGGGAGGTTAGGATACCCAATATGCAGCCACCAGAAACGCTCTGGATTCACATTTGAAGAAGGGTCCCAGGTTTTAGGCAGCCTTGGCTGCCTTGATTATGCTACTGCACTACCCTTCAAATGGGGAAAGGATAATTTGCAGTGAGCCAGTGAGATTATTGCTCCACTGAAGACAAAAAAGAGTTTCATCAGTCTATACCTTCTGAAGATTTGGATCTATATCTTTGTAGCAGTAACTTTACAAACAATTTAGCTGTGGCTTTTTGTTTCCAATTTCATGCCTTGTATGTCATAATTCTTCTGAAATTGTCTGAAAATTTCTGAGAGTGTAAGGCACAGCAGAGAGCTGGAGCACTCACTGCCCAAAGATAGACACAGGGCAGAGCTAATGTGCCACAACCCCCAGCAGATGAATCACACCAGCACGTGGCTTCTGAGGTGGAGATGTCCCTGCCTGCTTCCAAACACAGTCAGGACAAATGCACACAATGGATTCTTGTCATTGTCACCACCTGGAAAACAAAAGAGAGGTAGAAAAGAAGCCCCTCCTTGTCTCAGCAGTGTTGTCAATGCCAGGTTAAGGTGGTGCTGAAAGCCTGGCCTCTTCCCAAGCCAACAGCAATCCTCTGTGGATGTGTCAGTGTGCTGAGAGCTGCCCAGGGGGCTCCAGCCCACGCTCCTTTGCTCTGTGCTCTCCTTTCCCTCTGGCATTTTTATGAACCACCACTTATTTTCGGTTGCTGTCTGTCAGTTGTTGACTAGGGGACAGATGGAACCCTCCAGCTCATTTGTGATTTATGGTCCAGCGTGCAGACCTGACCTCCTGTGCTTGTGCCCTGGATCTCCTGAAGATTTTAAGGCACTCGCTCACAGTGGTGAAGGAACGAGGGCCAGGGAGCTGCCTTCAAAACCATCCCAAGGTGGCTCCTAATGCTTTATTACTTGTGTGCTCCTTGGCATGGTTTTGGCCTGGGTCTGCAAGCGTTCTCCCAAATATAAATTGCAGGATAGCATGGCTGGAGATATTTGTTAGTATCCAGCACTTATGAGGCGACACTGTTTTCAAAGGAGGGAAGACAGTTTAGCCATTGTGAGACACCACTGGATTTCAAGGACAGAGGACAGACTGTTATTTAACAGGCACAGCTTCAGACAAGCACTGCAGAGGTCAGGAAATGTGGTGCTGTCATGTTTGCAGCATGGCTTCTGCATTTCTTTCATAACCTGCTTTGAGCAGCTCTGTGATTACATGCTGGGTAGATAAGATGAGGTGAAGAGTATGGCAGGGTCACTGCATCTCAAGAGGGGCCACTGGAGTAAATTTCCCCTTGTACAACAGGTTGCTCTCATTTTCTGGGAGGGAGGATCTCAGTTTCACATTCTCTGTCTCCTAATTTTTAGCCTGTCCTTGTCCTTGGAAGTCTGCTCAGAAATGTGTCATCATCCTCATGTCAATGTCATTTCCATTTCCTTTGGCAGCCTGAACCCATGTTTGTTTATAAAAGTGACTTATTTTGATAATTAACTGGTTATCTGAATAGCTGTTTTTGAGGTCAACAGTTTTACATGAATAGGGGTGGTCCAAAGAGGTAGAAAACATGAATTTTTTCAGACCAAGATAAAAAAGACATTTGGAGAGTATTACTGTAATGGTATGAAAACTTACCTGGTAAATGATTTTTTTTCCTGCAAGCACTGTTGTGAGGGGATGCAGATTAGTGGGGTACTGGCCTGGCAGTGGGGTCTTCAGTTTTAGTCTCTGTTTCTGATTTATATTGAGAAACTGAACTGGACCATCACCACTTTATCCGCCTCATCTACATCTACATCAGGCTCTGACACTCACTAGGTGCATGTTCATTTTTCAGCACAGGGTGCTGACTTAAATGAAGCACAAATTTAATGCATAAAAAAGGAACAGTTCAAATGAGACAACTGAGTCCTCAGCTGGGATGTCCTACAAGTTTCAGATGATGTAAAAAGATCTAACTGGAAAGGCAGAAAAGAATAATATAAAGAAATGACTGTTGTGGTAGCCTGTTAACCCCCTGATTCTGTGATGTTCCCTCTCTTCCCTGCCCTAGCCCTGGCCACTCCCTCGGTTTCTCCCTATTTGCTCCTGTACCCCAACCCCGCCCTGGAGTCCCTGACAAAACCACCCCACACCAGACCCCGGTGTCTCTCTTTCTGCCTCCGAGGGTGCTGGGACAAGATGTGAATAAAGCCATCCTACCACCCTCATGGGAGACCCTTCTCCACCTCCTTTGGCACCCACTGCACTATAACGCCGCTGGCTGCTGGAGCCAGACCGCGGGGCTGTCCCAAATGGACTCCGGGATGCGACTGATCGCACGGCCCTAGGAAACCCTGGCTGAGCTCTCAGGGAGCAGCAGCCTGCTAGGCAGAGTCCAGCAGTTACATCAGAGTCTCCTTAATTAGGGAGGAAGATGACTTAGAGTGGTGGAAAAACTCTCTTGTTCCCTGTGATTTGAGAGAAATGATACACACTTGAAGAAGGGGCAGTCAATAACTAACTCATGTAAGCACAAGTTAACTATTGGGAGACAGCAAACGTTAGTTCAGACAGAAGATGTTAATTACAAAGCCTGAGAAGCCGAATTCACCCTAATCTTGTCAAGATAGAGGGACAAGGATCATCTCAGAGACTGCTGAATCATCCCTCAAAGGACTATGCATGCCCAGGGAGAAAGGTGAAAAGTTCACTGCGAGGATGACTACTGGCCTTCATCAGAAAGACCCCCGAGGAAGAGGAGAGGCCTTCCTCAGCGCGACCACCAGGACACACAGCGCATGCGTGGCCCATATGCTAATGACTTCCGAGAAATAATTTGTATAACCACACCTGTCCCAAGGAATGTGATGAATATTCATAATTTAACCCTTAATGCTGTGCTGTAGAGAGCACCAGGTGTGTGTTTGGAGGAGCAATCCCCACACACCCGGCGCGCTGAATAAAGCAAATACCCGCTTCTCTGACTCTGTCTCTGAAGTGTCTCCTGGCCCGGTTGCGGCGTGATTCACACTTTCCATGGTGTTATTCTGCATTGCACTTCACAGGGTTGTCAAATACTTTAATAACCTAGGAAATAACTGTACAGCCTTGAGGATGCAAGATGGCACCCACTACACAATGCAGCCTAGCCATCTACATGGTATAAAGATGAACGGTTACTGGTTTATTTATAAAATCAGTAAGGAGCTCGAAAATGATGGTGTCATAATTGATTTAAAATTGCTCTATTAGAATGATTTATGCTCATTATATGAGCTCAAATTGGTTTGAGGGTTCATAGTCACTGTCTTTTGTCTAATTTCAAAATACATTTAAAATACCTTAAAGCAGAAAATTATTTGAGTAGGTACAGGATACAAAAGCAGGCTTGAAATAGAAGTAAATTTTGTTCTAGCAACTTAAATATATACTTCAAGAGATATGGGAGGAAAAAAGCAAAATTATATTGTTTACCTTTAATTTATAGGTCCAGATGCTGAATAAAACCAGAAAAAAGTCTTTCCTCTCTTTGTAACAAAAATAATGTTTCATTGTGATGGGGAAAGAAAGGACTAATTTCTCAAGGATAGGTGACATCTTTGTCAAAGGAAGAGCACATTTCATTTCAAAATAGCACTGTAGCTGCAGCACTGGTCTGAGATGTGTCTGGATGTGGGACTTGAGTGAGATGCTCTGATGTTCCTCAGCAGTTGGCTGACCCAAAGAAGCCTTTCTCCAAAAGTCTCCTTTCTGTTTCACAGCGTGGGATTTTACCACTGCTGAACTGTTCATGAAATTAAATTATTTCTCTTATCTTTCCTGAGGCAATACCCTAAGAGGATTTCTCAAAGTAAATCCAGCCTTCATTACATCCTGTTCTTTGCTAGACAATCTGGGCATAATTCTGCTCTTGATTTCACCAGTGGAAATGAAATTACTCTGAACAGGAATGGGTTTAGTGGAGGCTGACTCTAACTGCAGGTTGTTTCTACTCCTGGAAAAGAAGCAAGACTCCAATCGCCCCAAATTCGCTTTGAATAGGAGTCCTGCTGCAGTTGAGTGTCAGCTGGAGATTGAACTACCCAGAGAAAACACCAGGAATACCAATACCCTCTGCTGTGCTCTGTGGGGTGGTTTCCTTTAGGAAGACCAAAGCCAGGTCTGTAGAAATCCATACAAAGGCAAATAGCAAGAATTTTAAAACAGTCATGCACACATGTGCTTGCAAGAGCCATGCCAATGCATCACCAGGTTACAGAACAAATCCTAATTTGTATTTTGTGCATATGAAAACCCATCTACAGCATATAATACTCAATGAGTAGGCATGGCAATGACTGTCCTTAAATGAAAGTTAGATGCAATTAAAGGGAAAGCAAAAAAGCCTGGGAGTCCATGTGGCCTTCTGTGCAACTGAAAACCAGTATTTTTGTTAACAATATAATGATAGAATAAATCCAAGGCGTGGAATGGCTCACCAAATTACATAGCACATGGGAACATCATATGTTCAGGAAATGCCACTTTACTAAAAAAGTTATAAGAAAATTGCTTTTATTGAAGTATGCAAAGCCTGGCGAAAGAAAAAGAAAATTTTAACAATTCCTCCCTTTCTTGAAATGTGTGGGATAATTCACTATTAAGCACACCAGATGTTCATGGGGAGGAAGCTGTTGCTGAAGAGATCAAAATAGCTTCCATGAGACTTTTTGTCAATTTTCTAACAAGTTTCCATCTGCAGGTAGTTTTAGCTGCTAAACACAGATCCACTAACTGGGTTAATAATAAAAAAAAAATCTTCAAATCCAAATCAGTCATTAATCTTACTCTGATTATTTATGTGCTAGATCATATCAAAGAAACATTAAGGAACAGGTAGTGAGTAGTTGGTTCTAGGGTAGATTCTCAAGGTAGACCCTATGATTTCAGGGAAAAAAGGCCATTTTTAACCTTGAATTTAATCAGTACTTTTTATCATTAACTTTGAAAATTTCCCCAAATTGTCACAGTTTTAATGCACATGGCTCAATCAGAAAGTCATAAGGGGCAAATGCTCCGAAAACTCACTTTAAATATATCAACTGTCAAATGTAATTGACCATATTTTACAAAATTTGTCCTGATAAGAAAAAAAAAAAAGTTTTCTTTCCTGTTATATTTGAAGGAAAGGTAGGAAAAGAGAATGACCTTTATTGTGGGACACAGTAATGGACCAATGATAGAAGAGTTTTGAAGGTACAGTTTAATAATCACTGTCAATGTGGAAAAGGAGTTACCAAGACCTACCTGACCTCTGTCTGACAATCAGACATAATTATCTCCAGTGCCAAACCATCTCTTTCCCATGTTGTGAAGCAGAGGCTGTTCCATTTGTTCAGAAAATTCTGTTTTATGGACGCTTTTCCCAGAAAAGACAGAAAATGAGGAGTGAGTGCACTGCTGTCCCTCAGAGCTGTAGTGCCTTCTCTTTCATGGGCAAGGAACACACAGGCTGGACCCATCCCTGGCTTCCCTCCATGGCTGTGCCGTCCTCCATGCAGCTGCCAGGTGATTTTGCTCACATTAGAGTTCCATGAACTGTTCATCAAAGCCATTTAGCAGCAGCCTGCCTGCTGTGGGCATGTCAGAAAGCTCCTGAGATAGCACAGGAAGGAGCAGCCTGAGCTAGGTGGCATTTTTCACTTTTTTATAAAATTTTTATCTGTAAAAAGTGTGTTGTTGTTACCACGTGAAGATTGGTTTGTGTTCATATTGATGCCTACTGCCATCCAGGCCATGAATAATGGACCCACTGGCACCACTGATTGTGCTTTCTAATGCAAATGGAATATAATTCCAGAAAAATTTGCGTATTATATGTTTCTTCATTTCACCTCTCAGTGTTACACAGACATACTGAAATTATCAGCTTGTTCCTACAAACGTAGCCTGGTAGCTCAGTATCATTCTTAACATTTAATTTGGTCTGTTCCATAATTTCATTAGGAAAAAAATCCTAATATAAATACAATCATTGTGAAAAGTAAAATTGTAATCCTTTTAAAAATCCAATCTACTCTTGCACAGCTTTCCCTATGTTTCACTCCCAGCTTCTTTTAGTGGTATAAGATTTCTTTTGTCTGGCTTATAGTTTATGGTAATAACTTTGGACAATGGACAATCTTTTGTATGGCCTTTTAAAATATTGAGATAAATTCAGACTTGTAAAGTTCAGATTTTTGACTGTGAAGTTTGTGATTTAGAAGACAGATTTTTCTCCTCCCCAGTGTAACTCAATAGAACCCTACTTAGCTGTTTTTTGGTAGACAGCAGACAGCCAAGTGTCACTAGGAGCAAAACTAAAGTAATTGGACTATGAAGAGAGACACTGATACTGCTGCCCTTTATTCAGAGGGAATGAAGAGTACTGGGAAGAATTTATTCTGAGGTCAGCAAATTTTCATTCAGCTGACATCTTATCTTCCAGATCCTTCTCCTTGAAAAAAGGCAAGTTCAACCAGGTAATAAAATCATATTTTCAGCAGAAGATCTGTAAGTGTCAGGCTTGTTCTAGCACAAAACCCTGAAGATATCCATGAGTAGTTTGGGTTTATTTCCAAGCTATTTTAAGGAGACACAAAATGTATCTCAGGCCTTGCAGCTCTAGTAATTCTAGCCCATTTTATGCATTGTCTTCAATCTTGTTTTATGATACTAAGCCTAAAATAGGATCCTTGTAAGTGAAACTATGAGTTTGCCTGAAGTCCTCCATGATCCACTGGGAGATCCCAAAGGGAAAAGTGGCTGTGGGGTGGAGCTTGGCTCTTAGTAAGTCTCACCAGCAATGGTCTGCACCCTACAGCATGGTATTGGTATTTTGTGGCATGCAATGAAAACCAGAGCCCTCTGAGCTGGAAAAAGGATGTGTCATCCCAGTGCCAGGTGCACAAGCTGCAGCAAAGCATTCCAGCCTTTACCCAGAAGCTCCTAAACTTGGGTGTGCTGCTATTGTACCAACCTCCTTCCACACAGTCATATCTGGGGCCTCTTCAACTGTGCTGAAAATAGTCCTGCAGCCCACCAGGAAGGGGCTGGCACCTCTAGTACTCACCCACATTAGTAAATACTCTCACACATCCGAAGACATTGGGAGGATTTGGTTACACTTCTAATTTTTGGAGGTCTGAGTTTAAGCTCAAAACTCTCTGCTTGAGGTTTGTCCATCATTCCCACAGCTTGATCCCTCGGAGGAGAAAATCTTTATACTGAGGTTCATTGTTAAGTCACATTTATTTTGGTGCTGTCAGGAACTCTGAACCAAAAATAGCACATGTAAAAATACCTTTCAACTCTTCAAATCTATTCTCTCTCTGGACTTTTAAGTGCTTTTTATCACTCACTTGGGATCACATTTCTGTGCCTTTTCTGATGCTCTTCAGCTCTGAGGACTCAGGGTTCTAAGTGTGAGCAGATCTGTCAAATCTCTCCACTAATCTATAGTAGCACAACTAACTCATACCATATTTAATTTTAAAACTCTCACATTGAAAAGAAATGTGCATCTTTAACATTATTGTTAATTTCCAGGTTGCTACTTGAAATATCCTTCCTGCCTTCCTTCCTTCCTTCCTGCCTTCCTGCCTTCCTGCCTTCCTTCCTGCCTTCCTGCCTTCCTGCCTGCCTTCCTTCCTGCCTTCCTGCCTGCCTTCCTTCCTGCCTGCCTTCCTGCCTTCCTGCCTTCCTTCCTGCCTGCCTTCCTGCCTTCCTGCCTTCCTGCCTTCCTGCCTGCCTTCCTGCCTTCCTGCCTTCCTGCCTTCCTTCCTGCCTGCCTTCCTGCCTTCCTTCCTGCCTTCCTTCCTGCCTGCCTTCCTGCCTTCCTTCCTGCCTTCCTTCCTTCCTTCCTGCCTGCCTTCCTTCCTGCCTTCCTGCCTTCCTTCCTTCCTTCCTTCCTTCCTTCCTTCCTTCCTTCCTGCCTGCCTGCCTTCCTGCCTTCCTTCCTTCCTTCCTTCCTTCCTTCCTTCCTTCCTTCCTTCCTTCCTTCCTTCCTTCCTTCCTTCCTTCCTTCCTTCCTTCTGTCCTATTACAGAATTCTTTAGTAGCATGGTAATACTTTATCTCTGGGTACAAAGGAGGGAACCTCAGCCCACCTGCAGGGATTGTTTTGTTCCATTGTTAGGTGAGGGATGAACAAATTTTCACCTGTTTCAAACAACTTCCCCTTTCTGCACATTAATGCCATTGAAAAATCTTCTGAAGTTTTGTGCTTGAAATGCTGCTTAAATAAAAATAAGTTGGAAAACTGCCTCCTTGTGTAGTATAGCTTGAGGGAATGCAGTGGGAATCTCACCGAATCGTTACTGGTGATTACAAAGCAAGAGCTATTGACAGAAAAACTAACAGCTGTTTAAAAGTATTATTTTAGAGATTAGTGCACAAATGCAGGTAAAATACAGGCATTTTGTAAACACCTGCAGCTGTAGAAAAGAGGTGGCATTCAAATATTGTTAAAAAATACTCATTTAGCCACTTAACACCCAGGGCTTGTAATTTATTTAAGAGCTAAGTGGCATGTGTGCTTTAGACCTTCTTCATTAACACAGGCTGCTAATAGAAAGTTATATTTTTCCTTCAGTAGTTCTCAGTTATTAGCACTGGAAAGCAGGGAGGCAGATGACTGTGAATGATCATCTGTTACCTGTGTTGCACTGGAAATAACCAATCTATAAAAAACTTAGAGATTAAGTACAAGATTTTTAAAGTACATTAACATTTGCGAACAAGCTATAAAGTTGTGTTCCATAAGTACATCTTTACTTAAGGATAATAAAACAAATACCTCTGTCATTAGCATTTTAATTTTTAGTTCTTAAAATTATTTAAGTACTTTAAGTTCCTGAAGACAGCTGTTAAAGTGATTATCTGCAAATTTACACACAGCATCTGAAAAATAACATCTTCCTAAAATGATACTCTATTCTTAACAATCCTGAATTATAATGTTAATAGGATTAGATTGGGTTGTTATTAATCACAAACCATTCAGCCTTTAAAACATGCTTCCAACACCTGCTTGGAAATTCTGTTTCTTGGAATTCAATCTTATCCTTGCCTTGCAAATTCTGATGTTCCGTGGCCATGAAATCCGTCTTCTCCCTGCCTGGTTCCCACCTTCAACCATGTTCTGCAGTGTCAGGTTTGAAAAGAAAGACTGCAGGTCATGAATACACTGAATAAATTAACAGAAAGCCCCAAATTTATTGTTCCCATCTTTCTAAACTCCATCTGCCAGAAGGGAAAAGCAAATCCAGAGTCTGATTTCCAGAGGGCCTCCTTGCTGTGTGTGCCACAAATGAATTTGGCAGACACCAAATTTATACTGAAATAAAGGGCTTTGGTACAGACTCTCATAAATGATTTGCATCAGGAAGGTTGTGCTGCTGCATATTCTGGATAAGTGTGGGAAGGCCTTCAGGTGATGCTCAAACAGCAGAACAGGCAGACTTTAAGGAATATAGACCTCAGTGTACCCAGAAATCAAAATGTGCTAACTTTTTGAAGCTTTATGTAAAGCAGCACAAAGGGGATCATCACGTCCTCTCTCCCCCGGGATACTGGCATCTCTCCTGTGACTCTCTTTTCTCTATCTCCTTTAGCTCTTTATCCCTCACAAAGAACAGATGTTTGAGACTGGTAAATCCTTAGAGGATAAAGGCCTTCCTAAGGAGGTCTGTATCTCATGGGACATTTCAGGCAGTACAAAAATGATGTCAGTGTTGTCAAAAACATTTTTCAGAACACTGGGAAGTGAGAAAGAGAATAAACCAGATCAATATTTTCCTTTTTGTTTTTGGGGTTTTTTTTCTCCTTCTGGTCAACTCAAGTGAGAAAGAATTCAGTCACTGCAACAGTGAAATACAGATGTGGGATGTTGATGTGAGCAGCCTGGTTAGAACAGAGGATTAGTGAACAGAGAAAGGCCGGGCAGCCTAGGGGCTGTGAGTCTGGAAACTCAGCTTGGGAACCACAAGTTCCTTTATTGGAAAGTGCTGCTGGGCCTCTTTGAAGTACAGATGGGCTATCTGGAACCTGGACACCTGAGGTATTACCAATAAACACAACCCCAACAAATTGTAGTGGCAATTTATCATCTGAAAAAGTGGAAATGGAGAAAATCAAGTGGGTCTGAAGGAAAAGGAAACATCATCTGTTGGCTGTTAACAGGTGAAAATTGAAATTGCAGCACATGTTGGCTGCTTGAAGTGATGGTGTCCTGCATCCTCTGATGTCTCTGTGGTATAAAAAAGGGCCTAATTTTTATCCAAAATGAAATTTCTCTCTGTGAGGACTTCTCATGCTGTGTGCACTCCATTACCAAACAGGCTGCATTCTCCACATGAGCTTTCCTCAAGATCTTGGACTATCACTGGGGACACCTGTCTGACTCCAGACTGTGCCATGGATTATCTTTGAAGGGAGTCTGTCCTCTGATTCATTTCCCTCTGGACCCATGGTTGGGGTTGGTCTGCCTCTGGGCTGGTTTGATCCCTCTCTGGGCCATATATATGCAGCAATCTGTACTAAAATAGAGAAATTCAGAGGATAGAATCCTCTGTGTCCCCATCTGTTACGGAATCCATGATTTCTACACACTTGTATGCTGGGTAATCCTTGACGTCATGACAGATGTTTGTTACAATTCTGGGGGAAGGAGAGGAGGGAAAAATAAACAAATAAAATTTAGTATTTTCTTTAGGCAGAAATAGGATAGTCTGTGTCCCTAAAAGTCCCGGAGGAAGTAAAAGGCAGCAAAAATTGGTAGAAAGGTAAAACACTAAAATAAACAGGTAAAATTCAGCACATGCCACATAAACAGATGGGAATCTTTGGTGGCCCTCCTGCAGAGAGTTGGGTTTTCAGGGGATGTGGAAAGGGAACAGCTGAGTGACACCAAGTGAGTGCCACCATGTAGAGCTGGGGTTAAGCACCCATTGCTTAAAGGACAGCTGGGAAATCTACCATCCATGGCTGAGCAAACTCAGGCCTGTGAAAGCTCACTGACTGAAAAAGCAGCAGCTGAAGACCAAATTCACCGAAATTAATAGTAGTTAGGGAAATATAATTCTTTCATTAGTTGTTGGGTTGTTTTTTTGGGTTTTTTTACTTGCATGTTTTTTGTTTAGGGGCTCTTTTTCTTGCTTGGAGGAAGAGAAAGTAGAGGTGTGGAAGTTTGATACTGGTCTTTTTAAAATACCCATTATAAGATCACAAAGCTACTTTCTATTCCTGTTGATTACATTTTTCTAATAAGCCCACATATTCTATTAAAAGAATTGGGAGGATATTTTGAAGTCTAGAAAAGCTAAAGCAGTTTCCAAATATTTTAGATGGGATCATTGATACGATAACTGTGAATAAGTTACTAGCTATAGGTTGCTCCCTATCAATGAAACAGTTCAATATTTCACTTTTTAATTGCATCCCTATTTTACAGAGACTTTCAGAATGAGGGATTTCCTTGCTTTGCACAGGGTTTGGTAGAGGACTTAATTCCCACTTCAGCAGATGTGACTGGGCCTGAACTGGGAACACACTGAGCAAGCATGAAAGGACCTTGTGGCATTCTGTGAGACAGCTTGGCACAGCCTGGGGCCGTCTGTGCAGGATGCTCTTCCCCTGCACTGGTGCCTGCAGGACACAACCAACTCACAGAACCCACAGTCTCTGCCTCACTGAGTCCCACAAAGCCTTTCCAGCCCAAAACTCCTTTCTGTTGAGCCCCAAAGGCCTCCAGATGGGTTTTTTCCCCAAAGGTCAAACAGAGACAGATGCCCCCAGTGACTTGTCCTGCTCTCAGGGCAGTGTGAGGCTGGCACTGACCCAAGCAGCCTCAGTGGAAATTGGTTCATGTGTTAGAAATGTGCAGAGGCCTGACCTGGAGCTTAATACATGGTGGTGCTTTGTTCTTCTGGGGCCTTATTCCAGAATCACTGCATTCATCATGACTCTTTCTATTAAATTCATGACTGTGAATCAGGCCTTATATTCATATTTTTAACCTAGAGCTCTTTGGCATTTTAAACAGCATCATTATGTTTCTCATTTTATTCCTTGATACTGGTGGAATTATTTCTGCTGAGCTTTGTCAAAAATGCATTAAACTTTCCAGTTAATATACCTCTGCATCAAGGCTGCCTGGTTTGGGAGGTCACATCTATTCTTTCCTTGGAAAACAGTCTGGTAATGTAGTTCTTTATATTGAAAGGCTTCAGAAATTAATAACTGAGATTGTCTTGAGATTATGAATTTACAGAACACGTTTTCCCCCCCTTTGTTTGCAGAGATTGCCTGCTATGGGGAGCTTGGGGGGGTGTTTCTTGGTGCAAATTTTGGAAAAAAAGGGCTTAGTGGTGTTGTGAGTGGGTGATTTGGATCACTTAAAGAATCACTGTCAAAGGTATTAGCGAGGATGGGTTTAATATGATATTGTAAAAGCACAACAGAATGGTCTGGGTTGGAAGAAAACATGAAGATCCTTTAGTTCCAACCCCCTGCCATGGGCAGGGACAGTTTCCATCAGACCAGGTTGCTCAGAGCCCACCAACCTGGCCTTGAACTCAGGGATGGCCTTATCCCAGGTATGGGGCACCCACCCCTTCTATGCCAGTGCCTCACCACCCTCACAGGGAAGAATTCTTTCCCAGTATCTACGCAGATATTAGAACATCCTTCCCAACATCTATTTCTTCCCAATATCCTCCCAATTTCTTCACAATATTCCCTAGGGAATGCTAAGTGTGATTAGACACCTGTGTGTAAGAAACTGAATCCTAAAGATCTACTGCTTGCAAAAGGTCTCTGACTTACAAGAGGTGGAGATGTTTCTGTCTAGGTCCCTGGTACAGTTATAGCTGTAGCTCCATAGGGGATTTGGGTCAGGGACTGCTTCTCACTATTAAGGTCTTCCTTTGACACTCAGGTCTATCTCTTCAAAGTATTTAGGTACTTAAGGGTGAATATGGATACTTTTGGAAATAATTTAGGAGCTAAGTGCCATCCACTTCAGAGGGTTTGAAAAATGCCATCTCGCTCTTATTTCCTTGGGTTGACTTTTTCAAAGACCTGACCCAGAGCAGTAGGTCCCATTTGACATTTTATTGCCTGCCATGATCCTTCAAGGTCATGTTTTAACAAAGATGCACAGCACCAGCTGAAAGCTGCCTTTGGTAGCCCTTCTGCAGGTCCTTCCCCCGAGGCTGGCACCGGGAGCTCTGCAGCACAGGGCAGGCTTTGCTGGGATCTTTGCCGTGGCTTTGGAGCAAACCTGACCCTGAAGAAAGTGCATGCTCTGAAATCCCAAATATCTCAGCACTGCAGCAATAATTCAGGTCTAATACAGTGCACTTTTCTCATTTAAAAATGGGAAATCACATCAAATGTGAAAGCAATCTGCTCCCATCAGGATGCTAAATACTGTTTTGTAGCTGGATTAAATAAATCTTAATTAGGACTCTCAGTGTATATTTTAATTTATGCCCTTCCTTCCTCTCTTTTATGCCTCTCCCCACACCCAAGAATCTGACTAGAATATAGTGGGAAACTGTTAAAATTAAAAAACGTGATGAGGGGAAATACACAAAAACTAAATGTGCATCTTTTCAGCAAGTGGAATATCAGGAGTCTGCTTTCCTCGTAAGTGTAGCACATTTATTTGTGTGTGTATATTTGCACATATACATACATAAAAATAATATATGCATAGAAACATATAAAGAAAGGGTGAACACATTCAAACACATTCTCTGCATCTTATGGGGCAGAAAAATCTATAGAGCTTCAAATGACCATCTTCTGCAGTTCAATTTCCTTTGTAATGAAAACTAACACCACAGAAGTATGTACGTTGTTCAATTTAATATGGTCAATGAAAATTTATATCCTCCTCTTATTTTATTCTGAATTATGTTATTGCAGAAAACGAGCAGAGCACATGTGATTCAAAGGGAAAATAATCAGTTTTCATTTCCTATTGGCTTAGGGATACAAATGAGCAAGCTTGAAAGAGAAATTTCTTTAGCAGAGCAATATTTTGTACAGAGGTTCTTTGGAGACCTGAGTCACTTAAAATGATTCCAGCCGAGTGTTGAGGGCTAATTTCCGAGTCAGAAGCATAACTGAATATTTACACTCCTGTAAGGAGTGCTGTTGTTCCCAGTAGTGGATGTGACATTTCAGCTGGACCAGCCCAAACCATAAGTAGAGGGTTGTGTTCTTTGAATCCAAATAGACTCAGGTTTTGGATAGGCTGAAATGAAAAGTGTATTTTCATTGATGGCATGCTCTTTTCACCCTTCCCCACCACAGGCACAGACACTGCACCCCCCAGATCTGTATCCTTTTACCAGAGGGGACATTGAGGAACCTGGCAGTGGCAGGGCTGGGAATAACCATGGGCAAAAGACCTGGCTCTTTTCCACCTCCATTTTTGTAGCTACAGAATGGGGGTGATGGGACTGAGTTTCCCAGTGGAGGGAGGATTTGAAAACAAGGGAATTAAAAATGCATAATTACTTTTTTAATATGTGTACATAAAATATTGCTGGTGGTTGAGTCACCTGTGGATACACTAGATATTCCAGGGAATGTGGTTAGACCTAAGAAACTGATTCCCAACAAAGTCTTCATTGTGCATTTTATCTTCATGAGGGACATCCCAGATGATTGTCTCTGCACAACTCTATTTATATGTCTTCAGGCAGTGAGCTGAATCCAACCAAACTGACTAAAAGACTTGAGAAAAAAATGATATTAATTAAATGCAATATGGGATCTTCCTCCAGACATATGCTATCTGTAACCAGTGCATATGAATTAATCATGAATTATCTTGAATAAAAGTTCTTAAAGGAAAAACTTGCTGTGAAATGGTAGCAAATGAGTCAAAGTGATACAGATATCAGGAATCTTTCTGTTTCCTTCGCTCCTATGCTCCTCTATAAATAAATTTATAATCTTTCATTAATTATTTAATAAACTTTTTTTTATTATTTGCAACATTTTGCCATATCTTCATCTTTTTCTTCCAAAAGTGGGTACAGGCAGCCTTTGACTGAGGCTAACCTGGAAAAAGGATATATTTGGGCTACTAAGGCCAAAACAAGAAGTTGAATTTCTTGGCTGAACCACCCTGCATATCAGCCAACTCAGGCATTACTGTGCCGTGATCCATTATGCAATGTAAACAAACAAAATATGTTTTCATTAAGGGCTTTGAAGTCCTTGATGAAAGGAATGATCTGAAAGAAGGTATTGTCGATTCTATATTGAAAAAATCAGGACACTTCATGTACACTAGTTTTCAGGAGTGTTGAAGTGCTAATTGGAGTGGCAGTGAAGATTTTTTTAAGCAAACCAAGGAAGCACACGTTTATTTTCCCAACTGTACCAATTAATGGTGTCTGGTGACATGTTTTATTCCCCAAAATATTCCCTGTACTTTCCAGGAGAGTACAAGTCTCCTGTATCTTCTGTCTCATGTCTGCCTGCCCCATGGGCATGGGGTTTCACAAACTGCAATCAGTGCAGCCAGAAAGTTATTCAGGCCCCTCTAAAGAAAAGAACTGAATTTCAACAATTGATCAGACTCTCTTAATCCCATTTGCCTACATTGACTAGATTTCCATTGAGTTCCTTAGTGCTTGTTTAACTGCCCATGCCTACAGCCCCTTTTTATGCTCTGCACATCCTTTCAAACTTTCAAGTGCCCTTTAGGGCATCTTTCTTCTGTAGGTTCTGAGGGCAACTCAGAGAGCATCAGAAATCCAGCTTTAGGCAATTGAACCCCAGTCTGGGTCACCAACTGAGCTATAAATACCTTGGTTGTGGATATTAATGTGTCACACCCTCTGCATCCCTGTAGCACATGGAAGGCAGAGCTCTGCTGGTCCCCAAATTCAGAAAACAGGCAAAACACTGCATATCTAAACCCCTGCCACCTATGGAAATAGATGCATGGTGTGGAAATTTGCATTCACAAGTACTGAAAACTATTTACATTTACAGGAAATCCCACAGGTTTGCTACCACAGAAGGGTTTTGCTCCCTAAACATTTATTAAAGACACAGAGACCAATGAAAGAAATTGCAAATTAAGTTTTTAATGAAATTTTAATATACATTTAACAACTCAGTTGTGTAAATCATCCACCTACAATGCCAGAATAATGGATGCTATAAAGAATATGGAAGTACGATGAGTAAAGTGGGAATAACAGGGTTTAGCTGGGCTGTTTTGTTCTCTGTGAAGAACGTGTACAGTGACTCATCCTTAATCCTATTTCTAATACATTTTTAAAACTTTGAGTCTAGCAGAGTGCCATCCACTCCTCCACTTGATCACATTGTCGTTGACTCTAACTGCAATTTGATTTGTATGTGTCTCTTAAGACCAGGTTGCAAAAGTTTCACGTTTAAACCCTCTCTGCAGAGGACTCTTTCACTTCCTCTAAAATCATCCCTACCATAATGCCCGAAGAAAATTGTCATCTGAAACCCACAGAGCAGGACAGGAGGTATGGTTATTGCTGCTTCTGAATTGCCTACACACCCAGGCTTCGCTAAAGCAGCTCAGCATCTTTGCTGGATTTTGTCAGATGCATGTTATATATTTTTTTTAATTTTTTTTTTAAATTTTTACCTGTGGGTTCCTGGTTGGAGCTGCTGTCATGCTTCACCTGTTTGGAGACCTTTTAACAGAACCAACCTCTAACCTGTCTGCAGACCTTGCCTACCTCGGGCTGCCAACAGAACTGAAATAGAAATCTCTCCCTTAAAAAGGTCAGTCAAAAACAGGAAAAAACCCCTGAGTGCCAGTTCTTTCAGGGGGAGCAGGTAGGGCTTGACTAACACAACAGATGCTTCACTTTTCATTCCTAAAAAGGCTCGTGGTGCAGTTTATTTTACCCCAGAAGGAATCAGTTCAGCTAAGAAAGTCCTAATCTCAAAACAAAACCCTGACAGTGTTGCAGAGGATCCAACAGAGAAAAGCACCTTGGAAGGAAATTAAATGCAACATAAAAGCTCCTGAAGCTTGATAGCACATTTTAGGCTCGCCAGAAATCAGTAAATAAATAAAAAAAACAAGAGGCGAAAAACAGATTGGAAAGGTGTTTATTTTCCCCAAGGAGAACTTGAACATCCACTGGAGACCAGGGAAGAGTGTTAATGAAGAAAGTAGCATCAGGGGAGCTACTTGACTTAATACAGTCCTTTATTTTATTTATGGAGAACTGATTTTTCAATCAAAGTGCCTGATTCAGGCTTACAAAAAGCATCCATGGGGGGGAAGAGAAGAAAACTACAGGGACTCCCACCTTGTCACAGGCTTCTAACTGATCTGTTAGTGATTTTACTGGAAATGTGCTTGGGAAGCTCTGCCAGGGTGCAGCTCAGACATGGGTTACAGCTTTGAAAGCACGGCTGACAGTTGCACAGTCCAACATACGTGCACTGCTTATGACATCATGGGCAGCACTGCCACAGGAATTTCTATTTGGGACAATGAAAACTGGAAGAGGGAAAGAAAGCCATGGCTGCAGAACCATGGAGTTTTTGATTCTGTATTTGTCAATAAAACAGGCCAGGACTTTTTCTCCTTTCCTAAAGACAAGCGACATGGCCCATCTGCTCTTTCCTCTCCTCCCAGGAGGAGGTAGCTTTGCTCTTACTACATATTAGGTATAATCTCTGGCCCCTTTCACCTCTCCTTATCAGGCATTTCCTAAGAGTATTAATTAAATGGCAATTAAACCCATGTCTTTGGCCACGAAAAGTTTTGATGTAGCCATACACAGTCAGGACTCTAGAAGAGAAATTATCAGTGGGGTGCTGGTGTGTGACTTGATGTTCTCTTGCTCAAAGCTGCTGTGACACAAGGGCACATCTGAGTGTCCTGAAAACCAAACAAAGGAAAATGCTTTGCCAAGGAACCTTTGCAAAAGGACAGATGGTCTGGAGCAAGTGGTTAACTGTAAAGAATTGATACAGTTCCCTTCATAATTGGCAATAAAACTCTATTTTACCTTTGGGGGATAAATTCTTGAAAGAAAGTACCTGATTTGAGCTCCTAGCAGAAAAAAAAAATAGTTTATTTATCTAGGTAGTGCTACTGGTTGTGTCATTGTAAATAAGCTCTGGCATCCTTAAGAGACTGATGTGTGCTGGGAAATTAAAAGAAAGGCCATTCCCAAAGCTCAAAACAATTGCCAGACTGACAGGTTAGGAGGGAAAGTGCTACAAGCCCTTCAGCCAGGTGAATCCTCAGAAGAAATCCCCCCCAAAAATCCAGGCAAAATCCCACTTTAGGTGATAAAAGATAGGAAGGAACTAACAAAAATATGGAGCCAACATCTAGAATTCATTGCATACATTTATATATGGAACTTGATGTAAAAAGAAAAGAGGTAGCTGATGAAAGTGAGTAAAAATTGTAACCTTACCCAAATAGGTGATCAGTGAGGAAACCTGAACGAATCATTTGGCCATGAATGACCAAAGAAAAAGGTTGTATCAGCAGCCCTAAAACCCAGCTTTGTTAGAGGACACAAAAAGCAGGAGTGGTAAAGGAAAAACAAAGCACTCAACACACTGAAGTCAGGTGACATATTAAATCCATGAAATAAATTAAATACTAATTTCTCTGTTCAAATGGAAGAAGATGTAAGTTGGAGGAGAATAAAACTTCATGTTTCCTGAATCAGTTGGTGGAGGCAACATGAACCCACGGGTCCTGTAGAAAACAGTTTTGGTTTAGTCACTCACCTAAAAAGTAGATTACCCTGAAAACCTGGTGTGTTGGGAAGGAGGGAGATCAGGGAACTAGAAAGGTCAATCGAGAGGAAAATAATGGATTTCACAGTCAGAAAACAGGATTTATGTGCAGTGTTTGTCAGTGTGCCATCATGAAAAATAGGTATTGTCACCCAGGTTTCCACTGTTTGTTTGGTAACTCAAACATTTAACCAGCCAGTTAAGGAAAAACCTGTTCTTTCCAGTACCAGGCTGTGATTTATTTTCTGCATATATGTAGTGAAATCACAGAGTACATAACCACTGATGGAATAAGCTGCCAGACTACTACCAAAATATGTGTTTTTCTCTATTTGTATTTCATTTTGAATGCTCCAAATGAATCTTCTTGCCTTCCCTTCCAAGTCCCATTCATTTCTAACACATTAGGGCAGAAGCTGTGTCAGAAAGTTCCTTTTCAGACTCACGCACATTAGTTTTTCTTTCTTTCACCTCCCCCAGCTGCAAATGACATTTGCTCAGGCTGCTCC
This sequence comes from Aphelocoma coerulescens, assembly GCF_041296385.1. NCBI lineage: Eukaryota > Metazoa > Chordata > Aves > Passeriformes > Corvidae > Aphelocoma > Aphelocoma coerulescens. Next base: position 74,595,694 of record NC_091017.1, read on the forward strand.
CCAGGTGAACCCAGGCGTCTTTCCAAGCTTAAAGGCCAAAAGCTCACAGATGTCATATGTCTTTTGTGATATTTCCAAACAAAATGAATGTTCAGAAGTAATTTCCATTTCTCTTCTTGTATTGTCTTCAAGTACACTTCCCCCTCCCCCATTTTCACTCCTTTTCTTCATTTTGCCCACTTTTCCTTTTTAGCTTCTATGTGCTTCCATTTGCATGTTCTCCAAATGTATGCTGAGAATTTTATGGTGACTCCAAAATACATATGAGCAAAAACAGTTATCATAATGCTCAAGGGCTAAAAATACCAATATTATCTATTGCAAAATATCTTGCAGACTCTATGCCATGGCTTGCCTCTGTGCTGGAGGCTGTGGAGCAGGACTTGAACTTCTAAAAACTTCAGAATGTGAACATACTAAACCAGCAGAAAACTGTTTCTGGGTTTGTTTTGGGTTGGGTTTTTTTTTCCCTGATTTTTTTTCTTTTCTTTTTTCTCTTTTTCTCCTTTTTAGCTTGGTGGCCTAGTTTTCTGACCAGCAAGTGGACAGAAAAGGCTCAGTGAAGGTCAGATTAGTACCAGAGCTGCCACAGAGGAAGTTGAAAGACAATGAAGTCAAAAGGAGGGAATGGGAAAAGGGCAGGGAAATGGGCCCACAGAAGGGAGCTCTTAGATCACCCCTGGCATTCATTTAGCCAGGGTTACATGTCAAGACTACAGATTTGTAGCAATACTGAGTATTTTAAATCCTAGTAAACGATTTTCATCTCAGACTTCTCCCTTTTATGAAACAATTTCATTATTCCTCCTGTAAAAGGACTTGTTTAAGACTGTAATTTTAGTGATGACCATGAAAACAAGTTCTCTTGTGGGTTATAGAAATGTATTTTCTTCCTTCCACTTCAAGCATCACCAAGATTTCTCCTGTTTTCACTGTGTGTCTCCATCTCTATTCCTATTCTGCTTGGTGTGCACAAGAATCAATCAAGGGGTATATTAGAGGTGTGCACTGACATAAATTAACAAACTGTTTTTGCTTCACAGTGTTAGACAATTGTATCAAAATCCTTTTGGAAATCCCTGCACAAGCAAAAGTTAGACAACTTCACCTATCAGTCCTCAGCAAGACATACCCCACTTTAATCCAGAAACCATTTTTGATGAACTGCTGTATTCTTGAACATTTTCATTTGACTATATCTTCAATATTTTATCTGTCACCATTTGTTTCAACAAGCCTGACGTTGAATTAAATTAAACCCAAGAATGAGTGGATATGTAAAGAGAAGTCATGTTTCTTCATAAAACTGGAAAAAAATTGTTTTGAGTACATCAGCCTCTTTTCTGATCTGGGGCAGAAGCAAAGGTCAAGCTAAGCACAGGTTAGAAACAACTTTTTTAGTCCCTGATTTACCTTAATTAACTTAGGCAATTTGACAAAATTTCCCTACTGAGGAGAAAGGAAAGTATTATCAGTGTGACAGATGCTCACGCTGTTAGTTCCCACAGGATACAGATTTTTAATACCCATGGAACAGAGAGGGGAACAAACCTCAGCCCACAAAAACATCTACTCAGATGTCAGTGTAAGAAAAACTAGGATTGTGATCAATATACATTAAAAGCAGAGTTTGGAGAGGTAAATCAGTGAAAATTATTTTGCCTTCATCAATACCACTTTTAACAAAAACTGAAGAATGACTTATGTCATTCTTTGACCAGACCTCATATTATTTCCTTCTCTCACCCCTACTGTCAGGCTGGACATTTTGTGCATTTGGAGACACAGCAGAAAAATTGTTGGAAAATTCTCAAAATGGGAAACTCTGATCTTGAGGTAAATTTAAGATTTCTTATGAAAAGTTTTCAGAATACATAAAGATGTGTAGAAGTTGATCCTTGTGGTCTCACCCCGGAATAATTAAATACCATGTAAAGTTAATACTAGAGGTGGGTGTTTGCCACTTGCAAGGCAATAAAATCTGGCCTAAGAAGTTTCATAATCATTCCTATGATTTTCCAAAAAAATCAACAAATAATTACCACTAATAGAATGAGGGAGTGGCTGCTTTGCTTTTCAGAGCCCTTGGGTAAAATGAGACTAAAGGATAAAAGTCTGTTTGTTATGCTTGTCCTGCCCTAACAATTCCCAGGCAAACAAATGTGAATTCTCAGGTAATGTCCTTTACTGGCTTAAATGGATCATGCATCAGTCACATTTTTATGAACTGTATCTGCTGCTCACCTACACCAAACAACAATTTTTCCATTAAACTTCAGTCCATTACTGTAGCCAGACTGAGTAATTGATGCAGAACTGATGAAGATCCAAATCTAATAATACAACTAAAATAGCTTAATTGGATACTTTGCAGTTTTACCAAATGACACCTCTGGCATCTTTGATAATGTGGAAACAAGAGGCAGGACTGGAAGATGATTTGTCCTGGATACAGGTGGTGTTGAAGGACACTGAGCACCAGCACGACTTTTTCATTTTATATCTCCATCTTCTTATTTTTCTTCTGATAATCAGTGTGGCCTACATGCAGCTTTGTTTGCAGTAGTTTTGCTTACTTAATAGTACCACTCTATTTTTTAAAAGAGTAAATTATGGATCAAATCTCCTGTTTAGCTTTGATCTAGTTGAGGTTTTTTTTACAAGAGAAAAAGAAAGAAGGGTAAAACCTTACCAGGAACAGAAGCAGTATCACAGAATATTCTGAGTTGGAAGGGACCCACAAAGATTGAGTCCAAGTCCTGGCCCTGCACAGGACAAGCCCAAAAACCACACCCTGTGCCTGAGAGTGTTGTCCAAATTCTCCTTGAGCTCTGTCAGTCTTGGGGCTGTGACCACTACCCTGGGCAGCCTGTTCCAGTGCTCAGCCACTCTCTGGGGGAAGAACCAGGATGATACAAATGATTCTCAGAAATACGAAGGAAAACTACTTGTCCACTGGGCTCTCCTTCCTCCCAGCTCATTTGCAATATAAAAAATTGTCCCCTGGAACTCTGTAAATGCAGTCCAGGAACTTAAATCTAGCAGATATGCAGACATCAGTAACATTGATAAGGCTGTTAAAGTCACCGGAGCTGTACTGATTAGCTGGTGGGACCCTTTATCAACCTGTCACAATTAAGTGTTGTTTTAATAGTCCCCTTTTCCCATTTAATTATTTCTCTTCCTCATTAACAATGTATGAGGCCTAATGCTAGGAGAGTGGCATTCCTTCCAGAGGGATTAGCACTTTCTGCAGGGAATTGCCTGTTCTGCACACCCTTCCACTGTGCATTTTATCACAGCCATCAGCTGAAACCTGCTCTTGGTTTGGGCATCCACTGAGTGCCAGCCCATGGAGATTGGCAGGATTCACAACAGTTCTCAAGTGTGAAGTGTGAGTTTGTTTGGTCTCAGACTGGTTCCCATCAATACTTGACTCCTGCCCAAAAATGTTGGGGGCTGATGCAACAGCAAACTCACTCTGGCAGCTCTCAGTTATCTTTAATTTAGGTTGGCTGTGAGAAGTATTCAATTTTATTAAGATTAGTCTCTTTTACTGTTAAGAAAAAAAGAACATTTGTAAAAAGATGCTTCATTAAAACTAGAAACGGTTGAATATTTCCAATTCAAAGAAAAAACTTGCATGTTTTTAAACCGCAGTTTTATTTTAGCAGGAGGGATGTTTCTCAACACCAATAAAAACCCAAGCACTTGCCATCACATACTGAAAGGGTGTGACAGCCAAAAAAACACTTCATGCCCTTTGTGGTTTGGCTTTGACACATCGATCACATTTTCTACTGTTTTTATAACATCTGTCACCATTTTTACAGCATCAGCCTTCTAGATATGTAGAATCCAAATCCCTTCCCTAAGATCTCCTTTTCAGTCTATAGGAAAGTTAATGATCCATGAAAAATGTCACATCATTCATTCAAAGGACAACAAGGATAATTTGTGACCTCTTTCTGTCTCAGGGGGTGATGACACTTCACTCTTGCTTTTATTTTTTGATATTTTCATGCAGGTCAAGGTATAGGTAATTAAATAGTTAAACTTTGTTGCTAAGTGTCATGTAGTTCTTATTCCCCTTTAAAAATCTTAGGTGAAATCCACCTAAGCAGTGGCAAATCATTAAATATATCAGAAAACATTTCAAAAAATACGGTCAAACAGAAAAATCAGAACTTTGAATGCATGAATGCTTCGACTTTCCAAGGTAGGCAAATCCTTAAGCAAGTGTTGCACACAAAGCTGCTATTCCAGCCCTTGCAAAACTTTCCATTTAACCAGGACCATTCGGTGACAATGGTATGACAAGGAAATGTGTGTTGAATGTGTGCAGCATTATCAAAGCTAATCATAAGGGTTAGAAGGGATCCATGGCATCATCTACAGAAGCACCAATTGATGGACTCTGGCATGAAGGCCTGGAATGAAGCAAAGAGTATTTCAAATACTGCTGTGAGGTGAAAGCATTTTCTCTTCAAAAGGCTGCTGCTAGAATGCAGTGCTGGATAATGATCCTTGAGGCATCATCTGTGTGTTCTCCTCTGTGGCCTGGCAGGGGGTTGGAACTGGATGAACTTTAAGGTCCCTTCCAACTCAAACCATTCTGGGATTCACTGAAGCAGTTGTCCCACGTTTCTGGGTAGAACCTGCCTATCTGTGTGCAAACCTTGCCAGTCACATGGCATTGATTCCAAGCCGTAGCACACTCCTAATTGTCTCCCAAAGCCAATCTGCACTGGTCTGGCAGCTCCATGTCCAGGGTCTTTGGACATCTGCGTGGCAAGTCACCCTCAGCAAGAGGCTTAGTAGCCCTTTGTTGCTCTTGGACCCATATGCCAATGACTCTCTCTACAATGTGAGCTCCCAAACTGTGCTTTCCCAGCCCAAAACTCCAGTGGGGGTCTCATAAATGCAATACAGAAGAGAAGGATCAATTCCTTCCTGGAGTGATTCTGTGTTGTGATCCAAACAGCTGGGGTACAGTTGGTCTTTGCAGGAGGGGCACACTCCTGACCTCTGTTCAGCTTTTCTCTAGGCCTTTTCTCTTCCCTAGTTGGAACTACTGCAAGAAGATACTCTACTCTAGAAGCAGGCCTTTAAATTAAAGCTTTCAAACCTCATGAGATCCCTGTGAGCTCATTTCTCCAGCTTTCTTTTCCCCCTGGCTACCAGCACAGCGGCTGCTCCCAGTTTGGTGGGGCGGGGTCAGTACACCAGGAATGTGCTACATGAAAAATTGTTTGCTATCTCCCCCCGAGGGTCACTTGCTGGGCTGAGAGAGGTGTGTTTCCCCTCCCTGCTGCTCTGGCCTGTTTCTGTACATGGCATGAAACAATATCCAGACATCTCTCAGGAGCTGCCTAACAGGCCCTGAGACAGAATTCCAGTGCTGCTTTAGAAGACAGCTCTAACCTCAGTGCAATCCCATGTTTGACCCGTTCCCTGCTGACTATTTCTTCTCTTCCAAGCAGCAGAATGAGAGCCTCTAAGCAGTTTAGCTTTGGAAGCTCTGGGAAGAAAATCATTTCAGAGATGGAAGAATATTGTTGGAAAGCATCACCAGATGCTTGCCCAGATCTAAAATTATCCTGCAGACACCTGCTGCTAAGTGCTTCTACAGACAGCACCTTGGCTTGGGCTGATCCTTCCTCTTTTGAAGGGTCTCTTTGCTTCCATGTCCCATGACTGTTGTTCCAGAAGGACTCAGGATTTACCCAGTTACTCCACTACTGGTGCTGAACTGGCTTGACTCAGAACAGAATTATTCCTGAAAACGCCATGCTGGCCTCTGAACGGAACCACTTCAGAGGCTCCCTGCTTTCCAGAGAAACACAACTGTTCTTTTTGGTCTAAAAAAGAACAAAACTGCTCCTTTTAGTCTAAGAAGATCAATCTCTGTGCCAAGAAAAGCTTTCAAAGCAGTGAATTTGAAAGGAAAAAAAGGAGAAATTTTAGCTTACCTGCACACATACGTCTCTGCTCTTGGCATTGCACCTTTATTAATGTATTCACAGTTAATAGTGGAGATATATACAAGCCATTTAGCAAGATGAAGTGGACATCTTTTATTAATTGTTAAATTAATAAACCATAATCAGGCACAGACCCTGGGGCACATACCACTTTGTCTGTGGAAACCACTTATTATCATTTCCAGCACCACTTATTTTCATTTCCAGCAGCTTTTATGCTCTGTTTAGGATGTATTTAGGGCTTCTTTTGCTTTTACCTTTGGGGAACACACTCTATCACCAAAGTAATCAATAACTACAAGCTGATTTCTCCTCTGCATATCCTGCTGCTAACACAGACATGAACCAGGGCTTGCCACAGTTTGGATAATTTGAAAAATCCATACAGGTTTAGAAATAATAGAATAATTAATATTCAAATTATTATTATCTTAATCACTATTATTCTAATAGTACTATTTCAAGCTGAAAAGAAGCTTTTAAGTTGGAAGTTTTTAGAGTTCAATTTGTGTAGCCAAGCAAAAATTTAAACATAAAGCTAAGTGAGTTGAACTCTAACACTTCTAATTTAAGATCAAGAAGTGAGTTGATTATGGTGTATAATTAAATATCATAATAAAGAGCAAATTAACTCTGCCAGGGCTTTCCTCTATCTTTTTTCATTTCAGTATTTCAAATGTACCAACCAGAGAAATAACAGGAACCAGCAGCCACAAGTTAGATATTGAAATTATAGTATGGCATAAGATTATAACTAAGGAGCAGTTCTGTAAGAGTGGTGTTCACTAAAAATCAACAAAGTTTTCCATTTACATCTTGTGATTACTTCAGATGAAGATGGAGTGTATTTCTGAATTATTTATTTCAGAAAAACATAAGGCACTGGGAAAAGAAAAAAAAAAACCTGTGTTGTATGGGCTGTGAGATATATGAAGTCAGAAAAAAAAATCAGACTAAAAGTTATAAAAATTTTCTTATATTTTAATTAATCAATCTTAAAATGATGTAATAAAGCTGACTTTCAGGGAGATCATTTTTTGACATTTTTTTAAATAATGGTAATCTTTCTAAAAGATAAAAGATTTTCTAAAGATGTGCTTGCTTTTTAACTGGGGTAAGAAGTAAGTAAATATGTTATTTAAGGAAATTTAATAAAAATGAGAAAACTGATCTTATTCCAATCTTTTCTTTAATTTTTTTTTTTTTTTCATTTTTAGGAAATTTCTTCCAGAAAGTCCTGATGAAGGAAATGGCTTTTTCTATAGCTTTTCATTGCAGTCAAAGAAAGGATTGCTTTCTAATTGTGGTGCTGCTCTGATCCACAGGACACCTAAATACCACTTGAGACCTTGTGGATAAAATGTAGGCACTTAGTTTCTTTTTCCTAGACCCCATCCAAGGTGGAGTAATGATATTTCTTTTCTCTCCCTCATTACCCTTACTGGCTGATTAATTCAAGAGCTCTTAACCAGGTGCCTTCTGGTGTTACAGCCGAGCACTAACATTTAAAGGCAAAGTATTGCATATTCTGTGCCAGTATTGCAGTGTGCAGAGAGGGGCCCTGATCTCTTCTGGCAGCTTCCAGTCCATGAAAACACAAAATGATGGATACCTGCTTAGGCAGCAGAATGCCTACATATTTTCATTAATTTCTAACAGTTGTAGTGGCCACAAGATAACATTAGGAAACCCACTTTATTTTTCAAACCTCCTATGAAAATGCCTTCTTAACATTTTGACAGAACGTGGTATTTTGCTAATCCTTAGCTTCTAAAATATATTTGAAATGCCACTTTTTGCATGATATTTTTTTTTTTTTTTGGTGAATCACAGCATAAAAATCAAGTGCAGAAGGAGAAAATGGAAGTCCTTCATGGGACAGCTCCCCAAAACACAGAGGTCAGCAGAATGTGATAAATACAGAAAAGAGGAAGAAATGCTGTGATAAAAATATGTGTGACTGGACAGACATGCAGCTGAGTCGCCTTATTCTTTTTCCTGATGGAGGAAATAAGAATTAAGCTTTATATTTCAATTTGTATTTTCTTTGGGATGGACCCTGAAATTCATACTTAGCTGTGATTGAGGCATGAGAAAGGTTTTTAATTTGTTCATTGTAGAGTGAGTGACCACATCTGGAAATTTTTAGGTGTGAATTGAGGTCCACAAGAAATTCCACTATCAAAAGGTGTTCACAATGACATACTGCATTTTTGTAAAAGCAGGAAACCCTTGAGTCACGGGTTTCATTCTCCACAAATGTCTGTCAAACTGGAAGTATCTCCACAGTAGCCTTTTGGATGTAAAACTGAACATATTCATTTGCTGTTTTGAACTTAAATGTTGTTTTAGTTTGTTTTATTTAGAAAAGCTTGAAATAAAAAATTAATGATTAAAAATTTATAATGAAGATACATGTTTGCAGCTTAATGGAAGGAAGCTCATTTTCCACAAATATGTACCCACTCAGGTTTTCCAACCACAGATGTCAATAAAAAAACCAAAAAACCCAAATCAAAAATTTCACCAAAAAAAAAAAAGAAAAAAAGAAAAAAAGACAAGAAATGAAATTCTTTGAAGAGTCTGCCTCTGGATTTCTAGGTGTAACTGAGATGAGAATGACTGATTTTCTTTTAACCCATTTCACTGTTTATATTTAGGCTATAGCAGACAAAACCAGGAAGAACCCAACAACACTAACCAGATAACTTCCCAATAAACAAAATGTTTATCCATTTTATCCTTTTTTTGCAAAGACATTGATGATGAATTCCTGATGCTCATCCTTGAGTGTAGAACGAAGAAGGGCTGCCACAGGGATAAGTGGCTGCTGCAATGGGATGCCCACACTGGTACTGCAGATCCTAAAATTCCATACCTTGAGGGCAGTTGTGCCTCTTCTCACTGCAGCAACATCCAAAATCCCCCATAAGCGCTCAATTTTCTTTGTCAGTGATGGATCATAGCTGAGATGTGTTTGGAAGGTTTTAACAAGAATGAAGAGTGACACTGCCCTCCTCTTAAGAACTTAATATAATTGCTGGTCTCCATCACATGTGCATGTTTTACAGCTCTGTGAATGACAATAAAAGTAATTTCTTGCCCATTTTATGTGCCATTTTTCAGAAAGCCAAGAAGGTGCCTTCAAAGTAACCATTAGCATGGGTTGTTAAGTTTGGTAGATGGTAGCTTTGAGCATCTCCTGTTATTTAGGATTTATGCTGCTAGAACTTTTCATGAAAAATAAAATAATAGGCACTCTGGAAAATTTTTAAAGGAAGTTTAGAGCATTTCTATCAGAAGCAGAGTGTGTGTTTGATAGTTATGGCAATAGAAATAAAAGGTAAATTTAACGGATTAAGTTTTAAACCGGCTCCCCAAACAGATACTTAAGGCTCTTCCTCTTGTTACACATTTTTTGCAGTATAGCACTGGTAAAAGGCTTTTCCTCTTAATTGTTAAGGATTTTTTCCTTAAAGATTCAATAGAAACAGAGTTTCCTAAGGCCACAAACATGGGAATAAAGTTATGCCATGATTTAAACTACAGACTTGGTCACAGTCCTTCACTGAATACTTATTTAATTACTTTCCCCTGCACTCCATCTCTACAAGGCCAGGAGGCCTTATCAGATCTTATCTGATAGAGCAACTCAGCTGAAAATGATGCCAACTTTCCAGTAATAGTGATGATTTGCAGTCTGGTGGTCTAAGGTGTAAATTAAAGTGGATTTGCAGGTTGTAACACAGACATGAATTAGGGGCATTGATACACCTGCAAAACAAACCCAACTTCCCCACACACATCCCCAGGAGGGTTTGCCTTGTTTGCCTCACCTGTTTTGCCCAGACATGAGGGTTTATAGAAGAGATGTTTATTACCTTTTCTTACAAATCCTGCCTGGCTGATTGGGGTTATGCTCCTGAATTCCATGCTCATTGCCTCCAGCTACAGCTGTGACTAATGAGCACTTCCACAACTCACACAAAACAGGACAGAGGATCAACTTAAATGTGCTTGGGCAATCAAAGAACTAGACATGGCCATTAGACCCTCCCTACATCCCCTCATCTCAGATTGGGACACCTTCATATATTAATCCAAGACATTAAAAGCAAATCTGATGATTCAGACTGTAAGGGTCTTTCTTGCTATTCCTGTGTGTCCACCAGCTATGGAGAGAAGCCAGAAAACTTGTCTTCCAAGATGGATAAATTAATCCCCTTCCCAGAAGAACAGAAGTTTCTTTAACCATATAACCTATGTGGAAACTGTCCAGTAGAGAGAGGAGAAAGAGCATCAGAGGACACACTGATAATCAGCCCTGCACAGGCTTTCCCTTCCACCATCAGGAGCTGGGGTCAGTTTTCTCCAGACAGAACAACTCTGATTTGTGGTACTGACACCCACCCTAGGGAAACATAAAGAAATTCAAATGTCTTGCACTGAGGCATATAATCCTTGCCTGACTGCCTAAACTAAAGCAAACACGGAGCACAGCAATAATTCAAACATGGGGAAGCGAGCCAGGTGGAAAGAATGCAAATGGTCTTTATGATCTTGTTTATTTGGCTATATGGAAGTAAGGTCTGGGTGTGATGTTTATCATCTGATCTAATATAGTGGTGTCAAATCTTGAGCAAGTGTTCTGCAAATCCTTTAAAGCTGTGCAATTACTCCTGACAGGATAGGCTGAAAAATTCAGCTCTGCAGTGAGGCAGGAAAGCTTAGGCAAAACAAGAGAAAGAAAAAACATTCTTGGAAGGTTTGTGTGTGGGTGTTGTGGATGTTCAGGTCTCTTAAGTTGTCTGTGCCATATTTCTGACTATAATGCATTAAACAGGATGATTATAGGAGAGCACATCTGTCTTTGAGGACAGATTACAGGGTGCTGACTGGTTTAGTTTGTTGTTGAAGATTACTACAGAATTCAGAGTCTTTTCTTCCCATTTAAGGTGACTTTATATAAAAAAAAGTAGAATTGTGTTCCCCTTAATCACATTATATACAGCAGACATTTAACTTTCTGTACATGCTGCTCATTTTCCATCCAAAAATTTCATTCATTTAAAAGAGAATCTAGGAAAGAAGACCAGAAGGTTTATATTGCTTCAACTACTTCTTTTAAGTTGAGAGTGTGGAAGATAAAAATTACTTGATTATACTTAAAACCCCCTAAATGTTTATATTAGAAGCACACACCAACAGTCTTGAAATTTCTCAGTTCTCAATTCCATGAGGTGCAATGAATTGTACTCTCAGTGGACATATTGATTCAACACGACTCCACACAAACAGACACCAAAACTGGCACTGGATTTAGGAAAACGAGGGGTGTGGGATTTTGTAATTACTTTCTGTGTAATGAAAAGGGCTGGATCCGTGCTGATCCACTCTGTACATCTCTAAAGCAATTTATTGCTTTTCAGCCAAGTTAATAAACTTCAGTGGGAGCCAGGCAGTCCGAACTTGCATTATCCTGCTCATGTCAGGGGCTGCATTTCACAAGATCTCACCTTTCCCCTCACATTTCTTGCTGCCACTATTGCTAGAGCAGTTTCCCCACGGTGACCAGCGTGACCAGTGCCTCTCACCCCATCACTGAGCATCACTGGTAATTACATGCATTGAAAAGACACCTCAGAGTCTTAATTCCTCCAGGCTGAGCAGTCCAGGCTCTCTCAATCTCTCCCCAATGACAGATGCTCCAATCTCTAATACTGAAATTAAAAGTAAAGCCAAAATTTAGGTTGTCCATTATCCAAAATAACTACACTACTTCTTATAAACTGAAATAACAGTTTTCATAACCAGGTCCTCATGAATTAAACAGTGAGATAATGACAGAGGCAGATCAACAGGAAGATGTGGCAATTCATTCAGGGGAAGTTACTACACTCAGTGTTGGATAAAACTTGCCATTCAGTGAGGTGTGTGCAAATTCGTGCATGAACAAGATGATAATGCAAGCTCTGCAATTATTACCAAGAATAAAAGGACTTTATCAGCAGATCTCAATGAGTGTGTTACAAAGAACTAGAATAATTTGTAAAATTGGGAACTGGGACATATAGCTGCAAAGTGACTGACAGTCATTCAGAAGGCCAGTGTCAGCCCTGGGAACAGAACCAAGGACATTCTAATCCCTGGACAGAAATACTACAAGTTATCACTTTTTTTCTCCCAAAATGTGGTTCTGTCAATGGGTCATTATCTTGAGCTAGGAGCATTGTTTTTGAGGTCTTTGTGCCCATTAATTTCTTGGTGTTCCTGTGAAACAGATGATTTTTATCCCCCCTGTGGTTCTTGCCACAAGCACATCTGTGCGTGGGGACAGACAGAAAAGTCCCCAGTGTACAGATCCTATTATCCAGCTACCAGAACGTGTAATGTTCTGCTCTCTGCAAATCACAATGGATTTGATTCAAAAACCTAAATATAGAAACCATCTATTCCCCAAATGGCTAATTATTTTTGAAAGGGATACATTATTGCTGCTATTTTTTTTTTTAGAAAGGCAAATACTGGGGAAACAGCTGTTTTGCACCCATGATACTTTGGAAATGTTCAGGATCAAAGATGACTGCTACTGTTTAAGACACAGTAACTGCTCTTTTGGCTTCTAGGTAGCCAGCACACCAGGGCAATAAAGAGTGGATTTAGGAATACTTTAAATTCTAGCAGATGCTAGAAACTATTCAGGAAACTGCTAATATCTAAACACTAAGGGCACTTCAGCTGATCCTGGCCTCCTTCAGGACCAACATCCCAGCAGGCAGTAATGAGTAGTGAAGTGTTAAGAAACCATTCTTGTTTCCAGCTGAGTAGTTTCTTGACTAAAGCTTCTTTCCATAGATCTTTGGAGCCTTTGGAAAGAAACTGAAAGTGTCAGGCAAGGTGAGATGGTGATATCCATCTAAACTGCATTTGCATTTCTAATCACAGTGTTCTTTAACCTATGAACTGGTAAAGCCCTATTTCCTACGGATTTCTATGGATCTTTCCAGGGAATTATAGCTTCGAGGCTAATATTAAAGCTGGATAATTACCATTGCACACTTACAGCTTTGTCAGATTTGCTGCCTTCTTTTATTTTCCTTTAACTCCGTGCTTTTTTTTCCTTCTCTTCTTTCAGGTGAATTTATTCTCAGTTTTAAATGTGTTTCAGAAATATGGAAGCCTTCAGCTTCTGGTTTTAAAAAAGAAGCCTGAAAGAAACAGCAGTGGTGATAAATGGGGCTGTGGTGATAGCTGGGGCTGAGGATTACTGTGCTTACAGGTATTTAATTATGCACCTCTGTGCTAGTGGAAAACTGCAGCAAAACCTGCATCGAGGGTCAGTCTGCAGAATTTCTACAACATTCCCCTGTATGATCCAGACATGAACAAAATTACCTGCCCAGGGCACAGAGTAACACAGCAGTTTGCCCACAGACATCACTTGGGATGGACCTTATTACTGAATAACTGAGCCTTCACCTGGCCAGGAACATCCAGAGGAAAAGGAGGTCCTTTAAGGGGCCTCTTGGTTTCAAGTGACCCTTAATTGTCCTCTTTACTCCCCATGGATTTTGATGTGGAGAGCAGGTTGTTCCAGGATTCCTGAATAGTTTTAAAGAGGTTTCTGGACAAGGAAATAGTGTAAAATCATGTGGGAAGCATTAAAAATGCTGCAAAGAATTTGAGAAAAGGCTTTTGGTGGGAGGATGAGAGAGGAAGGAATTGGATAATTAAAAAAATAAGCCTGAAAAGTTTTAATTGAGCTGCCTTTTTTTTTTTTTCCAGTGATACCATTCTCTTTAGGAGAAGATAGCTTTGCTTTAGGAGAAGGCAAACAAGGTTGAACCCTCATTCTAACACAGATTCTCCCAGTGATGCTCTGCATATTCTGACCTGCTGATATTTTGTCCTCAAAGCTGTTAACTCCTGAGCTTTCAACTCCAAGATCTGGAAAGAAATACTTTTCAAGGGGTATGCTTGTTTGTTTGTTTGTTTTGGGGGTTGTTTGTTGATATTGTTTCTGGTGGTTTTGTTGTTTGTTTGTTTGTTTGGTAGGTTGGTTGGTTTTTTTGGGGAGGCTGCCCCTGGGACTGCCCCATTCCCTCTTGATTTACTGCTTTTTACCACTGCCTACACTAAAGGGATTGCTGGGCTCTGAGCCTTGCCATCCTTCCCCATTCCTTGGGCTGCTGTTACCCTGCCACCAGACAGCTGGCAGCGACATCAGGAGCATTTCTGACACCCCTGGAAGGTCTCTGCTGCTGTGCACAACAGAGCAAACAGGGGCATAAAAGGAGCTGATGCACTGAAGAGCTCTGCCCTTTCAGGAAATGCTGCTCTGAAGCATCCCATCAAATAGGATTTCACAACAGCAGGTCGATATCACCCACCTTGCCAGCAAATGAATCCTCCAGCCTTTGTGAGGGCTATCAGGGACTGGGAGCAGGGACTGTCTTTTATTCAGGATGTGGTGACAGAGTCCTGATACGGAGTGTATAAAGTTGGATCTTCAAATTTATGTTTTCCAGTGAAAGATTCCTTTCATGAAGCTTTCCAAGACTAAAAATGTGGGGGAAGTAAGTGAAATTTTTAAATGGCAGTAATTAAAAATACAGGCAGCTCATAAAATCAAAATGGGATGAAATTATCAGTTGTTGTTATTTAGGGGAGCAACAAAATGGTTTTCTTGCGTTTTTTCCAACATATTTTTTTTTGTACGTCAGAGAAAGCCACTCAAAATACACCAAGGAAGTTCCAACATGAAAGGGGGAAATGATATATAAAAACCTTAACTCCTACAGTAACCACTCTCAAAAATAAACTATTAGAGAAATGTGATAACTCATATCATTAGCATAATAATTTCACGTTCGACAGGATAGAGAATAAGTCTATTAATAATTCTTAATAATTGTGTTTCTAAAAGTAAATTTTCAGAATATTAGAATAAGAAGGCTGAAGTTTGTTAAAATGTAATTAAATATTAGGAGAACTTTGCATTTCAGGCAAATAGCCCTGGATTGAACAGAAGATGTGGAATGATGTTATCATCAGGGAACTTTTTGCTATTGTTTGAATAAAAGGCATTCTTATTCACTTGAAATAGGCTAACAGTCAAGCACTATTAATTCTGTCCAGTGAGCAGGCTTAAAGCAGAACCACGTAACAAAATGCAATGATTCTCTGGGTCACAAAACACCCTTATTTGTCTTAGTTTCCAAATATTTTTTACAAAAACCCCCACTTTTAAAAAGAAATATAAATTTTTCTATTGAAAAAACCTGCATTTTGAAACTTTGCCTAGAATTGTTGCTGATAAAAAATGGTGATGTAAGCAGAATTTTAATAAAAGAAAATTCTGAGGCCGTGTGAGAGTAACTGGTGGTGACCAAATATTCTGAGCACGGTTAGAAAAATGTGCTCAAAAACAAATAGAAGGAAAAATGATGGGTGAGAGGATCATGGTTCAGAAAATCTGATCTGAATGCAAAGGTGAAGTTATACCATGAATTTGCATTTAAGGCAGATCAATCATTCTTTGTGAAAAGACAGCTCGATAATGTTTGCCAGACAAGCTTGTGGAAATTTACCTTTGTCACCATTAAAACAACTTGGTTAAATGTCCTTGGAAATGTCTGTATTCTTTTCAGCACTGAAAATAACTGTAATTTCAGTCATGAGTACTTTTTCCTGAGTCAGTGTAAAGTTAGCTGTGGTGAGTAAATAAACAGTGCTGGTGAGAGCAGAGGAACCAGAGGAGAACCACACACCACAGATTTCCCTTCCATTATCTCTACAATCTCATGACTAGAGGAAATACAGAGACATATTAAATTCAATTCTAAATATTCCAAAAGAAAAAAAAAAGAGCTTGAATTATTTAAATTTTTCCTTTCACACTTTTCCTTTGTGCCTTTTTTCAAGAACATTTTTCCTATTTTTTTTTAGAATTACCTAATTGCACAATTTTATTTTAATGTCAGTGTATATAACGCACTCCCCCCCCAAGCTGTTTCTCTACCTAAGAACACAGCTTTAAAAGTCAATTATAATTCTGCAAACCCTAAGTAGTTTTCAGTAAATTTCCAATGTTCTTAAGAAGTATTTTTTTCCCCACAGAAATAAAGTAAAAACTAATCTATAATGCAGTTCCTTTGGTAGTTTTCAGCAGATTTTCTACTTGCATTCCCTGTATTTACTGCTAGATCAAATAGTGACATAGATTTTGAGACTTTGGTTTGCAGAGTACACGCCAGGTGAGAAATCTTATTAAGTCGTGCCCTATAGTTCTGAATGCTCTGAAATAATGAGCTTTTAGAGATAAAATCTCCTAGTGCTAAACAGAACGGGTGCATGATCCCAATGGTCTGTGCAAATGTCACTGCTTGAGTACCTCCAGAATGTCTCTAATTACTTACCAAGTGCCACAGAGGAGAATTTGTACTTGTCCTTTACCTGGGGTGAAGGCTATGGCAGTTCCTGAAAATTTCTTTCAGTTCAGTCAACTTCTTTTCTTTAATATTATTCAAGTTAACATAAGACTCTGTGGAAGACTTTGCTTCCAGCTTGTGATTTGCACACACAGTGACATCTCCAATTCAATGTGAAACTGTACATTATTCTCCAGGTATTTAAGGATGCATGAGGCTGGACTCCTTTTAAATTGGTCTGGAGCCAATTTGTACAATTTCTTTTTTTTTCTTTTCCTCTTACTGTAAGTCTTGTCTTTTTCTTATGTCATTTCCATCTAACTTAGCAAGTGCCTCTGACTTGGTTTCAAGTGACCCTTAATTGTCCTCTTTACTCCCCATGGATTTTGATGTGGAGAGCAGGTTGTTCCAGGATTCCTGAATAGTTTTAAAGAGGTTTCTGGACAAGGAAATAGTGTAAAATCATGTGGGAAGCATTAAAAATGCTTTTCTGTTAAATTCTCTTATGACATAGGTAAGGTTGCACTGCCTTTTCATGTCTTTATTTCTTCATAATTCATCTTGATGCCTTCTACCTCTTTTCCCCCTTATCCTGACCACACTTACCACACTAGAGATGAAGGCTCAGATGTTGAGCATGTACTGGATCTGTGGAATTGAGCACAGCAAAACATGGAAGCTCAAATCCAAGTGTGGCCATTATGCCGCCCATGTCCTTAATATTTCTTCGCTTAAAAAAACCCAAAAACTTCATTGGGAATTCAGCTCATTCAACACTTTGGCTGCCAACTCTTGCTTTGTTTTTTTTTGTTATTTTTTTCTCGGTGTGCCAACAATCACAGTATAATCACTGAGAATCTCCTCCTTCAGCTGAAAAGAAAGGACACAGAATTATATTGAAGACATAAACCAAGAACTGTTGAAGTGCAAGTGTTAAACTTGAGAAGTGCAAGTGTTAAACTTGAGTAATCAAGGGTGTTTTATGTTTGGCTGAAAGTCTCCTAGTATTATTATTGCTGCTACTACAATAATACACAATCATTAGAAATATATTATAATATAAATAATACATTATGAGAGTGATAAATCCCTTTTCCTCAGATGACATTGTATTTGTTTGAACAGTTTAGGGGTTTCACCAGTATTTACAGAACACAGAAGACAAAAGGGGAAGGGAACAAAAAGGGGAAATGTTTGGATTTTTTTTTTCAGGTCAAATTTAATACATTAAAAAATATCCATCAATCAATCACTTCTCTCAGTGGCAAAAATTGAACATATAAGTACCTTTACAGAAGAAGAAATTGCCAGGCAAACCCCACTGTATTCACGGATGAGAAACAACCTGCTAATGAAGACACAGATCCATATGTTTGTTGATCCATGATGTTTGTTGGGGCTCATTTTTAGCTCATTAAAATGACATT
The DNA here is from genome assembly GCF_041296385.1 of Aphelocoma coerulescens. NCBI lineage: Eukaryota > Metazoa > Chordata > Aves > Passeriformes > Corvidae > Aphelocoma > Aphelocoma coerulescens. The sequence goes on from NC_091017.1 coordinate 74,613,535, forward strand.
AACAGTCTTGGTGGACGTGCCCTGGGTGTGCTCTGCAATTTTCTTGCCACTGTGCCCCATCAGGCCTCCAAGGACAGCTTGGAAACCAAACTGCCACATGTGGGGCTGGCCATGCCTAGTGTTGTGCCCCATGTCTGTGCACAGGGGACCGAGCCTTGGGATGTATCCACAGTTCAGTTTCCTGTGCCTTTGAATTTGGCACTCAGCAGATTTGCTGCTCATCCAGCATAATCTGGAGTGAACAGAAACTTTAGTCATTTCTAAAGCTGCTATTGGGTCTCAGTGAAGAGAACAGTGGGAATCTTGCTGGCTTCAGAACAGCAGCATTAATCTGAGGCTCTAAAAATTAAAGGACTTCACTTAGAAAATCTTCCCCTTGACATCCAAGAGTCCAGGTTTCCTGCCTTGGATTTGTGGAGTAAAGCATTTCAAATACTTTCTCTCGTGTAAACCATTTCCTTCAGAATACAGCCAGGGATAATCAGAGCCTGTGACAACACCTCTGCTCAAACGACAGGGAGAAAAGCTGCCCAAAATGTGTGAACACTGTAGCTAAAAACATTTTCATTTGCCATATATCATGGAAAAAGCAATCTGATCCTGCCTGTCAGAGAAAATAAAATGCATTAGGAAACTGTAAAATCATTTGCCTTAAGTGGTTTGCCACTATAATAGTGATGCAATTTTCTTTAATTCAATCACCAAACCGCTGCCTTAATCTCGCTCACCTTGGTGATACAGCACTTCTGCAGAGGACAGGTCAGAGCAGCCCGTGCCAGACTGGTCAAGCTAATCAGATTATTAATGGTGACTTTTTCTCTTCCTATCCTCTAGGAAGATAAACACTTTTCCCTCCTTTTACTCAATTCTTCTGGGGACTTTTGCATTTTTTTTTTTCCAACTGTGAATCAATTTACTCACCAAGGCACCATCCTGCAATTCCATTTCTAAAAGCTCTTTTAATTAGCACAAGGTCGGCCATGTCAGCTGCTTTCAACAGTCCTCTTGCACGTAGTCGAAGGAATAAGTAACTGATAAAACATACAGACTGTAGCCACAGGCAGTCTGAGTTTAGTTGGGTTTTTTTAATACTTTCAAGCAATACAATGTACCTTATTTAACTTCTAAAATATTAACAACTTTACATATATTTCCCAAAGGCACTGTATCAAAAGTTACAATCTACACTGGATATAGGCTAAATCCTTTTGATATCCCCACTCAAGCATATTGCAGCTGAATTTTAATGTCTGGGTTTGCTTTCCAAGGGAGTTTACAGGTGGTTTGTTGGTAATGTGTGGCACGTGGAAGATCGACAGAGACAATTAGGAAGCTGGATGAGAGGATCATTTCAACCCTGACGGCTTTGTGAATGGGTAGGCTGGCTCCTCTGGATCCCAGCTGGCACCAGGGTCACTTTGCTGATTTAATGTGGGTTAAGTGCAGAGCCAGTTTGTCCTGCAGCACACATGAAGAGGGAATGTGTAAAGACGGTAGCTGGCTGTGGAGTAGGGGAAATCTTTCCTCTGTACTTACACATACAGCCTCAGGTTGTGCCAGGAGAGGTTAATTTGGATATTAGGGGAAAAATCTCCACTGGAAGAATAGAACATACTGCCCAAGGAAGTGGTGGAATCACCACGACTGGAAGTGGCCAAAAAAGGAGAGGTGGCACAAAGGGACATGTTTAGTGCTGGGCCTGGCAGTGCTGGGTTAATGGTTGGCCTTGATGATCTCAGAGGGCTTTTCCAAACTTAATGATTCTGTGACCCCATGATTCTATGGATGACAGGCTGGGACCCCACATCGGAAGTGAGGAGAGACAAGCCCTCCATTGGTGCAGTTTTTGTGGAGACTGTACAACAGTTTTGTGAAGTTCTTATGTAAAAAGGAACACCAGTGCTTAAACTTGCAAAGATTTAAGTCTAGATGGATTTTGTAATTCACATTCCTAATTTTAAATGCACTTTATTTTTCCTCATTTTAAACCAATGTAATTTCTCCTTTTGATTTTCTCCCACTGGCTGTACTTTACAGCTGTATTTGCTTCTTGTCCTGAGTGCACTCTTCCATAGCCAAGGCTGCCATGCCCCCTGACTCACAGCTAATTTCACAAAAAACAGAGCTGAATAGGTTTTAACCCTATGGCACATGAAAATGAATAGAAAGGAAAATTGAGAAGAAAAAAACTCCATCAGTTCCACCCTAAGACATCAGAGAGACAAAGGATCAGAGAAATGCACATAATGGCCCTTCAAATAAAGAAACCCCTAAATTGCTGCTGTAGCTCCTCTGTTGTAATTTGGTTTTTTTTTTTTTTTCCTTATGAACTGAAAAGCTGATACCACAAGAGGGAGAGACAGGGACAGTTTTCCTCCTTCCTTTGTGATTTTTCCCTTCCTCTGCAAGTCTGACCTCAGGACTTAAAAAAAGACCTCAGGAAGCAAAGTCACTTCCATGGATGGACTTGGCTGATGCAGAAGTCAAGAAGTAAATAGAGCAGCAGTTGTTGAGCTGCAGGAGATGTTGGGAATCCTCACAGATTCATATTCTTCTGCTCAGAGGAAGATTTCATCTTTCATGGCTACACCAACAAGTATAGAGTTATTGGAGATGGCTAAAAAAAATTATATTTGTAAATTTGGACTGATATTGAGTGGGTTTAACTGCAACAGTTTCATCTGAACTTCTTTCCCTCTAGACTAATTTATAGCCACATGTGCAAACTGTGGATTAAACTAAATTTAATTTAATTTAATTTTTCCAAGAAGTAGATAACCTAAACCCATTACAATTCAATTTGGCTTGTTTATTCATCTGTTTAAGATGCATGGAGATGACATACAAAGATAGTTAAGATTAATGAGTAGCTGATTAGTAGTTGAGTTCGCATATGGAAACAAAGCACCTGAAATAATTGCAGCAGGAAACTCATGACATTTATTTTAATTGGTATGGGATGGTTTTGTTTGTTTTTGTAAGGACCAGATTGCTTACAAAGCCATTTCCCTTGTGCCACTGAAATAAAACACAGAAGTGACCTTAATCCAGGAGAACGTGGTAGACAGAAGTCAGAAGTGATTCTGGTGAGTTTTTCCTTTAAATTATTAAAAAGGTAAAGACCTATTAAAAAGGTCTTTATTTTTGAAAGCATGTAAACATCAGGTTAGCTTTTGGTACCTCCTTATCTTTACTATCCTGAATTTTGGCCAGAGAGAGATGTGAGCACAACAGCAGTCAAGAGGATCAGAAAATTTTTTCATTTGATTTGAATAAACATCAAGTCTTAAAGAAAGGCAAAGTAGAGCTTATTTAAATTGATGGATAAGTCTGGAATTTTACAAAATGGGTACAAGCTCACCGAGGAATAACTTTAAGTTGGTGAATAGAAGAAAGTTTGCAAATGTCAGAAGAAAAGAGAATACTACAAAAACTGCAATTGGGAAAAATAATCCTCAGGAGGAGATAGAATTTGAGAAAATGGTGATAGAACAGTAACCTGTGATACCAGCAAAATGGCTCAGTGTCCTAAAAGGTGTCTTCCAAGCAACCCCCAAGGGCCTTGAAAAGTGAGTCAGAGCCTAAAACATGCTTTTGTATCACCCACATTTCACATGGCTGGTTTCCAGGATAAATTACTTTCTGATAAACCACTCCTTAATTTCCTCCCACCAACTGGTTGCATCTCTACTTTGTGAGGGCTCCTATTGATTCCTGTGGCTCTGTTGAGCAAGGAAGACCTTGGATTGACAGTTCTAAATTCTGCAGTTATGGTGATTTATATGCATGAGAAAGAAAATCAGTGAGAAAGTCACTTCTTTTCCTGATGATTTTTAAAACCCTTCCTAAAAGCATTGCTGGCAGATACAGCCTGTCAGTGTTGGCCACCTCAGAGACCACTCAGCCTGTGGATCATTTCTCACCTTTGTTGTTTGGGGATTGTGTTCTGAGAGGCCCCTGGCCTCTGCACAATGAGAGAATTAGTAAATAGTTGGCTGGAAAACTATGATTTTCTTTTTTACCTTTCAATTCTTCTTCTTGGCTCTTGCAATGAAATATGATTCAGCACCCCATGATGGTTTGATCCATGCATGAAGCCTCAGGATGGACGTAGCTCCTTTGCAGTAGAGAGGTTCCCACTCTTAGTTGGAACACAACAAACTATGCTCACATAAGTAATTTAATGTAATATAAATAAAAACTCTTGGAATTTACAACTCCTCTCCTCTCCTCTCCTCTCCTCTCTCCTCTCCTCTCCTCTCCTCTCCTCTCCTCTCCTCTCCTCTCCTCTCCTCTCCTCTCCTCTCTCCTCTCCTCTCCTCTCCTCTCCTCTCCTCTCCTCTCCTCTCCTCTCCTCTCCTCTCCTCTCCTCTCCTCTCCTCTCCTCTCCTCTCCTCTCCTCTCCTCTCCTCTCCTCTCCTCTCCTCTCCTCTCCTCTCCTCTCCTCTCCTCTCCTCTCCTCTCCTCTCCTCTCCTCTCCTCTCCTCTCCTCTCCTCTCCTCTCCTCTCCTCTCCTCTCCTCTCCTCTCCTCTCCTCTCCTCTCCTCTCCTCTCCTCTCCTCTCCTCTCCTCTCCTCTCCTCTCCTCTCCTCTCCTCAATCAAACACTTGTACTCTTGTCTGGTGCTGGTACAGTACCAATTTCCCTCAGTAGGCTGATGGACACACCATTTACTAAACCAGAATCCTCTAAAAGTGCTCCTTCATTTCTGTACAGTCAGAACAACCACCAACCACTTGTTTGGCTTCACAGAGGCTTTGCTTCCAGAATTGCTGTTTTAGTCTAATGGGCACTGTCTTGGGGTGACTTTATGAGGTGTATCCCATATCGCTTCCTATGCCCAGAAATTAATTCCTGTGTCTTTCTATGCCTCTGAACTGAGCCTGAGAGGGGGAAGGAAAAACTGAGCAAAACTTTTTCAAAGCAGTTTGCAGCTTGTTCAAGGTAACACAGAGATAGCAACTTTTTTTTATCAGCTGTGGCAGGGAAGCAAGGAAGCACCCGGCTTGCTGCTTTCCAGTCAGCTTTTGGCCAGGTTTTTTTCAGCTTTTCTCTGGAGAGAGACTGAGAGTTGAACTTTTTTCCTTCCCTGGAATTTTGGATTTTTCTCTCTTTTCTGCTGGATTGCTTCAATATCAGAGCACATCAGGAGGACTTTCCAGCGGGCACAGAGGGCCTGGCCCTGGGCCAAGCCCCAGCTCTGAGGAGACCAAAGGGAGGTCTTCCCAGGTCTTCTTCTCCACAGTGAGAGATTTTATTATTTAGCATTATTTTCCTTTTCCCGTGTGTTTGGTAAATAAATAGTTTTATCTCCTTCACTTTCCTTCGAGGAAAATCTATTTTTTTTTTCCCGAACCTGGTGGGGGAGGGGTGGTCTGTGGCCTGCCTTCTCTCAGAGGATATATTTCTGAATTTGGCCAAACCAGCATAGGCACTGAATCCCCCTTGTCCCTGGGTGAATTTGATGACATTCCAATGGAGTAAGTGCCATTTTCTAGGAGGAATTTCATTTGCATTCCCAGTGATGCTGGGTTTCTAACCTTTCCAGAGTGATGTCTAATCATTATTAATGGTGAATTATTGTCTTTGAAAGAAAAGGGAATGATTTAACGTGGTAAAGATGACATGGTCTAGTGAATAAATCAGACACTGATGAGGCAAAGACATAATGCTACTTTTCCCTTTCTTTTGTTTTAAGAGGTTTCTTGTGTCAGCTGTTGAATGTTTCCAATTGTGGATGAAATTACTCTCTTATAAAGAATTTTCACTGTTAAGCTACCTCTGTTTCTAAATTCTTAAATCCTAACCCTCGACACCACATCAGTTCTGAGCATATAAATGGTTCTCTGAGAGCCCTTGGTCATAATTTCCACTTTGTGAATTTTTCTGAGCATTTGGAGATAGGGGAAGAGCCCATCAGAAGCAGTTGGGGGCACCCCTTTTATCCATTCAGAAGTCCCACCCAAAACACCTAAATTACCACCAGCAATTTATCCAGACTGGTATTTGCCAGGATGTTTTGATATCAGCCTGTTCTCTGACAGCCTTGGCAATTCCCTGATCAAGATGCAAATGAAATTAGCAACAATAAAGGGTGTGGGACAACATCTCTCCTTCTGAAAGAATCAGCTATCTTCAGGCTAATTATTTTTGTGGTAAAAGTCATTCTTGATAAGGATCCTAAAGGAAGAGAAGGTAGATACACACAGTAGCTTTTTGTGGGTAGGAGGCAGCATGATAAAAAGCAAAATGTGGGTAAATAAAGTCAAGATGAACCGATTTGTTGGACCAGAAACACGGAAATGAAAAACAGTATTGATGTAAAAAGAATGGAGAAAAAGAATATGCAACTTTCCGTTTTTCAGAATTGATATGGGAAAGTAATTGAAAAGCTAATTATATCTCTTTTTTTTTCTCGTACATGCATGATGAATATATCATTTATCATTAACTTGGTGCAAGAATACTTTTCCTGAATATTTGGTAAACCTGAACTGGGAGTCAGAGGAGGCTGGGACACTGTAAAGTACAGGGTGTTACCTTCATTTTAAATGCAATCATGGAGCACTGACAATTTTATGTCTGCTGTATTTGGGAGTATTAGCAATTCTGGCTTAGGCTCTCCTCTTTAAAGACCTGATGTCTCATCAGAAAGACATAGGTTTAAAGCTCACCTGAAAACTTAAAAAAGCAGGAGGTCAGACATGAATCAGGTGAGGAAATTTGCACTGCCAATCTTCCTTTTTTGATGGTACTTATGATTGGCAAGTCATGCTGGAAAATGAGGAGCACTTTTTGCCAGAAGCAAAAGAAAAAGTGCTGAGCTGGAGGGTAAATCTGGGGGAAGGGGAAAAGAAAAAGAGGAAGCAGATAAAAAAATAGTTAACTTTTATAAGTTCAGAAGACCCTTTTCAATACCCTGGCTTGAAATCCTGTTTGACCTTTTCTTGGCTGGATTGTAGAGATGGAAAACTGGACTGTTTGGGAAGATTAGGGAATTGTTTCCAGGATGAAGAAGAGCTGGTTTGTGGCTACTCTGAAACTGGGCTGATATAACCTTTGTGGCTTTATAGGTAGATTGGGAAGCAAGTACTTTGGGAGCACCACAAAAGCCTGTTTTTTATTAGAAAGACACAGTCTTGGTGCCATGAGTAGGGTTGAGAGTTGTGAGACAGCAAAGGATGCTCCAACACCATGGAGACATCACTAGGCAAAGAGATGCTTCAGGGAAAAAAAAAAAAAAAGAAGAGTTGAGTTCTTTTCATCAATAGTGTCTATTACTCTCCCTTTCTGGAGAATTATGAATATCTTAGATTTAGCACTGTTGGCTTTTCATAATGATCCAACAGAAGACAGTTTCTCTTAGTTGCTGTAATGTATTGCCCTCATCATTGCAATGTTCCTGGGCAAAGCTTATTGGAGTACAAATGTTTTCTTTAGCAAAGAATAAAGGATTTTGATTTATTTCCACTCTGTTTGCAATGGTTTTGGAAAATCTGTTTTCTGACTGTAATCTGTGGGCTTGGTTTGGGGATTTTTTTTCTTCTGGATCTTCTTTTGTCTGTGGAAGTGCAGACTGTGGTTTGAGGCTAAAGTTGGATCTTCCAGTAGAAAAATTGGGTAAAAACCATCCCTGATGGCTTTGTATCCTGCACAGTAACTGTGGTCATGAAAAGATCAGGAAGCTTTGGAAGTCTCCGTTCTTTGCCTAAAAATGTCATCAAAGCTGACAGAACCCAGTGAAATTGTTAGTTTTGACAAACCAACATGTTTTGCTGAAAATGTTCTGGAAGTTCTACTTCTGAGTTGGTAAAAGAGAAAAAAAAAATCAATTTTCTCTCTGAAAAAGGTAATTACACATTACACTTTTCAATGCATTGTTTTCTGAAAGTGATGTAATTCTTCCGGGGAGGGCTCTCTGAATTATGGTGATCATTTTAGCATAATGGAAACTAAACTGCTCGGTGTTTCACTGAAAGGGATTGGGTGGCTGTTTCCTAGGAAACAGGAAAGAAAGGGTTTGGGTGTCTCTTAAAATGTAAAATATACACATGCACACAGTGTTAGAGTCCCATGGTGAAAATATGTGCCATAGATAGTGTAATTACTGCTGGAAACACCAAAGAATGGCATGCAGGTTTTCTGGAAAACCTCAAAGTCTTCCTTATTCCAGAACCTGAAAGTTAATATTTCTTCCAACAATCAAAATTTACAAAGGACTGGAACTAAAGCCCGGGTGGAAGAAAAAAAATTGCCTCTTTCCTTAAAGTACAAACAACAGAATTGGACTTAAGAGAGTGTCTGGGTATTTCAGGCAGAGTAGCTCTGCTGTACAGCAGAAGAGAAGGCTCCCTGATGGTCTGGGCTTGATGCAAGAGGGGAAAAGTGTGAGAAAACAGCAGAAAAACAGCGAAGTAGAAGAGGGAAATGCTTCAGGGAATCAGGCTTGTGTTCCTGCTGCTGTCAGGGAAGCAGAGGGGTGAAGGCAGAGACTTCTCAATAGAGCATCTCTTTAGGAAAACACTTTCCAGCTTGGTATAACTCCTGTCTCAGGGGTAGCAACAACAGCTGGCAGGCAGATTCTCCAGGGCACTGGGATAAAAAAAGTGAGCTGCAGAACCTTGGCTGTCTCACTGCCCATGGCATCTCCCTGCTGTGACTCTGCCTCAAGCTAGACTTTGATCTGCACCCAAAAGTGTGCTGCCTGTAATTAGGCCTATCACAGAGTAAGCCAGAGCATTCAGGTAGAAACCTGTGAAGAATGGTCACAACAAAGCCTTCGGTGACATCCTGCAAAAGGGTGTCTGTTTTTGCAGAGTAGTCAAAGCTTTCCAGTTCCACCTCACTTTTACAGAAAAGGGGCACCAGACATCATTTTATCTTTCCTCAAACATAGAATTATGGAATGGTTTGGGTTGGAAGGGACCTTAAGGACCATCTTGTTCCAAACCCCCTGCCCGGTCCAGGGACACCTTTCACTATCCCAGGTTGCTCCAAGCCCTGTCCAACCTGGCCTTGGACACTTCCAAGGATGGGGCAGCCACAGCTTCTCTGGGCAACCTGTGCCAGGGCCTCACCACCCTCAGGGGGAAGAATTTCTCCCTAATATCTAAACCTGTAGGTCATCATACCCCTCCTTGATCACTGCTAGTCCAAAGGCCTCCTCATCAGGCTGGCTATCCTGTTGGCAAAGATGTTTTTGTTCCACTAAGTCAGATGGAACTTGGCCCTTTCTGGAAGTTTTTTCCCTGGGATAGGGAATGCCCCCAGCCTGCCCTGGGGCCACCTGCACCGCTGGCTCTGCTGCATCCTGACATCCACCACATTATTAAACCCAGATTTGTTATGCTATAGGGAAACTACCCAGCTTACAAATAAGCATTAGAACTGCACTTAAGGGTGAGAAAATGCCTGCTAAGGCACTGTGGCTTCACTGTGTAATGGAGATCTGAGAACTATGAAAGCCTAGGCAGCATTCACTTGAATGGCTTTGTCTTGAAGCAGGCAAATTAGTGAATAAGATGAATTAGAAATCTAATTTAAACCCTAGTATATTTCACCATTTATTTGGAATTCTCATGAGGAATTCTTGGTCTCATTAATACCATATTTTGTAGAAGAAGCTGTTGATATCTCAAACTTCAAAAGGATTCGAGAAACCTATTGAAGAAAATAAAGGTATGTGTATGTACAAACCTCTCCAAAATAACTTTGCCATCTCAAGTGTTTAAGAGCCAACCTGTCCTGGTTTTGGCTGGGATAAAGTTAATTTTCTTCCCTGTTCTTCCCAGCAGCTGGCACAGTGCTGCATTTTGGATTCAGTGTGAGAATAATGTTGATAACACACTGATTTTTAGTTGCTGCTGAGCAGTGTTTTCACTAAGCCAAGGCCAGGTTGGATGGGGCCCTGATATAGTGGACGGCATGTGCATGGCAGAGGGGTTGAAATTAGGTGATATTTATCAAATACCAACCCAAATCATTCTATGATTCTGTGATAAAACTACTCACACCAGCAGAACTCGTGTGTGAGGCAGGGAGAAAGGCAGGAGGGACACCAGGAGGGCCATTCAGGGCTGCTACCTGTGGAATTTCTTCCCTCTGTCATGAACCTGCCACCCATAACTGTTAACCTGGCAAATTCAGCACCTGCAAGCCAGTCCCAAGTGAGGAACAGATTCCTCAGCCAGCATTATCTGCCCTCGTATTGATTGAGGCAGGTTTTGGTTTTTCATAAAGTTGGCTGCTCTACCCCCTGGCAACGGCACAGTTGTCACAGGTGATGGAGTGTCTGCTCATGGACATGTTGTTTCAGATGTCACTTGTGTCTCTTCACATGAAATGAATTCAGGTATATGTAAATAAAACCCTCACATAGATGCCACATGTTGGTTTCTTCTAATCTTCACAGATCTGATACCCCTGTCTTTTTCCCATATTAAAAAAAGCCATTTGGGAATGAAAGCACACGCTGATTTCTAAAGGATCTACCGCCTCCTGCTCCACTAAAAATCCTAAAATCCTGTGTGCAGGGTTATGCCAACCAGCAGAACACCGTACACAACGTGACCAAGTTGAGCTAAACATAGTCCCTTGAGAAAAATTCCAAAAAGACATATGCATCTCATATAGCCATTATGAATCAATGCTATTTTCATAAATTTCTATGGAAATATTAATGTATTTTAATTATTAAACACCATGTGTTTATTTCTTACATCTTTCTTGACAGCAAACTGCATGCTGCCTCCAGTGTGATTTCTCACTAGTGCAGAGTGCACATTTCTCTCTAGCCTGAGATGCTGTGGTGTGGAGATGAGTCCATTTCAGACAAGTGACAATACCTAGCCAAATCCAGAGGCTTTAATTATGCATCCAAGGATACGAAAATTAAATTAAGAATCCAACTTTCCTAATGAGCCAGCACTTTAGGCTGTGTCACCTACCCAACAGATTGTGTCCAGAAAAGCTGGTCAGGCTTCGTCTGACATTTTGTTGAAGGTCTAGATGAAACATTAAAAAATTGTTCACTAAAACATCTGTTTTCAAAAGTTTTTGTCAAGTCCAAGACAAGCTTAATAAAAAAATACAATAGGAAGGAACAAAGGGTAGGAGTGAGGTTTTATAATTGATTATATTTTAGAAAACCCTCTTGGGTAGCTTGCTATCCACGTGTGCAGCTATCCAACTATTCAAGCTATTAGCTTGAAACTTGAATGACAGCATCAATTCTCATTCTCTTTTACACAGAGTTATGTGGCCTTGCCATACCCTTCTTTTATGTTGAAAAGAAATACAGATTGGTGCAATTGTCTAAATGTTTGAGCATGACTTCATCCTATGAAGTGACCATGATCAAATATTTTCAGGCAACAGGAATATTTTGTACTCTTTTTATTTTTATTTTTCTCCATGAACAGGCTTCTTGTCAGCCAAACAAATCAGCATTCTCCATTCTAATATCCAACTTCACACATTGTGTTAATGAAAATGATTCTAAGGGTACAGAAGCCTCTGCCTCCTTTCTTTCTTTTCTGCAGCTCAGGAATGTATTTTCAAAACCATCTGCTGTTGCTAATGTAGGGTGGGATGTCCTTTAATGGGATCTCCAGGAGATTAATGGCTTCCTGACAGTCTCTGATGCCAAGCCAAACAAATCCTCGTGTATCCCCCATCACTCAGAAGTGCTTTGGCTTTCTCTCAGTGCCCAGATCTGCTCCTCATCTTTTGGGATTAATTCAGCCCCATTGCTTAGATCTCAGAAGTGGGGAGCTGAATCCCCTGCCTTGTGCAGGCTTTCAGAATATCCTTATGCTTTTCTTTGACTCAGATCCTTCCCTCTAAAATGGGAAGTTTGCTATTTAAATGGAGGGTAGTAGCCTAAGGACAATTGAAAGAGAATTGAGAGAATTCAGCTACAGAAACATCAGTGCAAGCCACAGTGAACTGGGGCACTTTTGCTGAGATAGAGCACAACTGGGATCTGGGAAGTGCATGAGAACTTGCTTTAAGGCCTTCAAAAATTTTCAAAAATATTTTAAAGTTCATAAAGAAACACTAAAAATGGAGTCAGTAGATTCTGACAGTTATTCAAAATTTTCCTCTCCTATGAGAAGCAGCTGAGGGTGGGAGTGAAAGCAGCCAGGAGGTAATTAGGGTGTTGCAGATAAAAATTGTCTTTCCACTGCCCAGTGACAAATGGCCCTGGATTAGAAATGGCCATTCAGGTAAATTCAGCACCAGGAGAGTGAGTACTGGATTATCTACAAGGCAACACCACAGCCCTGCTGCAGGTCTGGTGTCTCAAATCTGGTACTTCAAAAACTGAAACATGCCTTTCCTCCTCAGCATTGAAGTAGGTCACATGTGCCCCGTTTCTGGAGGAGGAGAGATGGAATTACTTTTAAAAATGCCTAATTGAGAGGAACAAATCCTACTAGAAGTAATGGGATCTCCTGGGTTGCTCAGGTTCAGTGCCCAAAAATTAGTTTGACAACAAATCTTGTTGAAATCAGGAGGGATATAGCACCTCCACAGCTTTGAGGAGCTTTTGTTGTCTATGAAATTCTGCATGCAAGCTACATTTTTCATTGTTGCTATTTTGTAGTGACATTGAACATAATCCTACCATTATCATATTCAGACTGATTTGCAAAATTAGTCTCTAGCCAGTCTTGCAAAATGAAAATGTGATTATTTTTGCTGTTTCTTCTTTAAATACATAAAAATAGTGGGAAAATTGGGTTAAATGGTATTTGAGAGAACATAAATAAAAGCCTAATCAATATGTTTATTTGACCAGCTATACTGAGATAGTAATGCCTTGCACAACAGAAATCTCTCTGAGGGACAGCAGCTTTTTAAATGTCTTTCTGAGCTGTTGTGATGGGAAATGGATCATCAATTCCAAAAGAACTCCTTTATTTAAGAGTTACTTAGAACAAAGCAATCTGTGGGAAGCTGGATTCACCAAGCCCCAGGAGCCTCTGTGAGCTCCAGTGAGGGAATGCAGCCTTGCATGGATTATTTCCTATCCCCCTTAAGAAAGATTAGTATTTGGGAGCAAAGTATACAAATGCATACTCACATATGTGGATGCAAACCTTAACACGCTTCTAGCTGATCTCAGCAACCACTAAACAAACTCCAATTACCACCAATAGACTCTTACTGCGTTTTAAAGGCTTTGGCCATGCCTTTAAAAAGAAGCAATTTCTGGCAGTCTGTTCTAGCTCAAGCAGAAGTTGCTCAGGGCAACAATGTCTGAGTAAAGGGCGATGTCTGCCTGATCTATTTTTGTAATGAAGGATGTCAGAGCAGATTATTGCTGTTGTCCCTTCTGGCCCTCACACCTCGGAAATGACACACTTGCCTGACCAGACACTGAGACATGTTTGTTTGGTTTTTTGTTTTTTTTTTTTTGTTGCTCACTGAGGGCATCAAGTTACTGATGCAGCTCCAGCTGAGCAGTTGCATAAGCAGAGAAGCTGGCAGAGAGTAAGAGTGTAAGTGATGCCCGTTCCTGAGGGTTTGGTGTTGATAGAAGCTAGCAGCGTCCCACCATGACTTTCTTTGTGCCTTTTTCATCCTGATACATCTTGTAGAGCAGAGAAAAGATGGCAGAATGTGGCTTGAATCCTAAGTGTTGGTGTATAGTTGATGGGGTGTAGAAGAAATCCTAAATACCAGGAGTGCAATTATTTTTTAATCATGGCGAATTGATTTGAGGGCACGATTTGAAGATACACTTATAAATGCAAGAGGCCAAGGTTATTCTAGCCCCAAAATAGCTAAACTCTTGCCTGTTTTGGAGGTAAAAACAATTTAGGCAGTTTCCAATAGCCTGGACTGTCTTCTGGGCAAGACTGGTTAAATATTTGGATGCCACTGCAGCAATGCCATTTGTCCCCAGGGCCATGGGAAACTCACAGCCTAGGTCAGTTTGGAGCCTGAGAAGCAGCAGCATCCCAGCAGTGAGCAGAAACGCAGTGTGTGTTTGTCAGAGCACAGGTTTCCTGCTCTGATTGATCTCTGCTCTGTGTGAGCTCCCTGCCAGCACATCCTGCAGTTAAATGGACTGAGCTCACTGGCATTGCAGGAAACACTGGGAGTGCGGGGTGTTCTGGTACTACTGACACCGAGTTTTGTCTCATATTCTCTTGGAATTGGGGAAAGTCTCAGTCTTTGGGGTGTGTCAGCTGGCAACTCTCTCTCGTGTGCTGCCTGGACCATGTCCCATGCACTCAGCACGGAGCTGGATGGGAGCTGTGTCTGCTCCAGCCAGGTCAAGCTGCCAGGGGGTGTTGCAAAGGGACAAGTCTCCATCTGGGCTAACTTAAAGCTGAAAAAATGTGTGAAGTTTCATGAAAAAAAAGACAGCAAGGAGAAAGGATCTTGCAGGTTATCCCAAATTGTATTTGCATGTGGATTCCCTGTAATTTTGTACACTAAGACAAGGCAAAAGATTGCTCTATAAGTAGTTGCCAATAAAACTGTAAAGGGGTTAAAAGTAGTTAAAAAATTATTTCCTCAAGGGCAAAATTGATTTTGGAGACTCTCCAAACATGACGGTGTTTAATTCAGCATCAAATCCAGGATGTGACCTTTAAGCAGATATATTTTAGAAAGATTTTTCATTTCTGAACCCCAGACTGCAAAGAGGATGATACTGGAGAAACTGCTAGACATAAAACAAGACTTCATGATTTCCCTGAATGCAATTAGATCTGTTGCCCAAAATTCTAGTTTATTTTGGTGTTTAAATATTGGATTTTTGGAATTAAGCCTAAAATGTTGATGCCTGTTATCTAGGCATGCTAACAAAGTCTGTTAAAGAATTTTTAAGTCTTAGACTTAGCTTAGCCCTTGATCTTTTCCTGGTGTGGGTCATGAAAAAAAGTGGATTTAAAATAGTACTCATGTTTCAACTGATGGAATTTCATTTAGACCCTCAATGTTTTCACAGAACTGATATTGCAGGCTCTCTTCATGTCTGTACATACAAATACAGTTGTAGATGTAGACACAGATATGGCCAGACTACTGAGGTTGTGATTTCAGGTGAGTGACAGGCTGGCAGATCTTACCACTTGAAGGGCAGGACAAATCAGGGTCCCTGTGCTGCAGCCACAGTCCTCTATTGTGTGTTTTTGTGCATCTGTGCAATTGGTTTAACCTCATGCAGATCTGCTTCAGCTGTTTGCATAGTTTTCCATCATCACAGTTTTTTACAGCACTGGAAGGTTTAAACAATGTCTGTGAGGGAAACCACCGAAAGTTCAAAACATTAAATGAGAACTAATGCTCATTTTCAGAGCTGCTGGGTTCAAGGTGGGGATGAGCTGATGTCCCAGAAGGGCTCTTTATTTGTATAGGACATGTATTAAATTCTTCTGATTAGTTTCTGCAACACCACTGGTGTCTCATACCTGCAGAAGAATTTAGTTGCAAGAATTTGGTCTTAAGTCACGTCAAAAGCCTACAAATTTTTGACCATATACAAGTATTTTATTTTATCTTTTCTATTAGCAGTATATGTGACTAGTTCTGCATTTCTTTATTTTTTCTCTCATTTATCTGTTTCTTTTGCTTTTACTCTTTCTCTCCTTTTTATTTACTCAAGGGTGGTTTTTTTCTGCTTTTTGTAAGAATTCAGAAGGCAACAAACAACCTGGAGCATCACTGGCACAAATTTTTAACCCCACATTTCAGATGCTATCAAAACACACCAGCAAAGCAGCATAAGAGGAACCAGGAGAGAAACCTAATGTGACATGAGATGGCTGTTTTTCAAGCATGAATGCATAAGAGGAAACCTGTTTTGTCCAACTGAAAGCAATAGCACAGCTATTTCTACGGCAAGGAACAGCTGCTGCAGTAACACAGTGGCTGCAATGAAAAATTACAAGGGGTGTCCGTTCTCATATTTCAGATAATGGCCTGATCACCAGATGAAGTCAGTCAGAAATCTCCCCCTGTGGTGTATTATTGTCCAATTAGATGTATTATGGTGTTTTACATTCCTTCCTGAAGCATTCCGTGTGGGCCAGATTATGGGGATGTGTTGGATGGGCCATTGCTCTGTTCTCAAACGGCAATTCTGTATTCTTGTGTTGAAGGGAGGCAAATCATGGGTGAGGTTTAATGAGGCAGAAGGAAAGAATTTCTACCCTTGGAAATTATTTGTTCAGGGTCACATTTTCCTACTTGTCCACCTCCCCCCTGCCTGAAATCCTCAGTGATTGGATTCTGGTAAAGCAAAGTGAGATGCTGTTCTGTTCAGGCAGAGTGGAGGGCAGAGCCACTCAATTAACTGCAGACCACAATAAACAATCCCATCTTTTTCAGCAGAGACTACCTTCATTCCAGCAAGGGATACATCAGAAGAGTGATAAGACTGCTGAATAACTGGATAGTACTGAACCTTCACTGTCTTTCATTACTAGATGTAGGAAAGGGATATTTAGATGGCTGAAACAGAAAATGTGAGAGCAAGCCAGTGTAGCACGTAAGGGACTGATGAAATGAATAGGCTGACTTCTCTGGAGGAGCAAAACATGAGACTCCTGATGTGGCCAAGCCAGAATGACCTGGAAGTGCTCCCTAGTGTTTACAAAGCTTTCTTTGACTCAGTCATATCAAGATTTTCAGACATGGAGAGCCACATTTGCTTCAGGGAAGAAGAGGAGCCTGTGTGGATGCCATGTTTAAGTGTACACTGCTGTTACTTCTGTGACTCATCTGGGGACATGCTGGGCACCTACCAGAAAAGAAGGGCTTGCCTCGGATAGTCCTGTTCTCAGTAGTCCATCACATCCCCACTAACAAAGGGAAGGCTCACTTCAACATGGGGAAGTCAAGCTGGTGTTTTCCCAGTTGTCCAGAGCTTGCTCAGCCTGCATTCAAAGCCCTGTGAGCCATCTCTGGGACAGCTCAATAGTCAGTGTGACCCAGAGCTCAAGGGGATAAACAGGAGGTGCAGAGGGACACGTGTCTGACACTGCACCTGCAACACAGCGTGCCCTAATTTTCACCACGGCTTCTTTGCTGTATCTCCATGGGTCCTGGACAGGTGGGGGTCTTGTCATCTCAGCCCCTGCTCAGATAATGGGGTCATGCAACCTCCCCTTCCCTGCCGCCAGAAACACTGCTCATCATCCACAGCCACACACAGAGGCATAAAATCCCTGCTGCAGGTGTGATGTAATGTGTCCCCGAGAGTAAATCAGTGCAGGAAATGTGTTGCTGAAGGGGAAAGTGAGAGGAGAAGGTAACCTCAGTGCTGCCTTCTGATACAGCTTTTATCATGGCAGAGAAGGCCACTTGGAAAGACCAAACCTGTTGGGGAGCTGGAAACTGGTGATAGCAGAGGACACTGCCCCAAACCCCAACCCTCTCTGAAGCCTCACTGACCCCTTGTAGGAAAAGTTCAGCATCACTGCAATTCTTGGCACTCTCATGAGTATTTTTCATGGCGTGGAAAATTCCAGTAACATCTCCCTGCAGTTCCAGTAACACCACTCTGCTGTAGGGTAGCCGGGCTCTGAGGTTATCCTGGGGCAACCAGAATTTTCCAGGTGCAACCTAAAGCTGAGCACCTCCCTACCTAGTTGGTGATGTTAAGGTAGGTGAAAAAAAAAGGATTGGTTTGAAATTGAAAATTGAACTGAGGGCTTTAGACTTCTGAAGATCATTTTTCAGGCATTTAGTTTGAAATTATCTTGAAATGTTACTTAAAAAAAACCAACAAGAACAGATGATACAGGTTTTTTCCACAGCAAATTTGAGTCCGTGCTGAGGGACTGTGTCATGATCACCTCTGAAAGTAACTGAGAGATTGATATTAGTTTTTATAAGCTTTGTAAGTTTTTTTTTAAATAAGCTTTTATATGTTTTATATTGTTTATTAATATACCTAAGTCATCTTTTTAAATCTGAGAGCAGAACTTAATGGATGGCTGAGGGAGAATTGGAACTACACTAAAAAGGATTATTTTGTAGGCGGTGGAAGGAATTTCCTTTTGTTTTGTGAGTAAGAAACACGGAACTGAAAAAAAATCTGTCTTTTACACTACCTACTGTAAGGAGACTATCAGTTCAAAACAAATCCAGTTCTTTCTCATTCAATAATTGTTCCTGAGTGCCATCTTCTGTATACTTAAATGCTGAGTATATATTCATAGCACACTGACATTTTTAGCTGGCTTTATTACAATTGTTGAAAATTTTTATGCCATTCAGCAATGCTTTATTTCAGTGTCTTTATCACACTGCAAGTAGGCAAAATAATAAAATTCTGATCCTACATAATCCATAAGTTTTTTAATACAAACCATTTTTGTCTCTAGGAAGAACTAGCTTATCCTCAACAAAAAATATCACCACTATGCAGAGAGATAGAAACATTTGAAGCAAAAAGAAATGTAGAAATTCAGATTGGCTGATGGTAAGAAAAAGTCATTTTGTTGATTTTCATCAGGGAAGAGAAGAACCTCAAAGAGCAAAGACTGGCATGTTAAATTACTCCTGAGAATCATCAGCAGCTTTGTTTCCAGAAGTGCTCATTTCAGTCCATTACAGCACAGCCCCAGGGAGATGCATCAGGTGGTTCAGAAAAAAGACAAAAATCTTCGCTCTAAAAATGTTTGTAATCCATAATTACGTATAATTTATGGGAAGCAGGAGCATTTTGCAGCTCCTTTTTCTGAGTTTCTTCAGTGGCAAAGGCTGCTGAAATGCCTCTATATTGGTGTCCATGAGAAGAAATAAAAGCCGATGGAATCGTGTCTCTCACTTCTGAGCCCATCATTGGCCAGATCTGGGGACTGGCCCAAATTTAGGCACCAGGAATAAAACTCATTGCACCTAAAAGTGTACAGCGTGGACTTGCACCAAGTGCAGTGTTAGTTTGGGCTACTGGTTGCAACAAAAGCAGTAGCTTTGTATTATTTTGGCAGTGGTTGGATCTTCTCACAGCTCCCTGGTCTCTTCCCTGTATGGGGCCTGGTTCTTGACACATCTGCACCACACTGAGCTGTCGCATCACTGTAGAACCAGCAGATTGTCAGGACTGCAGCTGCACCGCATCTCATTGGGGACAAAACCATTTTTGGGGGAATGGCTTAGTTTTCCATTGCCCCAGGTCACTGATTTGATCCATCCTGGGGCTGTATGACCCTGAGACTCAGCACAAGGGGGCAACTGAGACAGGTAGGAAGGAGACGGGAACATTTCTTTTTAGCAGCACCCTGAGGTTGTACCTCATAGGGACTGCAGCCCACTGGGTCAGATGGAGACATCTACACACTTCTCAAATAAATGAAGATCAACCAGCTCTGCCTCTCTGGATTAGGGGACTCACCATCCATTTGTTGGACTAAGCACCTTAATTTGAGCTCAGCCTGAAGGCTGCACTAAGTCTGCAGGAAGCCATTCCATCTTGTGAATAAATTGATAGTCTAGTGACTAAGGAATTGGCCTAACTGATGCAAACTTGGAAGCCCACCCTGCCTTTATTTTTCTATCTCTGTCAGCTTCTCTCATGAGAACAAGTTCTGTCTACCAGTACAGACTTAGGGGAAATATGGTTTTGTGCTGGTCATTATTTTCATTTTACCTTTCAGCTAAAAGAAAGATGGAAAAATGAGCATTTTAAAAAAAATTAGTCAACAGTGCTGGAAACATTTGTAATTTTATATAGATCTCTGTACAGATCTGCTGAAGACATCCTCTGGATCATTTTCATTCAGCTAGAATTGCTGGATAATATCTTAACTTAAAGTTCAAGGTAAATTAATAAAAACTAGGTCATTTTCTGTCTTAGCAAATAGTGACTTGAATTTACCTACGCATGCACTTTTATCCCAGCAATCTGTTAGTGACTCCTTCTAGAATTACTCAAACAGCATGGATATAGAGGAAATTTTAAAAAAAGAGAGAGACATAGAAAAAGAGTCTCATAGGTATTTTTATTTAATAAAATTAAATGTTCTTCTCCACTTTATTTAATTTGTCTGCATTCTCTGTTTCATAGCTCTAAGAGTACATTAAAAAGATGAACAGATGTCCTGGTAGATTTTTTTTCCTACATGGAAGAGTAAAAAGTCTAGGATGCAAATGGGACATGTTAGTGTTCGTATTAACTTAGGCAGTTAAATATCACCTGGAATTTGTCCATTCAGTTCAGCTACTCTGGCCAGAGGAGTTTGTGGATTGATTATACAAGTCCTCTGGCTTGAAAAATACAGCTGCTATATCCAGAGGTTCTTCCTGGATTCATTTATTAAGGTTTGAAACTACCTCGCAGTGGCCTCCTAAATAGTGCTGGTTTGAGAGACAGGTCTGGGGAATGCCAAAGAAAAGTCATTAAAGTCACTTTTCCATGAACTGTACTTGTAGTTTTAGGAGGGGGGGTCTCAGTGACACCAACTTCCAGCTACGAGTGGGAAAAATTAAAAAGCTTTCAGAGGATGTTGTAATTGTTTTTGCAAGCTCTTGTCCCATATCTTTAGTTTCATTAGTCAGTAGTTTTCCACTGTCTTATCAAAACAGATCAGGTTGTTGTGATTTGTCTCCTGTTGCCCTTTTCTATCAATTAAAACCTAAAATGCAGCCCCTCTGCTCAATGATGGAGAAATAGAGAAACACCCAAGCTGCAGTGGCACCAGGGCTCATGTTTTCTAACTTTCCTTCTCCTTCTCAGAAACAAGTTATTCCAATGTGGCATTTTGTTTCCCGCCAGTAAATTAAACTGCACCTGCAAATCCTATTTATTTTGCCTTGTAAATTTGCCTGGATTTTATGTGGCTCTTCACTCAGCTGTTTGTAAGGCAAGTGTGAGCAATAACCATTATATCCCCCAAAGGAGAGCACTGAATTTCATTTGCTTGTGGAATTGTCTTCATCCTACGAGGCAAATTCCAAAGGACTAAAGGAAACTGTGTAGTTGGGGATGTCCTGAATCTGGAGACAGAGAAAAGGTGATTTTTTTACAGCTGATACCTCCACAAAAGTACAGTGTGACAACAAAACCTTTGCACTGGTCTTTCTCTACCCCCTGCTTTTGTGCATTATAGCAGAGCCCTGTGAAAAAGTAATAACTTCATGCTAAATTCACTGTATGCATGACCATCCAACAGCCTCAGCCAAGAAATCATGGATATCCCCATGGATTCACAGAGATGCTGCTTGGAAGAGACTTCCAGAGATCACTCAGCCCAGCCTCCTGCTTGAAGCAGGACCAGCACTATCAGCAGATCAGGTCAGCCTTGGCTTTGTCTGACTCAGCCCAGAAATCTCCAGGAGTGGAGGTCAACAGCTTCTCTGCGGAACCTGTTCAGTGCTGCAACACCCATTTGGTAGGAAGGGATTGTCCATTGTCCAGGCTGAACCTTCCAAGATTCAGCCTGGCCCCACTGCCAGTGCTAGTAATGGAAAAAAAATTGTTTTTTTTCTTTGCAATACCATTCCAGTAGATCAGGTTGACTTTAGATCACCTCCTTGGTATCCCCTTCACCAGAAGACAGGACCCAGCTCCCCCACGCCTCCAGGCAGGTCACAAACCCAAGCTCCCTCACCAGATGCTCAAGCCTCTCCCTCCACATCCCTTTTGAACTGAAGAGCTAAAACCAGACCTGTATTTCAGGTGCAGCTTCACTGGCACTAATAGAGATAAAAAATACCCCGGATCTGATCCCCCACTCCCTCCTTGGTAAGATGAGGGTGCAGTTTGCCTTACTTACCCTGAGAGTACCCTGCAAAAGTGGCTGCTGACAGCACTGTGACATGGAAACTTCAATCTAAAATTCTGTGTATGCCAGCATTCTTTTTTTCCTACAAATCTTTGTGACACCTCACCTGTACAACCTTGCCAAGGTAAGGTTTACTGTGCACTTACAGAAAAATGATTTGCAGACTTGCTGCTTGCCTGGTATATGCAATATTTATTTATTAGTGTTTTGATTTATAAGACTTATATAAGAAAGTACATTTTCCAAGCTGTAGGAGATTCTGCTGTAAATTAGAAATGCAGTCACATAAAAATAGACAAGTTATTGCTCCTCCCAGAAAAGTAAAAAAAAAAGAGACACCCAAAATTGCATGGAACTTTGATTACCATGTCTCAGTTTATATAAAAAGCACTTCAATATCTCTCACAATTATGCAGGAATAGATAAGATATTTTGCAAGTTTCTCTGACTATTGCAAAATTGAGGTTGTAGTGGGTCATGAGAAAAGTGCAAATTTTAATGATGTGTGACTTTTATGGAATTTCTTGCCTAGAAAGGGGCTAAGGTTTAGCTGGTCGTGCTGAACCCAGGGGTGACAGTGAGGGACAAGGGCAGGGAACAGGTCCAAAGCCACCTTTGTATTTCTGACTGACATCTCCAGCTCCTGGCATAGGTGCAGGTCTTGTTAATCAATGTTTGGTTGGGTTGTTGGCTTTAAAGGTTGAACTCTGGCTTCTACAGAGAGAACCATAAACTGTAGCTGCTGTGGCCTGAAAGCCATGGGCTGTTAGCACAGGTTCCTGCAGCCACTTCAAAACTCCTGTGCAGGAATCTGGGAACTTGTGATGGATGTTAAGAGAAAAGGGAGCATTGACAACACTTGGCTGAAGTGTAGGGAAGCTGCTTCTTCACATGATCTGTGATTAAAGTGTGGAAATCTCTGTCACAAAGTGCTATGCACAATAATAATGCCCATGATTCTAGAAATGATGGGACAATTTAATGGAAGGAGGATACCTAAGGGGTATTTTTATAACAAAAAATGTAATTTTGTGGTAAACAATTATAAAGAACAACACGAGTTGTTCAAGGTGTCTCTACAGAGGGCATTGTTGGAAGCTAAGAGGATTTTGGGCAAGTAATCTTGGACACTCGCCCAGTTATTAGTTTTTCTCTAGGAATTTGCTACAGGTCACTGATGGAAAGAGGCTTTTGGGATGTGCAGACCTTGCTCTGATCCAGTGGTTTTTGTGTGTGTCATCTCTGGTGCTTCCTCTAGAGTCACAGAATCACAGAATGCTTTGGGTTGGATGGGACCTTAAAGCCCATCCAGTTCCAACCCCCTGCTGTGGGCAGGGACACCTTCCACTATCCCAGGTTGCTCAGAGTCCAGGCAGAGCACAAAGCTTCTCTGGATTAGGAATTATCCTGTGAAGGAGCTTGAGAGCCTGGGCACCAAAAGCTGAAAGGATGAAAAGCCTCATAAAGCAAAGGTCTGTGAATGTCTCCTTGTGCACTGAACGCTGTTACTCTCGTCTGGTCTCACCACATGGCAACACCAGATAGACCAGCACCAGTTTTAAAATTCTGACTTTTTAAAGCAGTCAGCTACTCAGCATGATAACTGACTTTTAAAAGTCAGCAGATCAAGTATGGTGCTTCTCTCTGCAATTTATTAAGATTTAAACCCAAAAAGAAATTTCAGATTGATTTTAAAGTGCTCATAGCCAGATACCTATCAAAAGAATGGAGAAACTCAGAACAGGCAATGCAAAACTTTTACTTTGGAATTTTATAACTTTTAGCGCCTCAAATATCATTCAGTTCATTCTAGAAGAAGGAAGCTTTTAAATTTTCTCTCTGACAAACTTTCTGTTTTCTCAAATGTTCAGCATACAGGTCTCTTCAAAACAAGTTCTAGGTACTTTATTTTTCAGCAGGAGAGATTTCCCTCTTTCACTTCTTCTTGCTTGAGGAGAAAGCAATAATTCTGTTTGCTAAAAAATTTTAAGAAGAAAAACCTGAGGCGGAGAATGAACTTGGAAAAATTTAGAAAGGTGAAAGTTTCAGAAAGATCCTGGTGACACCAACCTAAAGATTATTATTAGAAACCTTTATTAATCCTTAATGATTGCACATCACAACCTATAACCACAGTAGGATGAACACATCCTCTAGAGTTCAGAGATGTTCATCTTGCTTGAAATGTCTTAGCAAATTATAAGCAAATAAAGACATGTTAGGAACAAAAAGAAGTGTCGTTCAGCTTTTGTCATAATGGTCTTGGTAAATCCTACCAGATAAATAATTTAAAAAATAAAAAAACCAAACATCTGGAAATGGAAAGGACAGAATTTTGAAAAATCACCAAAAATTGAAAGTGTGTGCATATATATATATATATTTATATATATTTATATGTATGTATATACACATATATACACACTCTCTCTCTTTACTTTTTCTTTCTTTTCCTTCTAGTTCATTAAATATAAATATCATTTATATAAGAGATTATAAAGAGGTGATCAATTCACAGTCTATCACTGGCTCCATCAGGCAAAGTGATTTTTTTATCTAGCAAAAACACCCAGCACATAAAACAGAATAAACCAATCATTACATCGAGTGACTGGAAGTAAAAGCTGAACAGGTGCATATTAAAATATGGGCAAAAGTTAAATGGAGGAGATAATTCACCAGGGAAACTCTTTGCTGTTGGGGAGGATGAAAGTTTGGTAAGAAAGTTTCACAGGTATGTAGGCTTGGCAGAAAGATCTCTGAATGTAAAAACTGAGGATGAGAGAGAAATGAAAGCAAGTTTTGATATAGAGTAAAAGATGTTTTGCTGAAACACTGAGCACTGAATAACTGAGAAAGAAAAGGTTGGAGATGAGTTGGAAGGAGATTTTTTAGGAGTAGGACAAAGGTATGTGACTACAAACAAAGACATGTTTTTCACCAAGTAAATAAGTCTCAAGAAGAGCATAAGTAAATAGAAAACGTCTTCACCAAAAAGAGCTATCGCAGGCACACAAGAAATGTTGATGTAGGAAGAAAAAGAGAGGTCTGAGAATTTTCCATTGTAAGCTTAAATTGTAACTTACTTACTCTTGTGATTGGATAATAATGACTGTAATATGGTCATGGTAGTAGCTATGATAGGCTATAGGCAAATGTAAAGGTATTGTGTATGGTGCTTATTGGTTGTTATGTGTTAAGATACTCTGCAAAGAAAAGTATAAAATGCTTTGCAACTTGAACAGAAAGTGGCTTCAGGTATGCCTACAGCTGGAGCTGGCAGCTGGCTCTGGATACCCACTCCCTGAAATGCTGTAACTTCACCTATGCAATAAACAGCTTTCAAGAGAGCCGCCTGAAGTCCAGACAGCCTTCGTGAGCCTTTCTCCTATACTCTGCCTTTGAGTATGGTGATTTTTTTTATGTGAGAATAGGATGATTTTCTAGAAGGGATGTATTAGGTTTTTCAGACAAGACAAAGAAAAGTCTAGAAAATGGATCTGCCAAGGTAAGTGGTGCCGTGGGTGAGTATCCAGTGGTGGCTCCCGAGGGCTTGCACACCTTTATCTCAGTGGCTCTGAGCCAAGACCAACACCAAGTGACGGGGTGACGAGACTGCTGGCTGTAAGCAGAGCTCTGTGAAGGCTTGACAGAAAAACAACACCAAGAATAAATCCCCAGGAAAGTGGTGGTTTTAATTATCACTCGAAACACAAAGATAAAAGCTCATGATATTAAACACTGCCTGGCCAGGAGCGATACAACGCACGAGGAGTGTGAGGCTGACCCTCTCACACAATTTGGCGTGAGAACCTCTGACCTTGAGAGTCTCCAGGGAGAACACTTGGGGTGAGATGATGTGATTAAAATGCATCAGCAGGGAGGGGGGTGTGTAATAATTGCATGATGACAATCAAATGATGAACAAAGCCAAGTTGTAAGAACAGGTTTATTGTGTATGAGGGAAATATTACCTCCTGCAGAGGACTGTGGGGTGCAGGAAGGTGGGGGCTCATGGGGCTGATCACCAGCAGAGCAGTTTCACCTCCTCCTTTCTGTGCTTCCAAAGACATGAGCACTTGAGTAAGACTGTCCAGGTATTTTTGTGACCACTGGGGAAAGAGAACCTTAAGGAAGCAGTCAGCACAGGTTTGTTCAGGACTACAGGATCACAGGGCAGTGCAGGCAAATTGGATTGGGGAATAAATTCCTGGGAGAACTCCATCTGACTCAAGGATCTATTAATTTGTGAGACAACTGTGACAGCTTTCATTGTTAGTTGCTGCTGAACTCACAATTCATGGAGACAGGAGAGAAGTAAGAATAGATGAAATCTGTCCAGGACAGAAATTGAGTCATAACAGTAATGATAATAAAATACTAATTACACCTGGAGCAGCATTTTAATAATGATAATTCAGATTATTTTAATGTACCATTCTCTTTAAACATGCTAACTACCTGTTCAAATTGGAGAAGGTCAATGCAGTGTGTGGCTGGCTCTCATCAATTTTTTTCTTATATACTGGAATTCACAGTCTTGGCTGACGTCCATTTTCCTTTTTCAATCAGCAGTTTACATTTTAAATTCATTCATTAGGTAATAAAAAAACCCTTTAATTAAAAAAGTAATTTATTCTTAATGACTCCAGGTCCTAGAAACTGACAAAAAGTATTGCTTTAACCCATTTATTAGAGTCTGAGTGATGTGTTATCTCCCTGGAATGCTAAAGACAATGATCATTATCAGCTTTGTTTACTCAGCACACAGAGGATTTTTGGCTGTGTGGAGATGCTGGTGCCCTTTATTACTTAAACACTGGCTACAAGACCTGCATGGTGACTGTAAGCAGTGCCCTTAACATCCATTTGATTAAGAAACATTTCATCTTTGATAAGGAACGGCCAGGGTAAGAGCTAATGTTTCAAAGGGCTTCTTTTGGTGCATTTAGCAGAGTTTCAGTGTTGTTTGACAGAAGCTGAGGGAAGAAGGAGAGCAAAGAAAGGTGTTTTGGCTGCATGGGTAAGTCTTTTGCCACATCGAAAGAAATAAAGAATTGCTGTGAAAGAAAGACTGTAGGTATTAGCTCTTATTTTATACAGCATGTTTTTTTTGTTTTCTTCCATGTCCGGGGTTAATTCCTTTGTGTCAAGTGAATAATGCATACAGGGTGGGGAGGAGATGGGGAAGGGAAAGGAGGAAATAAATTCAGACTGAAGTGGACTGCCTTGGAAGGAAATTAAGGTCTGAATATCTGACACTTGCTCTGTAACTACACAAGAGCCCTTCCTTAGTGCTTTGTGCAACGGCACAATCAAGCCTAATTTCATATACTTGCAGATATTCTTCTCTTGAAATGGGGAAAATTAAAAATTTTAATGGTACCTGTTGACTTTAAATTTCCATTCACCATTTTTAAGCACAGCCTGTCTATTTTCAGGTTCAGAGAAAGTATTCCAGTGTCACTCACAGAAGTTCAACATTTATAGAAAATCAGTGTGAATGTAAATCACATCACGGGTGAATACCTAGGAAACATCAGCTCATGATGAATGCAAAATATCGGAGATTAGCTCTAGAACTGCTCATCTGAATTCAGAAGTAAAACGTTGTAAATAACCATTACAACTGCCACTTGTTTAGCAAAGCTTCAACATTATCTGTTTCATGAATTGGGCCTTGTCAGCATTTAGGAGAAAATGAGATGGACAGAAAGAGAGGGAGCAAGTGCAATACAGATTTGCCAGGAATTTTCTTTCATTGGCAGGGGACTGTGAAGTATAAATGAAGTTTTGATCATGTCTAGTGATGCCATAAAATCAAGTTCATTGCCTGGCATGTTTTGAAGATCAAGATTTGGCAATTTCTGTCCAGTTTGTTCCATTTTAAATACTCCAAGAAGTTGTGGGACTGGTGTGCTCCAAGTAACATAGGTTGGAAAACTAGAAACATGCTAACAAACTGTTCTATTCAATTACCCAGTTGCTATGGAAGCTGCTTTCTGAATTTAAAGTGTCCTTTTCACTGCTAAAGTTTCCACATTATCAAATAGTCCCACTCTGAGGGAATATTTTGGGACCTCTCTCAGCAGAGAGCTTCCCAAGGAAAGGGTTTTTCTGCCACAGTCCTTTGTATCAAATTAATCTGACTCTGAAGACTTGATCAAAACTGGATAAGCACTAAATGGAGAAGAGAATATTTTCCAATGTATTTTAACTCTATATTTATTTGGTTTAACATCTTTCTTGAAATCAGATTTACATATGAAAGGACTCCATTCCCTCAGTATATGGGAAACTGAGACATGTAACTATGCAGCTTCATTTTCAATAAACCTGACCCAAAAGCTTTCAGTTCATAAAAGGAAGAATTATTCCAGCTGAAAGATAGAAATGGAAGCTGTCCCTCACAGAGGGCACATCTGATCTTCTCTACCATCCCTCCCACTCTCATCTCATGGTGTCTCTTACAGCTCCTTAGCACACAGACACCATTGTCCCTCTGCCAGCTGGCCCTGGCACCTCAATCCACCATTAATTTTTTATAAAATACATTTTTCCTAGCCTTCCCCTACCTTCTCTCCCCTTTTTCATATTTCAAAACTTCAGGATACATAGCTGATTTTTCAGCATAAGTGCATGCTCTCTGGTTTTGATGGTGGTGTTACCAAGGATACCATGATATGTTTTACTGAAGATGGTAATAACTCTTTTTATTTTTTCTTTTCTGGACCAAAATAATGTTTTGCTTTCTAGTCAAGAGCTGATCAAATGATAGTGCAACTTCAAGTTGCTACGGAAACCAGACTACAAAGACAAAGGTACAATATTTATCTAATATCTTCCTTGCAAAAGCATATTTTTGCTCTGTATGCATTCTCTGAAAATGGTATCTTAAGCAGGTAACATCAGTTCATAAACTGAATCCAATATTAACTGTAGCAAAATATATATGGAACAATAAAAGGGCTTTATTGTAATAATCCCCAAAGACTTCACATGGTCATCAGATAGTAAAATTTAATATATAAATAGTAAAGAAAGCAGTTTCCCACTTTCTTCTCTGCCAGTATTCATCATCCATTTTACAAAGAGCTTTATGGGATATTGACTCAGAGGAACCCACAACAGTTTTTGCAGTCACACCTTTTGATGTGAAATACATTTTTATTTTCCCTACAAACAACAGAAATGACCATGAAAAAAAAAACGCAAAACCACCAAAACCCAAACAAAATCAGATACTGGATGTTAAATCTGTTTACTGTTACTCAAATAAACAAAATCCTTCAAGGTAGTTGCAGAAAGTAGCATTTAGGAAGATTTTCATGGGCATTTCCAGTTTGTCTAAGAGCAAAACTTCCCAGGTGAACCTGCTGGCCAATGCAAGGGGCTGTAGCCCAGCAGCCCTGCATCTCCTCAGGACTTTGTACCAACTGAGAGACCACATTTGAGGGCAGTTTACAGAAGAATGATGGATACAAAGGTTCATCAGACAACAAGGAAATTGTGTCATCATGAATTAGTTCAATGCAGCGATTTGCGAACATCATTTGGACTGGACAAGAGGACTCCCTCTTTCTTCATATCAAACAGGGCAGAAAGCTCATTATACTTAGGGTTGCATCTGCCTACCTTTGTCCAGTTAAATTATGTTGAAGGGTTTTTGTTTGGGGTTTTTTTAAGTGTGCAATACAGTCAAAGCTTGTTGGCAGGAGTAGGTGACCAGAGAGGAACCCCTCAGCAGAGTGATAGCTCAAAAAAACCACGAGCTGCTGTGTTTGAATTTTAAGCTTCATTGACTTGAGCCTGGTTTCATGGAGCTGAACAATAGGAATATTTTGTCACATATTCCTGAAATACCCCACCTAAATTTTTCCGTCTACTGGCTGAGTGTTTAGACTATGCCAGTCATCAAGCACTAGTTAACTGAGACAAACAGCAGCAGAGATTGGTCAATCACATCCCCAAAATAATGTCCAAGATAGGTGAGATGAATCATGTCCTGAATAGCTCTCTATTAAATGCAGAGGGAACTCAGGCATGAAGCAAAATGAGATGCTAGGCACACAAATTTGCTGAGATGAGCCTCAGTTCTGGGAGGAGACAAATCCTGGCTAATCCCACACAAATGGAAAGAACAGCATCCTTGAGACTGTGGGAAAATTGTGCTTTCACAGTGGCTGGATCCCAAAGGAGATGCACCTGAGCACAGCACTGGAGGCTCTGGGATGCTTCAGGAAAGGGAGCACACAAGTTATAATCAGCCAGAGGAGAAAGGGCATTTAGGGAGAGGCTGCTCCTGATTGCTGTGCTTGGACACAGCTCAGAGGAGGATTTGCTGTCTCACGGGCCGTGCTGTGCCAGCCTGAACACGGAGCAGAGGCAGACACACTGCCTCGTTTAAACCAGCAGGGTGCCTTTCCACAGCAGTGTGCTCCACAGGGTAGGTGTGCTCTGTGGCACTCCAGGCTTTAATATTCTTCAAGGAAACAGGATCATCAGCCTTTCCTGCAGAGAAGCAATCAAGCATACAACCGTCAGGTTGGGACCAAGAAGGAGAATATGTAAGAGCTGCAGCTAGTTCACTGGTTGAATCTGGCAGTACACCTCTTATCTATCCCACAGGAGGTAAAACAGCAATGTTTTGTTGTGGTGTGAGAATAAAAAAAAAATATATTTCAGAGCTGGGATTTGTTTTTAGGTTATCAGAAAATCTACTCAGCTTTGTAGTGTGGTGGAGCTTGAATCCTTGTCTATTTGCTCCCCTTCTTAAACTTAGTGGCACAGAGCCTTTGCACAGGGTAACATCTCTGCTGTGACACGAGTGTCCTACCATATCACTGCTGGCAGATTTCCATTCCACCAAAATTAGATTTCTGCTTCTTCTCTCCCTCTCATAACTCTGTGTTTGTCTTTTTTTTTTTTTTTTTTTCCCTTCTGACATCTTTTATCGCCTTAGCTCAATCTGCATTTTCTTTTTTAATGTTTCATTTTCCTCCTCTTCATGGACAGCTTTTGTGTCCATCACATGCCTTGGAGGGAGATAAGAGATGAGGCTCTTTATTGTGAGCACTGAATCCAACAAAAAAGTAGATTACTAAAAAATGACAGATTCACCAGCATATTTAAGATGAAGTGTGAACAATTATCAAGGGCCTAGAAATTAATTTCCTCATGTCTCCACCTGCAGCTTGTTAGAAATGCACCTGATTCCAGCATTAGGGAATAGGGATTCCTATTAGAGATTGTCATGCACTTGTGCAGGGACATGAATTTTCATGCAGATTCTCCTATAGGTTGGGTGATTGCTTCAGCAGAAATATTTGCTTCATCACTAATATATTAAATAGGCTGCAGACACTAGCAAAATCTGGCTTGAGAAAGGAAGAAAAGCTGGCACAGGCTGAAGTCTGTCACATCCAAATGGCAGCCATGTAATAATTACTGCCATGTAATAATGCAGCTTTACCTTCTCTTCTTCTGTTATTTCCTGAATGAAAAATGCTGAAGTGCTGCAGCTACCAAATCCCATGTTAGCCTAGTATATTGGCATGTCAAAGAGAAAATTTCTACCAGATAAATAATGAACCCATATGTTTCATTATGTCCTGATAAAAATCAAGACTGTTTGATCCATGATTGAAAGTCAGAATTAACACTGCACTTCCAGAGAGCACAGACATTGATTGCTGGAGGAGGTTTTTTGTAAACAAACCTTAGTAGATCAAGCCAATATCTACTTCAACCTTTTCACACACTGATGTTGTTTTTGTCAAAGTTAGAACAGCTGGGAAAAAGGCTCCTTTCTATTTGGTTGTAAAGGAAAGTTGCTGGGTGGGGGTTTTTCTCTGTCTTTACAAAACAAGTGCAGAACTTTTGGGTGATGTTGTGGTTGTTCTAGTCTGTTCACTTTTGGAAAAATCCCTATATTTCTCCTATTTACCTAATTTTGGAGAGCCACATACCTAAACTCTCTGCTTAAACTCACCATATGGACAACAGAGAAATCTGGGCAGAACCAGAGCATGACTCAGCCCAAGTCAGATTCTTTACAACTACCTGCCTTCGCTGACAGCACAAAGAGCAGGATTCTGCAGCTCCTCAGTGGAGCAAGAGGTCTCTCAGCTGTAAAGCTTGCCAGCTCTAAAGTAAAGATCAGATCTGCTGTCAAGAAAATACCTGTTAACTGGAAACTGAAGCCCTCATCTGGGACTCACAGTAGTTCTAAAGACAGTGCCTGAGATGGAGGATGTGGGGGAGTCTCAAGAATCTTATTTTAAAGCTGCTTTCACTCTAACCTCAACATCACAAGTGCAACTCTCTTATGCACAGGCTACAATTTTTCCCCTCGCAGTTTTCATATTTCTCCGAAGAATAGCTGTCCTTTCAATCTAAAATAAACTTGATTACCTTTTAATTAAAATAAGGCTTTGGTTATGTTTGAGAAGGAAATTGGGTGTATTTTATCTGGATACATAATAATACAAAAAAGCATGACACCTTCTAGGACTTCTGTTATGGCCAAACTACAGCCACCATGTGTCAAACACATTCTAGTTTTGTGCTGACAGATTTCAGCCTCATCCCCTCCTCACGTTGCACATGGGAGTAGCTGGAACACAAATACAATTTTGTGTGGCTGTACTTAGATCAGGACACAAGCTGGATGATCATCTGGTTTAGTTCCAATTAATTCCTGGCACCAGACCCCAAATTCAGCTGTCCCAGACAGATGCAGTTAAAACTTGGCTTTTGTCATCTCTCAGCACCAGTAGTGATGGATTTAGCAGACGGCATCACAGGGTTGTGCTCCTCCTCCTCACCTGCTCTGTGGCAGGGAAGGAGCTGCAGTGCAATATTATCACCTTGTTTTCATCCTAACACTGATATTTGAACTGGGAAACACACATTGCTTGGCAATGGGTGCAAATCTGATGCTGGGATTGTTTCATGGTAATTAGTCTGAGCATGGTGATCACTGGACTCCTCAGAAAGCCATGAGTTGTGTTCACCCCTCCGGAACATTTCACAGATTTTTCAGCAAAAGCTCCATTCAATTAGATATTTCTTCAGCATCCCTGTTCTTCAAAAGGATTTCCATGAGCATGTCTAGACACCCAACCAAAACATTTCCATTCGCTGTTGGACAGCAAAAAATAAGTGACAATAGACTTAAAGGTCATCAATGAACAGCAAAAGAAAACATATAAAACTTAGTGCAACAGACAAAAAACTGTACAAGTTAATCATCCCAGTCATTAAATAAATATTTATAAACAACCCATATCTTGAAAGACTCAGGATCAGTTCAGAAAGGGATCAAATAAAATGAATCAATTTAAACACAAATGACATTCAAAATAAATGTTTTGACTAGTGAAGTCAATGCAGAATTGATTAAACAGCTCAGTGTGTAGAGGTTGCAGCTTACTAGGTCTAGCTTCTGAGAAAACAAGATGTTTCTCATGTTACTAAACCTTCTGTTATTTCATTTTTACCCTGGTAGCATGAAGCAGATTTATTTCTTATTTACAATGAGGTACTAAAACAAGACTGTGCCTGGAGCTGATGCTGCATGTATGAGCTATGCCCTGGAAATCTATTTAAAATGTGGTCAAAGCAGCCTATAGATAATTTAGGGGTGGTGGGGTCGAATCAACCATATCTAGAAGCTCTCACATACGTTTATTTAAGGTGAATGTAGACAAATCACATGACCAATTGGATTTGATGTGGAGAATATTAAAAAAAATTAAAAAGTTAAAATTATGTAAAACAAGATTATCAGCTCTGAGAGAGAAATATGGAATACCTGGTGGGATTTTTTAAGGCCTATAAATGTGAGAAATTCAGGCAGAATGAAGACACTTTCTGGGAATATATACACTGCTGTATCCTTAAGGTGGAAGAGGGAACCTGCTGCAAGGAAGGAAAGTTTTTTTCAAGAGAAGAATTTCTGAACTCAGAGAGAGGCTTACCTTTGCTGAGGAGGTGAACACAAAGCTAAAGCAAAATTTAGAAACTAGAAAAAGATGTAAGGTTAAATTAAAAAAAAAAAAAAATCCACACAAAAAGCAAGCTGAAGTTTCAATGACAGCTGCAGCAGTTGCAAGTTACTGTATTTTGATCTGAGTTCTAGTCTGGGTGAATGAAGATCCAGAGTGCAAAGTGTGATCAGTCACAGATTTCTGGGTGCTGTTAATTGGGCTGGAGAGAATTAATTAATGGATGATGATTCCACCATAATAAAAAGACACGGCCAAAAATGGGCTTTGGTACTTGAAAATAACATTTTAGGTTGTTGGTAAAGGTTGGGTATAGACAGACAGAGTGGGAAAGGAGAGGCTGTGAGGCCACAGATATTAACCAGGATGAGGGTACACACCCAAGACAGAAACTGCCTCCACTTTGAAGTATTCTTCTGTTTGTTTAGATGGTAAAACAGATTTCCAAACAGTGCTGTGCCCAGTGGTGAACACAAGGGAATAGCCCTGACTCAGTGCTGGAATGCACTGTGTGAATTGCATCCCCTTGTCACAGCTGAACTCCACTAGGACAAAAAAAAAAACCACAGAGCCCTTTCCTGGTTATTGAACAGATGTATTTATCTGCTATTTGTATCTATTCCTTTTCACATCACAAATTTAAAGGAAGGGTTCAAAACATGGTAATGAAATTATTCTTCTACTTCCTCCTACTGTTGATTCCAGGAAGCTCTTCTTAGGCCTGAGTGGGCAGCTGGGCTGTGCTCTTCAGAGGAGGGTGGCATTTGCTGTGAATGACCAATATGAGCAAGCTCCTTGGAAAATGTGATTACTTATTTTGCAGTTTTAAAAGTGAACACTTTTGAAAATCTGTCCTTATTGTAAATGTCAGCATCTTGTTAATGAATGCAAGTGTCTGTAGGGAGGAAGGAGAAATGCAAAGGGGTGTTTGCTGTGCATATTCACAGGGCTGAATTTCAGCCTTAAAGAGCACATAAGGATGGCTCTGCTAAGTTTGATTGTTATTGCTATATTCTGGTTCTTAATAGAGCAATATGCCTAGAAGAAATGGAAAAATAATTGGCTGTATTTGATCCTGTATCATCAATCATTCACCCAGCCATCCATCCATCCATCCATGCATTTAATGAGAACCACTGAAGTTTCCCTCAGAAGTAATAAACAAAAATACATCCTGCAATTAATTCAGGCATTGCAAAATGTCCACTTAATTTTACTGGGTGTACTAAATCATTTCTATGCTTCATTCAGTGCACTGCAAGGAGCTGGCTGGCAAGAACTTCATCTGTTATTAACTCACAATGCAAATGAAGTTAATGCCTTCTTGCTATGAATTGTCCTCTGCTGTTAAACCTGAAAGTCAATGGGATAAAGGAGGAGCTGATTCCTTGTAAAATACAATAGCTATATTCCATTTTTCACCTGCAACCAAATCTTAGTAAAAGCTCTGATTTCCAGCATTCTTTACCGTGCTTTACCTTTGAAAGAAAAACCTCCTGTCACTGTTTCAGGCAAAACTCATTAAGTTCCCTCCAAGAAATAGCACTGTTGTTCAGGTAATGATTCCTCTAGTTAAAAATTGCATTAGCATAGTTAAATTTAACTTTTACTTGCATGAATGACAGCACTGCACTATTAGACTCTGTCCTAAACATGGCTTCCCTCAACCTTCATTGGTTTCTTTTTCATTTACATTTCTTGAGTTGATGAAGGTAATGTGGAATACTCTGGTGCAAGTTTCTGGTATTTTTTCCATGGCATTTTTGATTGTTTTTTTCCTCACATTTTATCTTCATTCAGGTTTTAATGGCATCAGCTTTCATGTTAAGTTAAATCCTTTTGGTTTCATACCTTTCAGCATAGTAGTGAGGAGCAGATAAAGAAAAGAAGCTGGAGTGAGATATGGTTTCAACAAATAAGATGTCTCAAGTTCTTTGAAGAGTCATTGACTATTAAAATATTTTGAATGAAAAATATGTGACTTCTCTGAGTCCCATAAAAATTAATTAAAATGTTTTACTTGAGTTTTAAACACTAAAGCCCTGGTTTATCCCTGGTCACCTGACCAGGGAGGTTGAGATCCATGTCACCTTACCTCAAAAATCACAAATATAGGCATGTAGATCTATCTTAGTTGAATATTCCCTGTGTACAATATGGGGAGGTATAGGCAAGGAATTTTAGAACTTATTTAAGCCAGGATGAACCATTTTCAGGAGAGATTTTTCTTCTGCAGTAGCCTTAGAGATGTTGAGAGGTTTTCTATCCTGCATTTCTCTGCTGGCTCCTGGTTCCTGTTTTAAAGAGTCATCCATTGTTTAAAGTGATTTCACTAATTAACCACAGAAAATGCCAGTGACTTCTTGAAACACAGAAATATGTCCTGATGCTCCCAGATGAGAATAAAAGAACTGCTGAGTAGGTCATCTGTTATAGCCCTGTCTCCCTTATCCCTTCACAGGTTCTTGACCTCCCAACCCTCCTCAAGAGAGGATTTCTAGTATCTCCTGAGTGCAGAAATACAAGGAGTTATTCCATAAAAGGATTTTTGCTACAGGTGAGATTCTGTCACTCAACTGAAGTAGCTAACCCTGGAATCTAGGATCTTACCTCAGGTGCTAAAACTCCTTGTGGCTTGGGATCAGCTGAAATCCTCCTAAACTCCATTAAATGCATTGACTTGGTCTGCATTGACCAAGAACTTAGAAAACTCCCTCCTCTGTAGAAAAGTACCTGCACATCTCTGGTGCTGAATCCATACTCTAAATAACTACTCACAAACTCAAATAAAAATAAAGAATTGTTAAAAAAATGCTCTTTGCTTACTTTCTGCTTTGTTTTGCCATCATTACTGTATCAGTCCCCACTTCATAACTAAATCTTGACAATGGGGCATTTAGCTGACAGGACAAAATCATAAATATGCATTAAAAATGTAACATGATACTACCAATATTTACTGCATATTAATGAACATTTGCATCACTGGGCTTTGAATATGATTTGGGACACAAAGACTGCTTCAGCTTACATGTCTAAAAGATAAATAGGACAAGGGGTAGTGGTTTTAAACTAAAAGAGTGTCAATTCAGACTACATATAAGAAGTTTGCTTCAGTGGATGTGGTAAAACACTGGCACAGGTTGCCCAGAATGGCAGTAAATCCTCATCTCTGGAAACATTCAAGGTCAGGACAGATCTCTGAGCAACCTGATCTAGTTAAGGATGTCCCTGCACATTGCAGGGAGTTGAACTAGGTGACCTTTAAAGGTCCCTTGCAGCCCAAACCATTCTCTGCTCCTATGATTCTATAATATTTAAGTTTGAACTAGTCAGTTATAGCTCCTTTAACAGTTAAAAAGGACAACTGTGTAATTTACAGGCGTTTTGAGATAGAAATACTGGAGCCCTGTGTAAAAGTGCAAACAGGAAGAGGAGAGTAGGTACAGCTTCCAGAAGCCCCCTGTCATGTCTGCCAACCCCTTCAGCACATTTCAGATACCTTGCAGTTTATCAGATGTCCGTAATCCCACATGTTTGCAGAACTGACAATTATTGATGATGGAAAAAATAAGATCACACACATAACAAGCCAATCCCATCTTTTTGTTCAAATTCTGTATGTTTGAGGGAGAGACATGTAGCTGCTAGGATCTGTTGCCTGACCCAATATGCAAATAATCCCTTGGACGATGAAAAGCCATTGGGATTTCTACCAGTGGGAATAGTCACGCACAGCCTTCAAAAAGAGGTCCTGGTTATTAAATATGATCAAAAGTTGCATGAGGAACTCTGAAAGGTTTTGTGCTACCTTTAAGGAAAGTGTTGAAAAAGTGGGTCGAACAAGCAAATCAGCCAGGAGAGAGAGAAAAGCCTGTTATCAACACAGAAAAGCTTTGGAACTTGTTACAGGGCAGGGCAGTGAAATCTTTGAAGTCTTTATAATTGTTTATGTCTTTCAGTTTTTAAATAGACAGATGGAATGGGCCTTATTTTCAGGAGGCATAAACCAGGTTCCTTTGGTTTACATCAGCTTTGACCTCCAGGACAGTGGCAAGCGTGGTCAGAGTAGATTTATCTGTGGGCAGCAGAGGGGACCACGCGGTGACAGATAGGACTGACTGGCAGGTGATTTGTGTCTTTTTCATTGACTTGCTCAGAGGGTTATTAGCTCCTGGGGCAGGCAGAAGAGACAGCTGAGTGCTGCAGGAGGCAGGTGGAAGCAAGACAAGAATAAGGATTTCCTGTGTGTTTTGCCCCTCAGAAAAAGAGAAAGCATTGTGACAATGTGAACAAGTGAGGTGGTGGCAGCTGTAGCCCTTTCTGAAAGCACTACTTACTCTTTCTCCCTTATCCATAACACACCTGCCACAGCCCTCACTCATCCTTCAGGACAGGCCCAGGATAGACCCAGGCTGTTATCTCTGTAGCAGCAAAATTTAGGCTGAGAAGATCTGCTTGACTTTTAGTGCACTGGTATGGTTGGCAAGGTGGTGATCAGTCAGAGGCTGGGCTTGGTGATCCTGGAGGGCTATTCCAGCCTAAATAATTCTGTGATTAGTTTTGCCTGGGCTGGAGTTGGAGGTGTGCTCCCTAAAATGAGCCTTCTTCAGGTTCCTCAGCCTTTCTGCAAATCCAGCTATTTTTGCTCAGCAGCAGAAACTTGTACCTGAGAGCCCAGCTGTAATAACCTGGGGTTTGACGTGGTCTTTCCACATTTGTAACATAGGGAGAGTCATATTTAGCAGTTATCTAAAGTGCTTTGAAATCTACAAAGAACTCCCAAATTTAGAGCTGAAACCCCAGCTCTGAATTTTCATTTTTTCTAGTGCAATCCTTTCTCATTAAACTTTTCTACCTCAGTGAAAGTGCATTTTTTTCCCCCTTGGAAACTGTATTTTGGCAGTTTTTCAATGATCTCTCTTGCCTGAGAATGGGCTCAAAAATATGTGACCAAGTAATA
The DNA here is from genome assembly GCF_041296385.1 of Aphelocoma coerulescens. Taxonomy (NCBI): domain Eukaryota; kingdom Metazoa; phylum Chordata; class Aves; order Passeriformes; family Corvidae; genus Aphelocoma; species Aphelocoma coerulescens. Next base: position 74,652,255 of record NC_091017.1, read on the forward strand.
CAGAGACTTTAAGCCAATATCAACATTACAGTGCTGTGCAGAAATGACAGAGAAGCCAAATCAGCTGATGAAAACTTGTGGTTAATGCACTACCTGGATCTAATACTGTCAACCTGTAAGCTTGACAGATAAGTCATGTACTCACATGTACTCACTGACGTTTCCAAATGAGAAACGCTTATGAGAAACGCTGTCCTTGAAAGCACTCACCTCAGCTTTAAAAAACTCCTGTGTTCAGTGGTGTTCATACGTGCAGCCCACCTGATGTGGCTTTCCACAAGTTTAGTTCCAAAGAAAAAACAGGAAAAAGTCCTCAGCAGCCTGCTCCCAAAAAGCCTGGACCAAGGCTGAATTTTAGTTGGACTGGATAATCTCCAGTGGCCCCTTCCAGCCTCAACTGGTCCTTGATTCTGTGTATGTCAATCTCACAACTGATTACACCCAGGAAATTATATTGTCTCTTCATGTAAATGCAACTATTTTTTGACTGAAAGGAAGGGAAACACCACAATGACCTCAAAAGTCATCATAATTGATTTCCCAGTACTCATCTTTAGGGCATAACTTGTTGATATAGCAGGTATTGTGTCTGTAAAAATTTATTTCATGTTTTTTTTAAAATTACCAATGACATGGCCAGCACTAGGGGTTGTTTCTTAAATGATGATATTTCTATGTCATCACCCCTCATCTTTCCACTGGTGAAAACTTATTTCAAGATTGCACCACTGGATGACTCTGTTTTCCAAAGCTGGGCTCATAGAATAAGGTGATATCAAAGTTAAGCATGTCCAAAACCAAAAATGAAGCTATTTTACAATACCAATATTTGGGCGTTCAATCAGTGGCCTTTAAAAATATCTTTGTAAATATTTGATTAGGATTTATACACACTTTCAAATTTGAAATAGTCTGATTTCTGAATAAGGAACTTCAACCCTTTTTTTTTTTTTTTTAATCTGCCTTTTCCTATTATAGGTGAGAACTAAAAGGAGACATCAAAAGTCCTGTTTGAGTAAGTCAGCATTGTAGATGGACAATTTCCTCTCTTACTAACAGTTAAATTAAAAGGTTTTAATTCCAAATACACTGTGGTCAATCAAGAAGTGCTAAAAGTCAAAGAAAACACGTTTCTTTGTAGGCCTTTCCAGGGAGACATTGCAGGAGAACATCTGTTTCACTTTGATTGAGTGCCAGAGCTGATGGATTGCTTTAATGTAGTTCTTACTAATAACTTGCAGACACTGGCAAGCTTTGCAAGCTTCTAACAGAAAAACATTTACAAAATTCAGTAGAATACTAAAGGCAGCAAAAATGTCATTTGAAATAAATGATAAGCTCCTAATTTAAAAAACAACAAAACAAAACAAAACAAAAAACAATGCAAAAACCAGATTTTGGTGTTGGCTTGTTTGAACAACAGAATCTTCAATCTCCTAGATAAGCTTAAAGGGCAGGGAAGGCTAGAAGAACACTTTTTAAGTTTATCTTTCATAGCTGCAGGAAAAGGAGAACAGGGCAGAACCACAGAGGTACATATTCAGTCAACCATTGGAACGTGTAATAATGCTGAAAGTTTTCAAAATAATTTCTTGCTTTTTAGAGTTATTGGGGGGGATTCAAATAATATGGGGGGTTTTCCCCACCCCCCTTTTATTTATTTTCTCTTCCCCTACCTATTCTGTAAGTGTACTAGTTTGAAAACAAACCAGTGGGAGGCACCAAGTCAGAATAACAATTTAATGGGGAAATTAAAGAAAAGGAAAAAAACTAAAAGAAAACACTGGTTCAAACTGACAGAGTCAAGATACAACCTGAGTCCCTGTTAGGCAGGGTGGTGGTAGCAGTCTGGTAGAATGGTGGCTGCAATCCTCTGGAGCAGTGATCTTGTAGAAAAAGGGTCTGCTCTTCCTCAGAGGGTCCAGTGGTGGCTGTGTAGCTCCTGTCCCCTGGAAATCCAGTGGAGAGAGTGTCGCTGGTGTTTAGAGTCCCAGATTATATCCACGATGGGATGCTTGGTTCCTCCCTCTGGGTGGAGCATCTCACAATAGGGTAATGAGTCATGAGGCCAAGTGTTGATTAGGCTCATTAACAGAAGATGGTCTGGAGGGAGTTATCTCTGAGTCATGGGCAGGACAATGATGGGCCATTAACAGCAAGATAGTCTGGGGGGAGGAGGCAAGGAAACACTGCCTCACCTGATTTCAACAGCTCATGAGGATGGTAATAGAATACACTGCAACCCAGGACAGTCAGGAACAGTAGCTCTAAATGCTGCTCTCTGGTAGGATTGCACAGTGTTCAGCCAAATTTAGCCTCTCTTTGCACAGCCTGAGCCTGCAGTGCAGCTGACCTGCTTTTTCTCCACATTCCCCCATTGCTGGGTGGTCCTTGCACCATTCAGCTTCCAAGTTCCTCAGTTCAGTGCCAATCCTCTCAGGTCCTTCTGTCCTGAGGGCTAAGGCTGTGCCCCAGTGCTCAGTTATCTCATTGTGTTTTATCTGCACAGCCACCACAGCACATTCCCCTCTGCAGCTTTTCCTTCCAACTCCGCTCTGGGAGAGCAGCTGGGGAAGTCTGCTTGTTAGAGGTTTCCATTAAACATCCTTCTTTTAGTGGTTTAGGAGTGCTCTGTATACATCTTTCAGCAAACCAAACAGCAAATTACATATAACATCACACCAGCTGTTTATCTGCATTTTAAGAGTCAGAATATTAAATTACAGAGGCATAGAATGGCTTAGGTTGGAAGGGGCCTTAAAGGTCATCCAGATCCCTCTTCCCCTGGGGGACAGGGACACCTTCCATGAGAGCAGGTTTCTCCAAGCCCCATTCCAGCCTGGTTTTGGACACTTCCAGGGATGGAAAGCCAGACCCATGTTTCTTCTATATGAGCTGATATCTCTGCCTGGTTCTGCTCCTCACCTGTTGTGCAGAAAATAAAATGAAATATCATAGTGGCTACAATCAGCTTCAAGGTGTCCTGAAAATCCCAGAGGAAGGGACTGGAATAATGCCTGAACACAAATTCTGAAATGAGGCTTAAATAGTTAAAGTAGCTGCAGAAGCACAGGGATGAGTTTCACCTCATGCAAGTTTTTGTTTATTTGTATTCAAATCAATTAAATTTAAAAAAAAATTGGAATGGTAGGATTTAAAAATAGTTTAATAATTCCAGGAAATATGTAGGCAATGAAAGTTATCATGTTTCTCCTTTAGCTCATTTGGAAGAATTTATGCATGTTCTGAAATTACCCACATTTCAGTATGCAAGCAAATACAAATAGTGATAAAAAAGTTGAGCCAATATTAAATTGAATCTCCCATGTACATAAATAAACATTAAATTTCTGCCACCATGCTATCAGTCAGGTTGGTGTACAGATGTGGTATTTATGCCCTAAGGAATTATTATTGCTTCTCTGAGACTTTTCCTTATAAATCACTCACAGGGGGGAGACTGCAGAAAATTAAGCAAGAACGTCATCAATACCTTGCACGTGATCTTGGAAGAAATACATAAAATACTTATATCGATCTAATTTCTATTTAAGTAAGCATATTTCTTTGAAGCAGGTTGCCTATGCAAATTCCACAATGACAGATGTTTCATTGAAGGGAACTTAATTGAACTGTAGCTGCTTTAGGGTCTTAATTGTAAAGTATCAGCTCCCCCATGAGCCAGGGTGGACCTATGGGTTTGGCACCTTCATCACTGCTTTCCCCCCTCTTCTCTTTTTAGAAACAACAGCTCTGAATGCCACTCTCTCTATTTTAATTTTCTGGTTTTTTTTTTTTTTTTTTTTTTTTTTTTTTGCATTGAGGAAGAGTTCATAATTTCTAATGGAACCATTCCTTGGACTCTTTTAATAATAATGGGATACAGTTTGGCCTTTTGGAACCTCTCTACAGTACTGAGGGGTTCCTGTATAGAGACCTACACATGTGATTAAAGAAAAATACTTTGGAGTCAATTTCACAGCCAGGGGACAACATCTGCATCTCACGGTTCAGAGGTGCTCTACAAAAAAATTAAATTACATCTGGGATGAAGGTCAGTGTTTAAAACATGCTATTATGTCCTCCTGTCCCCTTTTTTGCAGTTCCATCCTGTCCCCTTTTTTGCAGTTCTGTGCCAATATGCTAATAATTACACCATCTCTTCTCATGCAAAATGGTCAATTTTCTCTGTAATGAGTGCAAATATGGTTCCTTTAATATAAATCAGAGAAATATAGTGATATGGACATGTTAAGGTTCTATTAGCAATAAATGTTTTCCTTCTCTGTCAGCGGGCAACATTTTCCCCTGCTCCCAAATGAATTAGTGTGCACAAATTGGAAAAAAAACAGCTTAGAAAAGAAAATGTTTTTGTTTTGCTCTCTAAACCTTTTCAGTTCTAACAGTCTCAGGAAACATTCACTTCAGTTTTAGACAATCTTAGAACTGCATGTGGTAGAAATAAATTACTACAAAATACCTTTTCAGGAATCATCTGATGGATGTGAAGAAAAACAAACCCAAGACAAAGGTAGAAAGCTAAATAAGGATGTGAATATTAATCATTCAACAGCTCAGCGATAGATATCTGTGCAGAGACACAATTTCTCAGCTGGTATAAATCAACAGAGACCAGTCAGAGCTGTGTTGATTTATGTCAGCTCGGGATCCAGCTTCATGTTGCTCCTAAAGCAGGAGACAAGATGTCTCTTCAAGTTTGCTCATATCACTAAGGGCGGAATTTTAAAGAACTAGAGGACAATCAAGCACCAATTTCCATTTATACTCAATGACAATTTAGTATCCAATCCCTGTAATTGGCTTTGAGAAATCTCTTTGTAAAGATTCTACTTTACATTGCCATATTTTTATATTCCTAAGGAAGGATACCTTTCCTGTATACCATTAAACAAACACCAGATTTTGTTGGGAAAATTGGCTTCTAATTACATGTGTAATAAACCACTGCCCTTTTGAATGTGGCCTGTGAAACATAAAGGAAGAAGTTTCATGTTTTGTTTGGAGAGTGGCAGCAGGTTGAGTAACAGAACTGTAAGAACAATAATGGGAGTGAGAAGTTCATCATCATCTTAATTTACACAACACAGGAAGCCTGCAGTGCAATATATTGTGCCTGTTAATTAGTTTTCCACATAAGTAACGAGGTCGTATGGAAACACTGGCCAAGAAAGCAAAGCAATTTTATAGAACAAATATAGAACAAATGATAATATGAACTAGAGAAACACGGCTGAGAAAATAGCATTTTCACCCATTTGCTTGTATGCTCAGTTGTTTTTTATTAATACCCAAGAAGTAGCCAGGTATTTGAGGCCTGATGGTACCTGAGTAATCTGAGCTTTAAGGAAAAGAGGTGAGCACAGCTCTGGAGGAAGAAGTCCCTCTTCAAAGATTTCCCCAGGGCTCAGGAGAATGCCTTTCCTCTAGGAAACTGAATTGCCTTTCCTTTGGATTGTAATCCTTTCAACTGGATTATAAACTGTCATCCATAAACTATCATGGACTGGGAGCAAATCCAAGGAATTCAGTGAGACTGTTGCATAAGGAAACAGCAAAGTCTGGATTTGGAAAATTTTGGTAGCCTTGCCTGGCAGGGAGGAGCCCAGAGAATGTGAAGGAGACCAAGTCTGCAGAAATTACCTGAGACAACCAGATGTGACTGGGAGAGGTTGGCGTTGAGGTATGGGCAATGTCAGGAGGAGAACCTCCAGGTCTTTAATCCAACTTTTTTCAATCAGGACTGACATAAAGGTTAGGGCAGGTTTATGAGGACCTTGTCCATCAAAGTTCTTAAAACCCTTCAGTACAGATACGGGCAGCAACAGGTTTTTGCAGCAACACAGTGAATAAATTTTCATTTAATCTAACTAGGATGTTCCTTTTTGCAACTTGCACTCATATCTTTTCACAACCTGAGAAGAGCCTGCCTTTGTTATCATGAGGGCTCAGGAACTGCCTGCTGCCCACCCTGGCCCTAAGGGGTTTTTTTTCAGAGCTGTGGCACCTGGCCCATTGTTCCTCAGCCTCTACTGACCCATAGGGCTGCACCATTTTAAGAGTGTGATTTCACATTTGTCTTATTAAGAAACTTATTTATTTATTCATTTGTATTAAAAGGGAAGGGATGAGTTATTAGTGTATAAACTCTTGTAATAGACATAACATGCTAAATTCCAGAGAGATTGTCCAACAGGACTTTGTGGCAGAGAAATGAATAGCTCAGGAGAAGAAGAATGCTCTTGCTGAAAGGTTATTGGGGTTTGTGTGCCAAGGGATTGGAACACAAACATGAACTTTCATCTTGAATAGACTGGCATTGAAATTATAGGCAAGAGTAGCAGAATTCCAGGCTGCAAGACTTTCTGGCACAGGGACGTTCTGCTGCTCCAGCTGCTGGAGCAGTGTGACCCCAAAAGCACCAGAGCAATGCAAGTGAATATATTGTTATTCTAATCATTGATTGGATTCTTGGTGTATCATCAAAGAGAAGGGAAAATCCGCTGCCACTTACTTCATCTACTGAAATGTACTTGCTTTGTCATAACTCAGATCAAGATTTTACCAAAGCAAGGAGAAATTTCCTTTGTGGCTGGTATGAAATGTTTCACAAGTGCTTTAAAACAATGCATCTTAATATAGAAACAGGAATCTAAAAACAAGGAACTCCCACCATCTTGGCAACTTCTTTTCCTAACTTCTTCCATAAAATCAGAGTGAAAATTCAAATGTAATTTTCAGTGTATTTTTAGTACTTTTGCTATTTGGAATATGATGTCAATACATTTCCTTCAGTGCTATGAAAACTTTTATATTTTACAATGTTTTTTGATGTAAACCAGAAGAATTTCTCACTGTCTGTATATTGGTAGATATCCACTGAAATAACCAACCCTAGACTCCATGTATACGATGATTTATAACAACCAAATTTAATTCAGTAGGAAATTACTTAATTCAGCAGTAAAATTCCAAGCGTTAAATAGATTTTCTTATTCAAGAATATATTTTTTACCTTCTTTTCTTTCATAACTCTGAGGATCTTGTGTCTCGCTATTTGCAAACTCAATTTTATGACAATATTTTTAGATATAGATCAATGTTTAATACTTTTTAAAAATCCACCATTGAATTTTATTTTACTTTATTCCTAAGCTAATTTTGAAGTCCTTATCATTGTATTTCACTGACCTGTACTTGCTGGTTTTATCCTGGTTCATTCCCCTTTCCCTTCCTTCTAGATCTAGGGACTAAAAAACTCTGGATATTTGCATGAATTTGCTATTGCTTTACACTGTATAACCATAAAATGTTTCTGTACTATTTAAAGGTAAATAAATCAGTTGTGTAAAATGAATAAAAGCTATGAAACATCCAGATGGAGCTTTCTACCCATCAAAAAGGTAATCAGCATTTTGCTTAGCAACCGCACTTTAATTATGCCAGTTAATCTTGGAGGTGGAAACAGAAGTAGAAAATCTGATGCTTAACTAAAATTGATTGACTCCATAAAATGTCCTTGAATAAAAGGAGGGAAACAATCTGGCCTTTGGAAAGCAGTACACAAAGAAAGTGTAGTTAAAGTGATTTCATCATTTGAAGGTGTTTGACTGATCACTTGTACCTACGTTGTCAGCAGTGCTACAATCTTTAGTAGTTTTGATAGTAATCTTTTGAAAGGAAATTTTGAGGGAGGGAATAATAGGGTTGCTGCTTCTTCAAGTGGAGGAAAAGCATGTTTTACAATAAAAATGCAAAACAACATTATGGTAAAAACCTCCAGCTGTTAACTACCCACTCTTCCTATTGTTTCTTCTAGAAATGCACTGGCCTGATGAAAACCATGACTACCAGAACAAATTGGAAATAATCAGATCAAAAATACCATTGAAGTAATTTATGATCCCTCTACAATTTGTGGGAAAAGGAATCTTCAAAGACAAAGTCATCTCATCCCCAAAAGATGTTTAATAAAGGTTAGATGAATCACCTGCCCATGTACATTCTTTATGTATACTGGAAGTAGAAAAAAGATTCCTCTGATAAAATGCAGATATCTACATTGGTACTAAAATAATATTATTTACCACAGTATAAAATATTCTAGAGGAATCTCTACTAAACAACCTCTGTTTCCTTCCACTTCCACAGAACCTTGACTGTACAGATGAGCTGTAGAGACCTCAGTGTGGGTGAGATTTTTTCACAGCCCTTGTGTTTCAGATGTAGTCAAATCAAAAGTTGGTTTGATCAGATTGGGCTAGAGAGCTTCTAAAACAAAAAGATAACAAGATATTTTATTGGAGTCCTTGGCATTCATATGAGAACAAATGGCAGAAGCATAGTAAAAAAAATCAAATTAGTACATGAAATCACCTTATGAAATTGATTCCTTAGGATTTGAAGGAATGAAACCCATGAAAAACTTCTATCATGTATGGTGACATGTTAATGTGATTGTTTTTCATTCTTTTGCTGTTCCCATGCAATATATATATGTACACAGGCATACATGTATACGTGTGTGTGTGTATATATATGTATATGTTCATAAATATGTTTAGATATGTATGTACATATATATAAAAAGTCCAGCAAATATTTAAATTATGAAAGCTCGAGGATCTTCTAGTGACTTTTTTTTTCAAGTGACATCTTTTACAGCCTAAAAAAGCTCCAAATCAAATCAAATCAAATCAAATCAAACCTAACAAAAACAAAGAAAATATTCACTATAGCAGAAAAATTCAAAATTAATAGAAGCATTCAGTTTGAAATAAGTAATATCTGTGAAAACTTGGTGTGTTCCTGAACTCCTGAAGAGAGCTGGAAGAAGATAACCCTGGAAACAGTGAAGAAGTGTTGCACTAACCTGAAATTTGTTAAAATCAGTTCCACACCTTACTCTGGAGACACTTTTGTAACAAATGTTGTGGTAGTTTCCAGCACCAGGACCTCCCTGTGGTCAGCCTGTATTTAAATCCACCCTCTATATGTGCCCAGTCTGGCTGTCGAGACCCTGAATGGCCAGAGAGGAGAAAAGTGAGATTGAATTTTACTGCCTTTATGCTGAACATCCAGAAGTTAACACAACTTGCCAGTTTCATTTTCAAAAAGCTGATTCCTAGGATTTTGATTGAAAGAACCTGTATGACACCAAGATCATCTTCAACTGCACCATCTGGTAGCAGCTCATCATCTTACAGGAGCTAAGTGTGATGAAAGCTGATTTGACAATTAATGCAGATGTCTCTTTAGGGGATTTGTTGTATATCTCTCTTCCACCAGCAAGATTATGATGCAAAAGTCTCTTTGGGCCTGATTGTTATCCCATTCTCATGGATTTTGAAACAGGGCCTGCAAAGATGATACAAGATCTGCATGTTAGCAGTAAAGTCATGTTAGGGGTGAATCATAAACTCTCCTCTTCAGGCTAAGAAAAACAATCATAAATTTTCCATCCCTTGCTGAAATTTAACAGTCTGCCAGGTGGCAACCACCATTTCAGAGACATATGCTTGAAAGGCAAAATGTCTATCCAGTCATCCTGAGACAATTGCCCTCACAAATGTGATTCCAGTGATAGCTTTACTGGATTTGGAGCCTTACAGCAAAATTAAACTCGGGATCCCAGAGGCTTTTAAAAAAACAATTGGCCTGATGATAGAATCACTCTATGCCAGCAAATGCTTTATTTTCCTTTTTTCTTTTTTATTCTCATCTACGGTGTCCCCAGAGTAGATGGGACATTGTTTCTTGTCTTTTAAAGATGCAATTGGTAGCATAGTGAGCAAAGATGCAGACATCTGGACCAGTGCTGAGCCAAAATTTTTGATGTCTTTTCTAACACTGCTTATCCTTCACATTTGCTGGAGGGTAAAAAGTAAGAAAAAGCAAACCAAAGCAATACTCACTGTGCACACATACCCACAAAATCTTGTATCTGCCCCTTTAGAGGCCTGAATTGAGAGAGTGAAAAAGTTCTCCTGGATTTAGCTGTGGTTATATTTAAACACAAGGCATCACTCCCTTCCAAACTTCTGTCATAGCACCCAGAGGATGGCCTGGGCAGATTTAATAAATTCATGAGTCTGGTAACAGGGACCATGCTTTGCTTCATGGTATTCAGTCAGTGGATATGGAACTCGAGCTCTCCACAATCTTTTTTGAAATTCATAAAAGCATTAATTTATCTTATTTGTGCTAATTCCTCCAAGCAAGTCATCCACGCCGCTTTTCAGGTGAAGCTTATCTAGTTTTCTTAGGCTAAATAGGGGTACAGAGATGCTCTTTTCTTTGTCCAGTTGCCTCAGTAATTCAGGAAAGGGAGCAAGAAATTAAAAAATACTTTTACACAAACCATCAAGTGAAACCAGAATCAAGTGAAAATATTTTCTTTTGCTGTCATTCATAGAATCATAAAATCATTTAGGCTGGAAAAGAGCTTTAAAGTTGTCCAGTCCCACAGTTAACCCAGCACCACCACTAAACCATGTCCATAAGCACTCCATCTTCACATCTTTTAAATACCTCCATGGACAGTGACTCGACCACCACATCACACTGTCCTATTTTCATGGCAGACATCACTCCTTGCAGCCAAAACTCTTTCACAGTGTTTTCTCCAGTAGCAAAATTTATTGACTGTGGCTTTAAAAGTAGAAAGAGATAAAAAAAGTATGAGCAGGTGTTTCTGGCTCCAGCAGGTATTCCCAGCAGAGGTATTTTGTATTTTTGATGCACCCATCTGTGTGGTCTTACCTCAGGTGATTAGTGACTCTAAAAGATGTGACATTTGCAGCTCAGTGATATTATATACTGGCCAGCACTATATCAATCACAGCTGCCAGATGCAAATGCAGCCTGTCACCTAAAGAGATCCCTTTTCCCAAAGCAGTTTTATGTCAAGATGAGAGCAGCATGTTCCTGCCCGAGCTATCACAGAGCAACTCTGGTGAAATTCATGGAATTATAAAAAACTTAAACTAGGTTACATCGACCTATATATGGTAAAACCTTCTTTCATCTATTCCTTTTTAAACTCAGCACTGACTGCAGAGATGTCAGAGATGCTACTGCTGACCCAGGGGTGTGTGTGCAAATCTGGGCCCATGAGTTACTACTGGATTTTTCCATGGGCTGGTATTACAGCTGGGGAGCACTGGCTATGGGAATGTAATATGGGACTGCAATAATTTAAACAGCAGCTACAGGACACTTTCCTAAAACAGCATCTGAGAGACATTAAGAAGCCTCCCAGCTCACTTTAACCCTGCGACACCTGGGACAGCTGGATAACTATCCTGGAAGTTTTACTAGAATTGGCTCCTAGATCCTTGCATTTTTGGACCATTCCATGACTGACTCAGGAATCCCAAACTTCTGGATCTCTTTGTGCACTAGAACCATTAGGAGAGTGGATGTGTATATCTGGGAAATTCAGGTGTCTGGATTTATGGTGGATGAACACTGAGGCTTTCTGGAATGCTAAAAGTTAGAGCAGATTCAGAAGGGTTTCAGTGGGTTTAGTTTTATTAAACCTGGCCACAGTTAATACCTTTAAAGTTCATGGGGGTCTTTATAACACCTCCTGGGATACCACTCCAGAGAAACGTGGTGCTTGTTCACCAATTGCAGGCATTTCTCACAGAGTTTTAAAGCTTTCTACTCTTGCAGCTTTGAAATATTTATGGATTCTTGTAATGACTGAAAGGCCTTCTTGGGAAACTTTCAAGCTGTTGTTTTAAAAATACATAAGTATAACTTGCTTTAACAGCTTCCTCTGTATTAAATGCAAAAGACACCTCCTGTTCACTACTTACTCCCTCACTCAGCTTTTGGCTTGGTAGAAGAGAGCAAGTCCATGCATTACTTTTATCAATTTGCCTTTAAGACCATTAATACTGCAGCAGTGATTATGGCTCTTTTTTCTTAACAGCAAGAGATGAACAGAGGATTTGATGACAAAGAATATAATATTTGTAAGTTTATTTTTTGTCACTGTTGCATTTTGCAGTGTATGAACTTAGTGATCTTTAAGGTCCCTTCCAACACACGCCATTCCGTGATTCTGTGGAGTTCTCTTTGGACACAGAAGTGGTTACCCTTTTCTTAGCCCTGCTGTTTCTGTGTCCATCAATCTGAAATTCTCTGATGTTTGAAACTCTGCAGAGGAGCATGGTGGGGAAAAAAGAGAGATGAAATAATTGTTGGTTGGCTGTTTTAAAATAAGAGGCAATCTTTCTAGTTCTGCATCTTAGTTTCAGTTCAGTTACAGGTTATCATTATAAAATACATAAAATATTAATAACAACAGCAGTTATAGCAATTTTCTGAAAATATTATTATGACAGCATCAATATTATCACTTAGCAACTTTACAGCTTGCAGCATTTTATAAAAAGGTCACTATTATTATCCCTATGGCTTTTTTTAATGGACAGTAAAACCGGGGAGAAAAGACAAAAATTCATTTTTTTCAAGGTCACTCCACAGAGCACCAGAAAAGCCATGAATTGAAATCAGGTTTTTGCAGTCCCAAGCCAGCTCTTTAACGTATGGCCACAATGCCTCTTACCAAGGACAGCAGGCACTTAGGAGACCAAAATACCACAGCACTAAACAAAAAGCACCACATTAAAGATTTTTGCTTTGCACGTTTTATAGTCCATTCTCTTTTATGAATTCCAGAAATTCACATTTATTTGTGAGGCACAAAGGAGAAAGCCATGGTGCCCAGTGACTGCAACTATTAATAAACTCTTTGGGCAGCACTTTTTTCTGAATAATATCCATTGGGGTAGTCTTGCAGGCAGCATGTATAAGGAGGAATAGAGAATAGCTACTTTTGGTGTTAGTGAAGATATAAGAATAGAGTGCAATTATTATTGAAACATCAGTGTGTTCAGGTGAAGAGAAGATGTAGGCAATACATGCATAGATTAGTTAATAGACCTAAACACTCTTTTCTTTCCTGCCTTTTTCACAAAATATAGAATCACAGAATGGTTTGTGTTGGAAGAGACCTTAAAGATCCCTCAGTTCCAACCCCCCTGCCATGGGCAGGAACACCTCCCACTAGACCAGATTGCTCAGCACTGCCTGAGGCAAAATCTCAGATTCCCATGTTCTGATGTGCTCTGGAACAGTGAGGTATCACCAAACACCCCAAACTATTCACCAGCAGCCAGCAGTTAAGGCTCTTTCCACTCACCAGTATTTGAGTTTCTGAAGCTATTTCCATCTCTAGATTTACTCATGGACTTTCTCAGTACCACTTTGAGCCAGTGTGATCTGACAACAAACAAACCCAAAACCCAGACCAGGAGAGATATCAAGAAGGTGAGAAAATCTACGTTTGTTGATGGCCTCAGAAGTTAAGTAAACACTAATTTATGTGCAATGTTCTTTGTCCAGAGGCAATTCCTATTGCCAATTATTAGCATTACTTTTGATTAGTTCAGCGAATCTCAGAAGGTCCATGCTGCATTAATAATGAGCTGTTGGCATAAGCAGGATGTGTGAAGAACTTGCTCTACTGACTGTGGGTATTCCCACTGAGAATATTTGTAGAAACACAGAAAAAAATAAAGAAGCTATTAAAAGATCTGGAATCTCAATGACTTGAAGAATTTGGGGCACTTCAATTTTTAAAGATTTTTTTTTTCCTAGGATGGGGAAAATAAATAGATTTACAGCAATTCAAAACAAAACCAAAACAAAACATCCAATATTAACTTTCTAATATTCCATTTAAATATAATTTTGACACTAAGCTTGGTAAGTAAATGTAGTGGGTCATATTTTCCACTGATACAAATACTTCAAGATACACTGGGGGAGTTTTTTTTGAGATCTGTTCCTGTTTACCTCAGTGTTTCATAAAGGACTGTGGATCACTCTAATAAAGAACAGTGGCAGCTCTGTCCAGCTGTTAATTGCTTCTTCATTGTGGGAAATGTGCACAGAGAGATTGCATGAATAATTGAACTATGTGGCCAAACAGCAAGAAAGAGCTAGATTAGATGGAGCTGAAAAGCCTAAATGTATGTGTGCATTACAGAAAATATTCCACTCAAATGAGGACAATTATTTTAAAAACCACAATAATAAAAAGGTGGCATTGAAAAGCAGCTCCTTTCTGATGGGTGGAGAAAAGAAATTTGAGCCTTCCTCCACTTTGTCTTAACCACTGACATGGTGTGTCTAGCAAGGATAGCACCACCTAATGTTTTGTTTCCATGAGATTAAATAAATCTCCAATGACAATTTTTGAGCAACTGATGTCTGGTTTGTAAAATTTTAGGACAACTGAAAGCTGAGCCTCATGATAAATTTACTGGTTTACCACTGCAGCTACTAATAACAGCAACATTATTACCAACACCAATATATGTTGTTTTCACTATGGCCAACAGGAGACTTTTCACAGAACTCAAATCAGTGGGGGGAAATATTTAGGTACTCTGAAGAGTGATGAAAAATTTGGTTTAATTGTATTGATGTCAGTAAAATCGTTACACCTATTTGACACTGTGGGTAAGACTATGAAGAATATCAGATTCTTGGATTTATCAAGAAAAGAGAAATGTTTCTCATTAAACACTTTAAAAATGTTAATTTTCCTTTTGTTTAGAACTCATTGTTCTCTTTATGCTTTTCCATGAGAAGTATTATCAAATAACTAAAATGATTCTCTTTTTTTTTTTTTTTAATTTTTTTTCCATGGAAAATCATATATTTTAATTAAGACCTGAAAATATTGGCATTGTAAATTATTTTCTTTCAAATTTCCTTATATCAAAATAATGTTATTTGTTCCAATTTCTGAATGAACTTAATAAGAAAGTTTTCTGAGAAAAGTGAAAAGTGTAGGTGGAAATGAAATATTTGAATATTTTCAGTTAGGCAAAAACTAAATGAAATTTCCTATGCAAAACAATTGAACTATCACTCCAACAGTTTGAAGAATGATTCCTGGGAAAAGAAGCAATTACATAAAAAGATTAGACATGATTTTGCACTTTGTAATAAGCAGCATAATTTAACCAAATTCATTGGGCTTCTTCCCATTCAATTTAGGATTAAGTTCTTCATTTCACCAATATGCACCTGAATTAAATTAAAAAGTTTGGACTTCCTTATACATTAAATTTGCTATTGTATGAACTAATGCAGAGATACAGGCACCAGCAAATGAGTTAATAATTTTTAGAGGTGAATAGGCTGACTGTTTTCTCACTGTTTAATGTCTGTAAATCCCAAATCTTAAAATATAACAATAGTTCAGTATATGTGTGGATCACATGTTGTTTTCCACTCTGAAACAACCTTCCTACCAAAAAATACTCAAAATAGTTTAATGATTAAATGTAGAAAAAAATATTTTAAAAGCTATGAGAAGCAGTATAAACAGCTTTAAGATTAGAATATTGCTAGAAAATGAAGTCATAATATTTATGTCCATTACTTATTTCCTTTTATCATTAAATCTACTTTGATGTCATAGAAATGGATGGATGAAGGAATGAATCACTGAGAGTACAAAATATGCATTATAATAAGACTGCTATACACAGAATACAATATTATTATTTAATCCAAACATGCATGCACTTTAGAATACATTATATGGTACATTATAATAAAGCAATAACAGTAAATCCACGCCTGTGATTTTTCTGGTCAGTGTTTGTCATTCTCTGTGGTCATTCTCAAAGACTGTGTGTGGCTCTGCCTCTACAACAAATAAATCAAAATATATGCTTTTTCAGAGTTTTCTACTTTGATTCTTTAAATACATCAATGCAGATCTTTTGCTCTAAATAAATAAAACCTAAATACATAGTGCCCCTCAAATGGGAAATGGATTAAATCTGTAAGGAATGCACCAGAGTCTTTCAACAGCATTAAGGTTTGGTGGTTATTCTTGCAAAATGTAGGTCTGTCACTGAAAATGAACCCTAAACCTTGAATCTTATTTTCCAATAAGAGTTTTAAATTGAATTTTTTTGCTGTCACTCATAAGCATTTAAGAGAGATTTTTAAATCAGTTGAGGAAAGCAAGAGCCCAAAGAACTTTAGATTCCTATTTATACATTGCCTACTTGGGCATGGAAAGCTTGTCATAGCAAATTCCATGGTGTGATTCCTACCCTGGCTGTGTTTTATTAAGTTGTAAAGGCAGAATTAGGGACTTTTATATATTGGGATTTTCAAAAGCTCTTAATTCCCAGGTTTCAATTAAATTGCTCAGCATTTTTAAACACCAAAATATCTCTCAATATCAGTTTAAAAGCCCCTGGTCTTGCTACCCATTGCACACAATCCCCTTAATTATAAGAGCTGAGCACTTTGCAGTAGTTAATGGTTTTTATCCCTGTGAGACAGGGAAATGCTCTCACAGCTTTGATAGCCTGAGAATGGCACATGTAACAGATTTAGAGGCTTTCCCAGAGCCACACAGAGAAGCTGGGATGAAGCCAAGAAGTGAACTCATGCTCCTCAAGTTCAATCCACACCTCTGTCTGGTCACCCCTCTTTGGTCCTGGAAAGAGCCAGAGGGGGAGAAGAGCATGGTTTGAATACACTTTAGTCTCCTTTTTGTTATTGTCTGACTCCTTCCCTAATCATCTCACAACTTTATATTCTAGAACATGACACGGTCCAGCAGAATCTCACTGCCCTGCAACTTCATTTACTTGGAAATTGTGACTGCAAGGCTTCATTTGTCTTTGATGTTACTTCATAAGTGAAAATTTTGAAGCTCTGCAGAGAGTGGCCCTACATCTCTGCAGTCCCTAATGTGTGACATGATAATACCACACTAAACACTTTGGAGTTGCTGCCCATGGGGGTTTTTCTCACAGTGCCCTACAGGGAGAGATGAAAGCTAAGTAAACAAATATCCTTCTGGATGAGGATTCAGGCATTGAAATGGAACTCGATGAGGGAAAATAAGTTCAAGTGAAGCAAAATGGGATTAAGACAATGCAAACAATTGACAGGAGCTGAAATAAAATGTGAGGTTTTGTTCTTTGGGAAATCTCAATGCCACAGAATTCCATTCTTAGAACTTCATTTTTATATTTTCAGAATGAGTCAAGGACTGTGTAGGGAGATTCATCACAGCGGGGGAAGCTGCACAACTGAGTTTAAAAACACATGGAAACATTCTGATTGTCATCTTTTGAATCACAGGAATGCACAGTAATGGAACAACATGACAAAAAGTAAAATTTTTGATGGTACTCAAGCATTTTAAAGCCCTTACACATATTATGATTATTTTGATGTCTCTTGGGACTTTAAGCACATACAGTATCCTGCAGAGACCTCATCACCCACCCCAAACATCACTAGCTCAAGAAAAAGTCACGTCTGATTTGGCAGCTCCCCACTCCTGCTGCTTCTGCTTCAGCTGAAGTCATCTTGAGGTGTGTGACACCTCACTCACAGGAATATCATTGGAGGGAATGATGACCACAGGTGAGTGAGAGCAGAAGGAATAGCTGAGATGCTCAGGAGGGAGCCTCACATTTGTGCTGAAGCATTTGAGGCAACAAATTTAGAGATCAGAGAAAAACAGAGAAAAAGAGGCAGACAGTACTAAATGACTGGAAATTTCTTCAATGGATTGTTTTCCAAGTTTCTCAGGAAGCATCTGGGACTGAGACTCCAAATGCAGTGACATTTTACTTGCCAAAATACAGCAGAAGAAAAATTAAAATGGGATCACAGCACATAATTTTGAATTAATCTTTCCCTCCTTTTTATCTTCCTTCAGCTTTCATATCTGACCTCCATCACAATAAAGTCTGAGCGTCTGTGCAAACCTACGGTTCATTAATTTGTAGTGATGGTGATATGACCCCACTAACATCCTTGGAGTTACTTTGATGCCTACTACAAATTCAGCAAATGGCTTTGAAAGACACGACTGATTATGCTACACTTGCTTCTTTGAATAAAAGTGGATATTTCTCTCTGGACCTTTGAATCCCCTATGACATTTCAAGTGTAACTAACAAAATCATAATCAGAACCAAACCCAAAGGATCAAGAAATGAGAAAGAGTAATTACATTATCAGAGAAAAAATCATCACAGTCTTAAAGGGGTGAAAGACGTGAAAAATGCTTTCTTTTTACAGAAAAAAAGGAGCCAATACCTACCTCAGTGTAAACTCCATGTTGTGCTCTGTGGGAGGTGAACACGTGAGACAGCATAATGCACTCTGGGTCTCTGAGCAGGGAAGGAAAACATGAATTTTGCTGGTCTGAGGGTGAGATAAGGAGAAGGACTGGGCTGGAGGAAGGGGCTGGGGAGAGCCAAGAGGGATGAGCCTCCCAGAGCCCCCCTTGCTGTGCAAGGAAAAGTGAAGTATTGAGAATGAGCAGTAACATTGAATGTCTTATTTTTCCCTTTAATCCCCAGTATCATCCCTGAATCCCTGCTCCTGGAGCGGCAGAAGTGGCCAGCACACCAGTGGCACAGGCAAAGCAGGAAGGAGGCTGTGGCCATGATGTTGCTTCTGGTGATTTATGATTAGAACTACCCACCTCTGCTGCCTAAAGCTGGAAATGGCTTTGTCCATAGGATGCTTATAGATATAAAGCAGATCTCTTTCAGCCATCTGAAGATTTATTAATTCCTTGAAGCTTTGAAGAAATTACCTGGATTAAATTTTGCAGGTTCTCATGCCAATTTCTCCAGAATATTGTTAACATTTGAAGACTCCCCTCAGTGTTGTGCAGTGCTCCCCACGCTTCCCTTGGCCCATGGACTCTGTGTTCACTGATCAAAGAAGGAAGGCCTCAGAACTCTTCTGCAGTCACAGACAAGTGTCCAGCCCTTGTCATTTGTCACTGCTGTGGTTTTAGCTCTCACTGGAGTAACCCCACCTTTCCCAGGCACATCCCAGAGGCCAGTACAAGCCAGGAGATATTCCCACAAGGCAGTTTTTCCACCACCACCCTCTTTTGGGGAAATAAGCAAGTTCAGCTGTCAAGAAATAGGTGGTGCTGTTCCAAGTTGACCCCAGGGAGAAAAAATGTGGCCTTATCAGTTTGCTAAACACACTCAGGAACTCTATCAGGCACAGACTTTTAGGCATCCTTTCCATCCTTTCTCAGAGCTGGATAGATTTGTTATCTTCCAAGCTATTTTTGTCACATCAGCATGGATCTATTGCACTCCTAACTCTTATTTAGAGGCAGAACTTAGTAACTGGGGCTTTGTGCTGTTTTTACAGGGTTTCTGACTATTTTCTAGTACTGACATGTAGACATGCAGCTCTCTACAGGCGACTTGTATGATATAATCAAAAAAGTACTTTCCAAAAATCAGTTGTCACTTTTGATTGTAAGTTCAAGATGTCAGTGAATTTGATGTCTAATTGGAGCAGAGAGTAGAAGTTGAATTTCAGAACTGTTATTTTATTCTGCTAAAATCAATAATGAAAGCTACAAATCTGATCAGTTGCCATGACTTCCAGCTTTATTTTGCCAACACATTTCCGAATCCCAGTCATGTTGTCACCTGAACTGGAGTTCTGTGTTCTTTTAGGTTCTCTGCTGTCACTGTGGGTTTTTTTCCTCAACTGTTGGCTTCCTGCTTTTTTGAGGAATTGAACAGAAGGGGAAATGACACACATTATAAAACTGAAAACAGGAGCACATGGAAAGGGTGCTGATTATTTGTCCATTTTTTGACTATGGCAACTTCTCCCTACCTGTTCATGAAAACCCAGCAGATAACTTCAGGTATTTAGACATTACATTTTTCTCAATTTATTTCCAAGTATTTCACAACCTTTGTTTTTCATAGCTTATTTTGGGATACAAAATGTTATTCATCCATCCATGTGTGTAGTTCATTAAGTTTAGCTCCTGTTTCCCTGGCTTGGTGCACTTAGGAGTTAGTCATAACAACCATAGAACATCTTAATTTCATGGATATGTATTCTGGTTCAAATAACTCCAGCAGACTTTAATTGCTGATGTTCTTATAGCAGAAAAAAAGCTCTATGTTTTTAAAAATTTAAAGTGTTTAATTGAATATAATATATTACCTGTTGAGTTACACTACATTTGGGATTCTGTTTCAATTAAATCCAAAAATCCTTTCTTTTTATAGCTTTTCAGGCCTCCTGGTGCACTTTTAAAATCTTAATGAATTCTTAGAGTCTTTAAGTGCAGCCATTAAAAAAAGTGCTGTTTTTTCTCCTTCACAAACTTAGGAAAGTTGTTTTTAAAGTGGACACCTAAGAACATTTAACCAAGATGAAAATCTGAAGAGCTGTATTTCAGAGAAAGGGTAAACATATCTTTCTCCTCACAGCTCAGAGTATTTAAAATTTCAGACTTGTCCCTTACGTCAGCAATAAGAATATTACTGATGTGCTTTTTGCTGAAATAACTCATTTGGTAAAATAAGAAATACAAATTATAGCAGCAAGCAAGGTGGGAATATTCCCCAAAGCAGGAGTATACATGTGAGTGTTCTGATTTTAACAGGTTCACTGCTATTACCGTGACTTTTTCTATTAATAAATACTCTACCTGCATTTCTGCATTTTCTTTTTCTGTTGCAATTAGATTTAGAGTAATAACAATCCTTGGATTAGACTGCTAATGCCTTCATTACACTGGCAATAAAAGGCTCGTTATAGCAGGGGCACAAAAAGGATCAGAGGGCTGTAACACCTCTCCTGTGCAGAGAGCTGGGGCTGTTCAGCCTGGAGAGGAGAATCCTTCTCCCACAGTTGATCAGATTAAACAAACAGAAGGTGAGTTGTGATTGGCACCAGAGTAAGAACCAATAGATGACAGCTCAGTTATGTGAAATTATTACTGTGATTACCAAGTGGATTGAACATTCTATAATCAAAATGTATATAAGTAAAGATTTTGGTTAAACAACATCTTCAGAGCCTTTAAGTTGAACTTAAGAAATGTTATTTTTCTTTATCCAGTCCACTAGTAACAGTGGCAGCAAAATATACTCTGGAAGTCTTTGGTATTTGATCTCCTCCAAGAAATATTAAAAAGAAATAATAAAAAAAATTAAATAGGAGTAAATTCTCAAAGTTTGCTGTTAGATCAAATGAATGTCCAATAAGTGAATGAAAGTGTGAAGACTGAGAACATCTTTTGTACTGTAGCAAATTGATACAGCCAGAAAAAGTTGCCTGAAATCTCTGCCATATTCCAGAGCTATCCCAAACGCATCTGTGTAAACAGTTTTTCTCTAAGATTAACTCACTTAAGGAAAACAAAAATTTATGCTGTATCTTTCTCATTTAAAACATAAAGCAGAAAATCTGAGTGGTGGAGACATGAATCACTGCCAGGGAAATATCAACAATACAAGTTTTAAAAAAAATCAATGCTGTATATCTGTTTTGCATTTTTACTGCTAACACAATTGTTGACATTGTAAATCGACTCTTAACATCATAAATGGCTCCTCACACATTGTAAAGTAAATCCCATGGACTTTTATTAGTATCATAAATGGCTTTTTAACATGCAAATAGCCTCCTTCCCATGGCAGTGTAAATCCCATAGGTTTATGCACAGCATAAGTCATGGAGTGCATTGCACTTTGCTATCGGTGTTGGTTTTCATTGAAAAACTCAATAAAAGTTTGAGGAAATAAAACACAGAGGTTTGCACATTTTCAGTTGTGGCCACCACTGTTTTCCTGCTCCTGTGACCAATGTGAAATATTAAAAAGGCTTGATAGTGTTTAATTGCCCTTTGCAAAATCAAAATGTTGAACGAGAGTTTCCCAGTCTGGATATTTCAGTCAGGGCCGACAGATCTGACTGAATAGACATAAGAAGCTATAATAGATGTAAGAAACTGTAAAATGGTAACTACTTTATCACCCCCATTTATTTGGAACCTTTCATTTGCAAACGTCCCAGAGCACTTCAGAAAACACACAAAGTGCATGCTAGGAACAAATACAAGGGAACATTTTTTCTGAAAATTATTATATAGCCCATATTGTTAACTTTTAATTCTTAATACTGCTGTGTTCCTTGGCTCTCCCCTGAAATGTCTGCCTCTCTGAGAGTGAGCAGCAATAATTGTTTATTAGCACTCAGTAAAAATTCACTGTGTTTTCAGATTTAAAGCATAAACCCAAACATTTTGCAAATACGGATGATTTTGGGGGTCATGCCCTAAATAGCTAACTTTTTAATTAACTTCCTCAATGACATCCAGGGTGACAATTTCTCTGTGTGAGCAAACACCTTATTTAAACAGTTTAGGGGACATAAATTTTACAAGATATTGCTTGAAAGCTACCTGAGTGGGATTGTTGTTATGGTTCTGGTGCGTTATGACTCCTGTAGCTGCACACACAAGATATTCACTGTTTATGTTGCTAACAAGGAGATAACTCAGATATTTGGGATTACCTGAGAAGACCCAAATTGCAGAATTGAGTAGAGTTCATCAAGATGCTGAAACACACATCACTCACTGTGTCAGCAAGTCCATTCCACCCATGTAGGATTTCCAGACAACCAGCAAACAAGGCAATAAATAGTAGATGAACTCATAAAACCATGACTGTGCTGTCAGGACAGAACACAGATCAGTTTTCGTTGGATCCCCTGAGGAAATTAATCCAAATTATTACAGCTTGAGTAATACATACCTACAAAGGCAATGCTTATCTTCTTTTTCTCTAATGCAGCTAAAAAATAGCTTCCATATATGTGTATATCTGTCTATATTTTTTTTATAATGATTAGAGCATTAGAGTATTCACTGGCAGTACATGTGGGTTAATTTCTTCTCTTGCCCTTGGAACATTTCATGTGAGAGGGATGTGAAGTGCATTTGCTTGGATGTCCATACTGCAGGTGAGGACAATCCTGTTCCAATCACTCCTATGGGAACAGCTCCTGTGTTTCATCCAGTGACAGTTTAATGCAAACTATAAACCAGAGAGTGTTTAACACAAGGGCCATTCAGTTCAGATTTCTGAGGGAGAGTTAAATGCTTGAATACTTTTGAGGAGCTACATCAAAGTGTCAAAAGTCATATTTGAGAATGGCATTACAAGCCCTGCACCAATAATGTGATTAACCCCTCTCATCAGTCCATTTTGGAATTAAGCTGTATGAGCTCAGCTGACCTCATGCTCCCATCTGGGACATAAGAAGCCTGACATTTTAACCTGCTCTGGTAGGGCACCAGCTCTTTCTGCATTCATGAGCAGTGCAGTTCCTCCCAGGTTTGTTTGATCTTTGGGCTGTGATCAAATCACCAGGTCAGTAATCCTGTTTTAAAGGAGTCAATGACACTCCCCCTTCTTTACCAGAAAAAAAGTGAACCACAATGCAAAACTTCTTCAGATATAGATTAGCTTAAATGTAGCTAACAAAACTGTGAATGTTTTTACCAGACCTGTGTTTTCCCAATAGGTAATTACATTAACATACATATTCTGTTTCTATTCACATAATGTAATGGGACAACTAGATCATATTTTTTTCAATTTAGGCCTAGAAAGAAATTGTTGAAGACATTCAGACAGCACCAGCTTCAGAAGGTTGCTGAACTATTTAAATATTAAAAAGTTTCTTTAAATATTGCCTTAGAGGAGAAAAGATTATATTGTGGAGATGGTCTGACTTTCAAAGTTAGCTCATTAATCATAGTTAATGCTCCTTGTTATAGCAGATAGTAATCTGTACTTCTTATGAGCCCACACTGCCCACAGCATGAAAATATTTCTGATCCATCTAATAAAAATTTATAGTGTCATTCCCTTCTAAGGCTGGTGTCTTATATCCTTTGTAGCAGGTGTCTATGAAGTAAGAATGTTTCAAAATGTACTTGAAATTTTATATATGTTTATATTTATTTCCTATATTGGTATGCTTATGCATAAATACACAGGTATGAGGTTACATATGTGAACATCAGGTTGCTCAGGATTTTGCCCAGACAAGTTCTGAAAAGCTGCAAGGATGGAGATTTATCCCCATTGCTTATCCCTCTTCTTGTGTTTAACCAATTTATAATGAAGATCTTTTCTCTCACATGAAATCAAGATCCTCAAGAACACCTTGTTCTAATTAGCTATGTTTGATTGGAACTAAAGCAGCTCAGAAGATTAAAAGGTCTGGATTCAGGTAATGTGAACATCTAAGTCTCACTTCTGAAAAGCTCTCAGACTTCAACTGGGTGGTTTATAATGAGGTGTAATTTAATCTCTCTGCCATGAGCTCACATGACCCCTTGGCACATGTGGTGAGTAAAGGTGGATCAAAGACAGTTATTCACTGTAATTCACTGTGATTTCCTTTGAAGTCCAGTTCAGAATGTTTCTTAATGAATTAGCTTGCTAATTGTCACTGTTGTTGTTGATATTTCCTTCACCTTGAACACTGTCTCATCCCTAGGGAATACTCCTGGTGGCTTAAATTCTGGACCAAGGGGGGGCTCCAAAGCTGGGCCTCCATTCTGAAAAGACTCTGAAGTTTCATTGCTCTGACAGCTGTAATGTGCTGGTTTTGCTGCAGGTTAAATGAGCATTGTTTTACATTTATTGATCATGGCCATGCTTAAGTGAGCAGACACACTTTACATGTAAAGCTCAGTGAGATTGAAAAGGGGCCTAAATGTTGTTTCTGTTCAGCATTTGTTTCTTCTTTTGGCTAATAATGACTATTTTAAACCTTTGTTTAAAATCATGTCTAGAAAAGTGCATTAGAATCCACACACACCTAAAGGTATCTCTGAGATGCCTTCTACCACATTACCTTTATGTTTTTACAACCTAACCCACAGTCTGGAAGTCATTGGCCATTCCTGCTGTACCTACTTGAATAAAGAGACGGCCTTACCATGACTAGACTCCCACTATAAATTCCTTCCTGGGTGTGTAGACAGCACCCTGCACAATTTCAGTGTTGACATGTTAGTTACATGTTGTAAGCCAAGGAGCCTCATCCCTTCTGTGGAACTTCTCCAGGTGATGGATGCAGTTTTCTGCCTCCTACCTCTGGAAAAGTGTGGCAGCACCTTTTTTTTGGTCTTGATTTGTGAAAAGCAGATGTAAAAGGTAATGAATGTGCCTTCTCTGTTCTCCCCCTTGCTCACTGTGTCTGCCTGAGAGGGCTGTGAGTCATGAGAACCATCTGGCAGTGAGTGCTGGCTCCTCATCTGAAGGAGCAGCGTCTGGCACCCATCAGGCAGGGCACTTGAGTTCCTGACATGCCCTTTTTGGCAAAACACAGAAGTCTGAGCTAAAATAATGATTCAGGAAAATCTGACCTAACATCTAAGAAGCCATCAACACCTCCAGTTTCAGGTGATGCTTCTCAGACCTCCTAAATTGCCACTCTTGCTAAACTGGGTGTCTGTTTCCACTTCAAATTTCTGTTAATGATGGAAAAACA
Source organism: Aphelocoma coerulescens (assembly GCF_041296385.1). Taxonomy (NCBI): domain Eukaryota; kingdom Metazoa; phylum Chordata; class Aves; order Passeriformes; family Corvidae; genus Aphelocoma; species Aphelocoma coerulescens. The sequence continues at coordinate 74,677,701 of NC_091017.1, forward strand.
CAGGTAACTGTTTGCCTGTGCATGCAAAGGAAGTCTAATCTGCTATGAATGTTTGCACCATGCCTTATTCTCATGCACAAAACAATGTTGAGTTAAAAACCTGCTGCTGGAAGTTCCTTTTATGAGAAACTAGTGACAACAATGCTGTCCCTACAGCTGGGATGCCTTGATCCTGCCCTTGTTTTGCAGTGTGAATCCAAAGCACCTTCATCTGGAATTGAGGGGTTAATCTTCATGGGAACCATGTTCCCTCTGCTAACCCTGGGAGAAGGCAGGAGTCATCACTGCTCGGTCCAGTGTTCAGGCTCAGGAATCCAGGAAAAAAGGAGACAAGAATTTCAGTTTCTGGTGTGTCAGTGCGTGTGTCAGTCTGTGTGTCAGCATTCAGGGACTGCAATTCTGATTCTTAAATTGTGGTTCTTTTGCTAATAGCCGTTAAATATAAATTCCTTTAAAAAGCTGAGGGAAACAGGACCTAGAATTAAAATTTCAAGAAAAGTTCCTTTTTTGCTCTTGGGTTTGTAGTGCAGGTCAGAGGCCTTTTTAATCCCCTTTTTATGAGGTTTTTCGGGTTTTTTTATTTCTTCTGCTACAGTGAAGGAAGAAAAAATCTGGAAAGGGTTCCTAGTATGGTCACTAGAGGGGGCTTCTCTGGGTGTGGAAATGATTAGTTAAAATCTTTTCAGCTGAGATATTTAAATACATCTGGCAATTTCGGGCTCTGAGACTCCATATCTCATTAAATTTCTGACTTTAGAGACTCTGCAGGTCTGCAAACTCCATTAGACAGTTTCATACAGATATTTTAGACGTTGTTGTGCTGTGGGTTGCAATATCTAAAGACTTTTGCTGAAATGCTGTCCTCTTGCTTTGGGTTATGATCCTGGCTCAGTACTAATGAGTGCAGACAAAAAGATGACTGTCACAATGGTAAAAAACCAGAGCAGATTAACACTGGAAACTTTTCAGATATTAGGACTTCAAGGTCAAATTTACTGTATCTTAAAACCTTGTTGGTTTTATACCCTGCCATGTGCTGTGGTCTGAGCTTTGCTCCTCACAAACCATCCTGACAAGATGTGTCTGAGAATAATTTTCAGAACAGATGAAGGCAGTGCCACAGGATGGGCACGGAAGAGGACAAGTCCCACAGGCTTTCACTCAGTCCCAAGAGAAGAACTCTCCCTGAGCATGGTGTGCAATGTCACATCACTCCTTTCCCAGGTGACAACTGAGCACACACTTGTGTGTGCAGATCACAGAGAATTTCTCCCCACTGCAACACACAGCCAGTGGATTAACTCTCTTTTTCTAAATGAAAATGTGATTTTCCCTTTGAATGGCATAACACAACCTTGATTTTACTATTTTATTCCTTGATTGTTTTCCCCTTATTCCTTTGATTTTATAGCACATGGATCCCCAGGCTATCTCCAGCAAGAAGGTGAAAGTGCTCTAAACAGAACAGATCATCCCTAAATTTCAAAATTTATATCAGAATTCTCAAAGAAAGTTCTTTTTTACTGTAAATGATTATAAAACAGACAGAGCTCAAGTTTTGGGTTTGAATTTAGAGTCCAACATTGTCATATTTTGGATCAAATTTTGCAACCAGTACATATTTGTAGATGAACCCAAAATTCCAACAAAAGACATTGATTATTTGAGTACTCAGTATCTGGAACTTAATCTAAAAATTTTCCATAGTGATGACATCCCCACAAAAGTTACAAACAACCAAATACAGACTTTCTTGTTAGTTCCATATTTATTATGCAATGATCCTATTGCTGCAGAGCAACTGAATTTCACAGGAGAACGTAGGAAAAAAAAGGTATTGGAATTCAAAGATCAAAACTTCACCAGCAAATTATATTTCTGTGTAAGGTGATGAATTGCAGTGTTTTGATTTAGTGAAGGTTTTACAAAAAATAGGTCCTGAGACTTCTCCATCTTACTGGAGCATAAATGAAGAATAAATCCTTTGATCTAATTTAGTGTAAAATATAATCTAATCCTCCCTTAAGGAGTTTATTCTCTCAAGGTGAGTGGTGTTCTGCAGCTTTTAAGGAAACATTGTATTATCTATCATCAGTTTTCCTCCCTGAAATCAGTGCATCATGCAGCCTAAACATGCTTTGGAGGTGTAGAGAGCTAAATAGAGCAAGATCTCCTTCTTTATGTGAACTCTGCACTAGAGCAGCATCAGAGCTCAACATCCCCCTCTGCCAAGTGGAAGGATATTTTTTCCTTAGCTTGAAGAAGAAATTGTTGACTTTGATAACTGTTCTAAGATCTATTTTCCCCTTCTGCTGCACTTTTCTACAACCCTGATGTCTGTTTTTTACCAAAACAGGTACTACAGGTGTGTTTTGTACAAGTCCAAGTGTGAGATGTGGTTGAAATTCACATAAGGAAGATCACAGTCTGCAGAGATACAGAATCAGTTAAATCATTAGCTAGCTTTTTTTCTTTTCAAATAAAATCTTTTGCTTGGAAAAAATAAGCATGAGAAGAAAGTATTACCTTCTTAAAAAAAGTTTCAGGTTCTTTTTTTTTTTTTAGCCCTACAATTAAAATGACAGCTGAGGATATAAGAAGCACTACACCACAAATAATGGTTCCAGTGTAATGGTAGTAGAGAGTAGGCTTTTTAAATTTGCTGTGTTTTTTTTTCCTAATCTAATAAGAATGTTAAATTGCAACATTTTTATTATTTTTAAAACTTTCCTCCATTTTTAACAGAAAAAAAATATCTCAGTGCAAAGAAAAAAATAAACAACAAACCAAAACTGGCCTCTGGCTTATCGCTCAGCTTCTGGGAACAGGCACAAAACAAGATGTCCATTCAACTAAGAGATGCAATGAAATGTTTTTATGATTTTATGATTTTATGATTTTATGATTTTATGATTTTATGATTTTATGATTTTATGATTTTATGATTCTATGATTCTAACTTCAAATCCTGGAAAAAAAAATTAGGAAGAATGCAAAGGTATCTGTGTGAAAATTTGGTTTATTGTGTACCTTCAGAGGTATATTTCACTCGTGGTTTCTAGGAAACATTTTTTCCCACTGACAGAGTTAGGAATTCAGTAATGCACATAATGAAACCCTCTTTCCCTGACTCCCGAACCCACAGTGGGTAAGAGAAGTGACACCAAAAATATCTAAAAGAAATCAAACAGCAAGCTATATGAAATGCTGTTTGGGGTTTTTTTCCCCTTTTCGAAGGGAGTTAAAAGTTTTTTTCAGAGATGACTTAATGTATGTCCAGACTCACCATCTCCAGATTAATGAACTGGGTCCAAATGAAAATGAGAGCTATTTTTTCATTTTTGTGTTTTTAAAAACCTTAAATGTTTCACCAGCAATCTGATGGCTGTTTGCGTGGGTCATCTCCATTTTGGCTGCTGCTCCTCTTTAAGATGTTATGGCTTAGCCCACACTGCCCTGCCTATATTGTGTACTTTTCTTTGAACCCCAAGGGACTCATTTTTCTTTTTGCCTCCATAGATGCCAGTCTAAATTGCATGGACTGATTGTCTGTGACCATCTAGGCTGACAAACTGTGACTTAAATGGGACAGTGTCAATTTTTCTCAGACAAGGAAAGGTCATTTCAAATTCGGAAGCCTGGACCAAAGCAATCCATTGGATCTGAGTTATTGGCTTGAAGGTTAACATTTCAGTGATGTACACTGTCATTAATATGATTAATATTTGCTTTGTGACTGTCCAGCAATAACTGCAGAAACAATGAGATGGTTGATGTTTTCTAAGCCAAAGCAATGTTATAAAGAAGAAGCTTTGAAAATAATTGTGAAATGGGTCTGTCCTGGTGACAGTGTCTCCAGTCAATAACAGGCTTTGAGAAAGACACTGGATATTAAATGCAGGAATGGGGCTCTGTCCCTGACAGCCTTCATCATCACAATCCCTTTTGATTTCTCTGGGGAAGTTTTGCCTGTACAACCTCAAAAAAAATAGACTTTATTTTCTTTAGGACAAGAATATCTCCTGCAAACAGAAGCAGGCATGGGTGGTCTGGTCTGTATAAACAAATATTTACATGCCCAGGTGAACAATTTCTCAGAGCTAGATACTGTTTTTATCACAATTCACATTGCACATACATCAATTCTCTCCTGGTTTGTCTTTCAGCAAAGTACAAAACAAATCATGTCGGTAGTTCTGAAGATTATTTGCCCCAGTGATCCCTCTCATGGAACATCAACGTCCAGAACGTACCAAGTTGGGCTATTTATGGGCCAGGCAGCCTCTCATGCTATTCCAGAATTTACTCTCTTAAGCAAATATCCAATATGTCTTCTTTCCATCCCAGGACACAGGGTGCATATTCTCAATTTCACAGTATAAAAATACAATTCTGACAGGCTGAAGCAGAACCTTTACACTCCTTTATATATCACAAAAAAAAAGCATAAAGACATACTTTTTTGAGGAATTATTATCATTAGGAGGCTGGAGTATTGCATAAGTTTGGCGTCAAGAAATCACACTGAAATCTGGAATAAGGGTCATGGCTTATGGTACAAATACAGAAACTGAGGTTCCAGAATTTCTTTTTATTTGTTTTTATTTTCCTTGTGTATTATAAAGATTAGAAGACAAACCAAATAGGAATGACAGACTAATCTGAGAGATTTAAAACTGTCAGTCTCCTGTGATCTAATGATGTTGACTTTCTATCAGTGTCATGATTTCTCAAACCTTCATCCACTTGACAACTGCTGCAGGCCATGTTGTGTCCCTCTGCAAGTGTGTTTGTCTGGGGATTGACACAAACCTAATTTTCCTCCTGAGCAGGAAGTTTCTCCATGATAAGACCACTCCAGTACAACATTTGAAGTAATTTCAAAGTTAATACCACACTATAGGTACTAGTACATTGAATTTATAGAGGTAAAAGATACACAGCAATATACTTTGGGATAGAATTAATTTTTTTAACTTAATATCCTATTTCATTTTACTTGTTCTCCTGTATAGATTATTATAAATTTTGGGTTAAGAGCTTGGAATCCAAGCTTGAATTCCAGTTTGTAAGGTCTTGTATTTCCATGGACTAAAGGCAAGACCCACATGTTAGACTTTGATCTAGCAAAAGTCCATTTTGTATTCCTGGAGGGTGCAGCTCTTCACTGCTGCTTGTGCCCAGTTTTTCACTCAAAAAATTTTCTCCTATATTTTAATTTTGCAGTAAGATTTGCCTACGTGGTGGGGATAGAGTCTAATGACAGTTTTCTTCTAGAAGAGAAGAAACGTTTTTCACCACTCTCCTGCTGTCTCCCATTAACTTCATGACTCACCAGAAAGGCATTAGGAGTATTTGATTAGGAATTATTATTTGAAAACTAAATTAGATAAAAAGAAAAGAAGAAAGAAAAAGAAATGTTTAAAATAAAGAAAGTATTTGTCAATCTGTCATCTCGAAACCTTTACTTTTTCTTGTGGAAAGCTGCTGTCTGTTCCATTTTCCCTCCAGTCCTGCAAAAGATGGTAACTACTTATTTTTCATCCTTTAATCTACAGTTTGCAAGGATTTTTTTGCTATAGATTCACAGGCACGAAGTGCATTGCAAACAAATAAATATGTATTGATCAATGCAAGTAATTAATTCCTGAATGTTTTTCAAGTAATTAGGGAATCCATAAAGTTTTAATTCTGAACAATAAATCTGAAAAAAAAGAAAATTAAGCAAGTGCAATAGCAATGAAGGAGAGTGAGTTGCATTTATACAGAAAGATGTTTTAATCCTTTAGTGGTTTGCTAATAGTTAATAGTGGCTAAATATGAATTAATTAATCAGATGTATCAGATTATTAAGCTAATCAAATTAACAAATCAGAGCAGATTGCTGTAGAACAAGAATTAAAACCACAACCTTCAACTTGTGGTCATCATGTGAAGCTGTACACTTCAACCATTTCTGTGAATTCTGCTCTAAGATCGTAAATAGATCCACAGGATGTTCTTCTGACACTCGGAATGGTATTCCGAACTATAAATATAAAATAAAGAATATCTATCTTGAATGCAACTTCTAAATCTGTGGGTCACTTGGCTTGACGTTCTGACCTAACAAAAGAAAAGGAGGTCAGTTTTATTTATCAGAGAATAATAACATATTGGACTTACCATGGTCAGTCTAAATTCATACCTGTTACTTCTTGAATGAGGAAATCTTGGATTAGTGACTTCTGTGTGATCATCCTTAAATGCTAATCAAGTTTTAGCAGTAACTGGAGAAAGTTGTTTTACTGTTAATTAATTAGTTATTGCCAGAGTCTCTATTATTCAGTGCAGCACCGTAACTGGATTTCTTTGCTAAAGGCTGGTAAATTAATTTTTAATGGACTGTATTTCAAAATTTAATAATGAGACAATATATTTAATTATCTAAGCCAAACACTGAAACAATTTCAGGGCAGTGCACAGCACTTATAAAAAGTTAGCCATTTATCCTACTAGAAACTTTATATATCCTTTATATCATAAATATCAAGCAGTGCCTCTGAAGGTCTGTCTTGTCTCTTTGTTACTTAGGTTTTCATACTGTATCTCTCCACCTGAACAGTTCTGTCTGTAGTACAAAGGGGGAAATACTGCAAATAAGCACCTGACAGTGAAAATGTCTTAGCCAATTTTCTAAGGCAATAAAAAAAAGATGTGAAAAGTGCATCTTCTTGCCAAGTACAGAGTAGTGCACTGGAAGAGAAGATGTGAAAAGGTGATAGACAGAACATGACGATGATATACTGCACAAGAAAAAATGGAGAAAAAATCAGGCTTCATATAAAAGTTAAGATTTCTGAAACACTTTGGTGAGTAATAGAGTGCTCTAAAGCCCTGGCAAAGCGTATTTCTACACTCCTAGGCTTGTGCCCAGCAGTAGAAGGGTTTACCTGCACACTCAGTGCTTCTTTCTACATGGCCAATGGTAAAAAGATGTGATTTGTCTTTATCAGCAGTCCAGGGTGGTGGGACTGGTGCTGACCTCAGCCCAAAAGCTGTGGCAATTTTTAAAACATTTTATTGAGTTCTAAATGTACTAAAAAGTAATGATGAGATTACTTCTGCTATGTACATAAAAGAAAAGGTGTTCCTGCCTGTGACAGGGGCATTGAATTAGATGATCTTTAATGTCCCTTCCAGCTGAAACCATTCTGTGATTCTATGGAAAATGTTTTCAGTTCTCCCTGCTCCCACGATATCCTCAGTCCATCTGTCCACAATTTGATTTCCTTTTTTGTTTCATTGCCTTCTGGAAGCAAGGACATGAGGTTCCTCTGGAAGTAAGGACATGAGGTTTTTCCTTCTTTCAGCTCCTCCCTCTGATGTCTTCCCTTCTATTTAATTTTTTCTTTTACCTAAAATGCCTTTCTCCTTTGGGACACTGAGGTTTCTGGCTGGTTTTGCCATGATGTTCTTCAGCATTTTACAAATATCCTTCAAAGTGCCGAGGGCTCTTTCCAAGGTATTTTTTTTTACATCAAGGACCTCCAGACATTGCTTGGTAAATAACACTGTGCTTAAATGAGATTTAAATTTTGTCTGGGCTTATAATGAGGGCTACATTAGCAAAAATAAATTAGTGCAAGGACAGGGACTTAAGAAATGTTCCCCCTTTTTTCTTGTGATTGTTTTACCTTACAAGATGGTTTTATCCCTCGTCACGAGGATGTCGTCAAATAATTCCTGACTAAAATTCCTTGAATGCAGATACTGCTTTGGGAGAGTTCAGCTGTATAGATGCAGTATCTGTTGTGTTACTTTGCTGCAGAGACACCAGGATTTCCATTAGTTATCAGTATATTTGTGTATTGAAGATACAACCATGAAGAAAATTACTTCTTGTAGTGCTTGCATTGATTATAAAGAAATAAAAGATTACCAACTTTAGTGGAACAGCTAAGTGATCCATTTATCCAATCGAATGAATTTGCATTGATGTGGTTTAATATAATGTCAGAAGTACATTTCAAGCAATATAAATTGATTTTATTGCATATGAAATCAATCCTTGAAGACTCTAGCTTTTGGCAGAATGCAAAAATAGCTGCAGACACTAAAATTAGGGGTGTATGTCTGTGCATGTCTGTGTTTGTGTCTCCAAATGCTAAGGCTAAATTTGTGGACTTCAGTTTGAACTGGTTTCCTCGGTAACTTGCCCATAATGTTCCCTTTTTCCTCCTATTTTCTTTAATATTATAATTAAATAACCCTTAAAAATGTATTAGTTTCTCTAGGTTACTATATTCCTGAAGTTTTTGATACAGTGTGAGAAAAGTTTTTCCCTTAGCTCTCTTCATAATTTTGATTATAAATTAAGAGCATTTGACTTGTAGCATCACAGAAGAAAAATGCTTTTCTACAACTGCAAATAATATTAATATATGCTATTCTTTCTTTAGTACCATCACTCTTAAAACTATCACATAAATACATTTGGGTTTATATCAGAAGAGCTTTAAGTTAAAAGTTCTTCCCACACAATTTTCAGCAGCAGCACAATTGCTATCCACTAAAATTGGTGGTTGACATCAGTAGCAGATTTGTAGTGACAAAATCAGGAGCTCACAGGAGCTGGAACTAAAGTCATTTTTGTAACTTCAGTCAATGTTTGGGGCTCCTTCATCCTCTTTTGTCAGAGGTTTTGAGCTTCTGCAGTGCTCACTTTTTCTTCAGTGGACGTTGTGAATATTCCACAGACACCAAAACCTCCAGATGTCTCAAATGACCCACCTAGAAAATGAAACACACAGTTAAACAAAGTGCTAGGAAAACCAATTTTTTTAAACTGCCTTTCCCAGAAATATAACAAAGCTGAAATTCAAGCTTATTTGGTAAATATCAAAGGGAAAATGACTTCTTGCTACGAATTGTCATCCTTTTATCTCCATCACTGACAGCACAACTGTCAATTTTGGGTTGTTTTGTACCTATGAAAAATTCTAACTTTGATGAGGCTGCTTACATAAAGGTATGATTTTGAGAAAAAAAAAAACCTTAAGAGCAAAAGTTAGGCAATATCTTCCCACAACAGTCAGAGATGCCATTCACTTTTTTATAATACAGCTCAAAATTTTACAGGAGTTAGATCAATACAAACTTCCAGAAAATCTTTCAGAAACAGCTATCTCTGACTCTGTAAAGTCAACAGAAATGTAGGCATGGATTTGGGAGCTATTCCTATGGATTACCAGACTCCCCATCATTACACTTCTCCTTGGATTGAGGTTGCACTCAGTCCTACAGAGGGCAATGTGTTATCAGGGTGCTCAACAGGGCTGTGAGCAGTGGAATGCAGCATCTGTTAAAACCTGCTCATAAATTCTTAACCCCACGCAGAAAAATTGAAAGGTGCCATACAGATCTCAGTTTATTTGGCTCTGCATGCAGCTTTCACATAATGACACATTTAATAATGGTGTCCTGTTGGTATCTCTACAATACCTACGTAAGGTGTATTTAATTTTTTTTTTCTCATGGGGAAGAGGATATATAAATTTTCTTATTAAATACCTTTAATATTATGAAAAAAGAGAGGTACTTAAACCATTTTATTTCCTCCTCTTTTAACAATTGTTACAAAGTGGTAATTACAGAAACACTCTTTGAATGGAGGCAAGCAGAAAAGGAATAATTTAAAATTTAACAAAATCAGGTATACTAGCCTTCAATCAGTCTGAAAATGTTTTTTTATTCAAAATGATCTCTTTTATATTTTAGTGAGGACAATATTTTATTTTTACTAGAGAATATAGTATTTTATTACCAATAGAAACTACTGCTAAAAAGTTGACTTAATTTACTGCTTATGTAAAGCAGCAGACTTACACCAAAGGCAGATTCCACAACCAAGACTGAGTACTGAGAAGATAAAATTGCTCACAAAATGATATTTTCCCCTTGCAAAAGCCCTACCTCTGCCTCTTAAAGAGCCAGTGGGAACATCATTAATCTCTTCCATAGAAGACTTCCATCATCATGTGTCATTATCCTGGACAAGTCTGCTCGAAAAACAACAAATCAGCTCAAACTCTTTAATGGAATAGAAGGAAAAGGAAGCTGCCACTTATAAAGGGAAACTTTGAACCTCAAAGAAACAGGTATTCATTATCTTCCAGTTCTCAAGCTCAGACACAGTACTCAGGATTTTCTTGGCATTGTTCCAAAGTCCTCTTGCAGCAAGCGATTTTCCCCCTCTGTGGTTTAAATTTCTTCTTGTGGAGGAAGCTGGAATCATTGGAACCAAGCTTTGGGAGGTTGCTGTTTTAGCTGGAAGTCCTGAATGCCTGTGTTCTGCTCTACCCTGCTTCATGTGACTCCTCAGACTCTTTCCCTTCTTCCTCCAAAGGCTCCTGAGCCTTCAGGTGTTCCAGCATACCCACATACATGGTAACTCTCTTATCAGATTACGTGAAATATGCTTCAGAAAATACCTATATACATATAAATAATTTTGATTATAGGGCTTGAACCTGCCTAGGGCGACTGCACAGAAGTTGGTGTCCTGGAAACTGGAAGGTGCAGAAATTCCTGACACAGTGAGGAGCAGCTGGGGACAGATTAAAGCAGCAACTTCCTCACATAATTCAGCTGCAGCCAGAGAGTGACACGACTGCAGCACGAACCTTTAATCTCATGAACATTGCTCCTATCTTTTCCAGGAGCAGAGCAGTTGTGTATAAATGGATATTTCCCATTTAAGAATACTATGGAAGTAGATAATAGTTTTCTGCAAGCTGAAAAAGTAGTTATCTAACTTTCCAGAGTCAAACAGAAATAAAATCCTTAAATCTCCCTCCAATGCCACCATGAATAGATCAAAACAGGGAAAAGTAATGAAAATACAGGGAGCAAACAGCTGCTATTATGAGCATGAATTTTATCATCCTTCAGAAATATTATATGCAGCATAATTTTAGACAGAATAGCATTTTTCATTCTTTTTCTGTCCAGGAAATAATCTTCCAAAGTGTCTGACCAAGAGCACTGGCTGACAGTAGGGAGGGAAACGGATTCAAAATGAATTTAATGCATAAGTTTGTGTTGCTCCTTTGGAAGAAATTCAGTGTTAATGACATTATTCATTCCAAGAAATTGAATAAAATGTATCAGGACAACAGTGAAATTGAAATCTGCAGTGCTAATGCAGTCATCACCCTTAAGTCCTTTCCAGTTTCTTATGGCCTCAAAGGTCCCAAAACTGTTGCATGTGCTGCATCAGCAAATGGCTGGCCCATGCATCTGCTGTGAATATTTTACATATCCTAGGAGAGATTTTGGTCATTGACATCCAGGTAACATCAGTTCAGCATTTACCACACTTGCTAAACCTTCTCCAGATTAAGCATTAAGGGCCATTAAAAGACTGAAAAAACCTTAATTAGTAATTTTTCATTCTTTCTGTTTATAAAGAAAAAACGAAAGCAAAATTAGTATTTCTGAACAAAGGGAAAACTGACAGAAAAGAGGTAGCCAAAAGTTCTGTGTCAATGAGGGATGCAGTTAGTGGTGTCTCTTATAACTCTTGGGTGTCTTTTTTCATGGATGAGGTTCCCAAGGCTGCATATAAAAATATATTTGAAGAGGACTTATCCTTAATCCTCTCCTAAATCCCCTTTCTGCCACCATCCAAGAGGCATACTTCGATAGGAATATAGGAATCTAAAGTTCACACTGATGTCCAAAGAGAAGGAAAAATATCATATTCAGTAAATATTTTCATTTTCTACAATTACATTGCAGTTGCTGAATCTCAGGCCAGAGAACCCTGGTTAGTCAAAATGGGGTGTTCTGTACAGTGATGTGCACTGAAATACAGCTAAAAAAGATTAAAACTTTCAAAGTCCTGGGATCATTTTTATCTGTAAAACATCCTAACCTGATAAGGTCTTTTTTTTTTTTTTTTTTTTTTTTTAAACCCATACTAAGTCTGGGATTGAAAAAAACCCAAGAAAATCAAATGAAACCAAACCAACAAAACTTAAAAACAAACAAAAACTCTCCCAGATTAAGGAGCACACCAAGGCTGTTTTCAGCCTTACTTGAAAACTAAATTTACATGATGTTTTAAGAATATAGATGTGTTATATCAATATATATGTGGGTTTACCCTATTCTATTATCAAGACTGATTAATGTTTTTATTTTTCAGAGGATTTTTTTCCTATTTACTGACAGCATTTCTTAAAGTTAGACTAAACTTTTGTAAAATTCTAGCATCTGGGATAGGCAAGTTTTGCAGGTAAGTCTGTTGATGAAAGATGAGTTGAACGACTTTGCAACTTTAGTCCCTTTTTGTCATTAGGTGAAATCTCCATCAGCAACACCATGGTTACTTCCTTATGAAAAATTCCAGATGTTTTAGTGCATCTCATGGTTTTATAATATCTCTAGGATATAATTTTCTGACTTGCTGCTGCTCCTTAAAAACGAGAGATCTGAGCCACAAGGAAGCAGGGTAAGAGGTTGCCCAGGGTGGTTGTGGGATTAACACCCTTCGAGATTTTCAAGATCAGACTGGATAAAGCTTTAAATAACCTGATCTGGATTCATGACCTGATTTTGATCAAGGGGATCAGGCTAGAGACCTCCTTCCAATCCTGTGACTCTTTATCTTCCAGTCTCATCATGATGTCTTGATTATCCTTGGATTATCCAAAATGCTGCTAAACACATTCAGACAACTAAATAGTGGAATAATATCTGTTCCCTTGAACAGGAAAAACCCACAGTTATAACTGTAAATGAAATTGGCTGTTCAGGAGATAATGTTCAGAAAAAGGGAAACCTTCAGGTCTATGCCACTGTTTTGGGCATGGCTAGAAAGAAAATAGATGTGGTAGACTGAGAGGTTCTTAATGAAATCTGAGTTTTAATAAGAGAGATAATAATTCTCATCACGATATTGCTTGAAAAGAGCATGTGTTATTTATCAGTGCTTATATAAAACACTGGGTTGTATGAAATCCTAAAACCAAATGTGTAGAAAAATTCCACACAGCCCCGGCCCCCCCAGACACACACTTCCCCTTCTCAGAGCTCCTCCCCTGAATGAAGGATTGCAAGCAAATATTGCTCAGCTTTGAGAGAGTTGACAACCTCACCTGATGTCAACAGAGAATATTGAAGGGCTACTGCTGCAGTTCATTATGCAAATTGCTGTAGTCCCAAGGAAACCAACTCTTTTATGCAATTAAATTGTTTACAAGCCTATTTATTTCTTAATAATGGCTTAGCCTGGGTGATTTTTGTTTCTGCTGGCACTAAGCATTTAAGCAAGATCTTTCTATTATCCAGACATGTTTGTGAGCTGGTGCTGTGGAAGGGATTGACTGGCTCATTTCTATGCAAAGATTCTTTCCTGTATTCAAATGAGTATTCAATCCATGAAGCACATTTCCAGGGTTTAAGAAAAATTAAAACATTAAGTAATTGCCTCATGCAATTTTACCACAATATACAAACATAAAACTGCAGAAATTGTGGTGTTTCCTTAAATGACTCGGATATTCGTCCTATGTATTAAAAAATGAAATGAATGAGATGAGTATATTCTGCAAAAAAGATTTGTTTGGCCTGTGAAAATTTTAATAGCAAATGAATGGATTCTTTAGCTAATAAAAAAGACTTGCTAAAAAATGTCAAATGTGCAAAGTAACTGTGTTTAAATAGTAAAAAGGATTTCATTTGCTAATTCAACATTCTTGTGTTTTGTTGGGTTTTAGGGTTGGTTTTTATATAAAAAATAATGGGTTGAAAACAGGAGGCAAAGTCCATCCATTTTACGTTTGCTTTTTTTCAGAAATCTATTGTCAGCCTTTTTAAAAAGAAACATCAGCTCTGTAAGCTTGATTTCAATAGAACATGAAATAAAAGGAAATCAAAGCCAACGTGCATACACAAAGTAAAAATCATGGATGAACTCACGCAACAGAAACATTCTGATCCCGCCCCCTTTTCCCCACTTTTCACAATTTAAGGCAAATATAGGTTGCTGCATTATGAAAGGTGCCTAGGTCGCAATGAAGAGTTTAACAAGATGTTTCTTCCTTCACCTATTTTTTCATCCTGTGAATTTCTCAATCCTTTTGCTACCCCATCCTACTTTTAACAGAGAAAATGTCCTCTTCACTTAAATAAAATAATTAGTTTGATCAGGACTGAATTCATATGAAAGGTGTGGGGTTTAAACCAGAAGTATTATAACCTTATATATATTTTTTGGTCTGCAGTTTTTTAACAAGAGGCTTTGTGGGAAAGCGGAGTGACGACACTATTAATTTCCTTCAAAAATAAAAGCCTGTTATCTACTGCTTTTTTAGATGTTGTAAATGTTAAAGGACAGGAAATCATTTTAGGCTGTTAGACCTGACCTTGTACAGATGCCAGGGCACTCCTAGTCAGCACATGCAATGTTTTCATGGATGTAGCTTGCAATGGATGTACGGCATTGATACGTTACATCAACAGACAATGTGGTACATACCAAACCAAAAATCAAACCATTTAGTAGATGTTGTAAAGTATTTGAACCTTGATAGTGTGCCCCAGCCAAACCATTTTTAGTTATTTTTACCAGAGCCCTCAGAGTGGGACCAGGCTGGAATGACCCTCAGCAGCTTCACCTGGCCTTTCCACCTTCAGCTGCAGCACATCAGCCCCAAGAGGGTTTTTAAGCTCCACTCTGAAGGTTTGAGGAGAGAGGTGGGATAGGTTTATATCTGTTCCCTGGATTTTGCCGTCTTGATCTCCTGGGCTAACTTGGCTGCTGATCACTGGATGGGTTTTGTTTTGTCATTATCTCAATGCTGCTTGTCTGGATCAGAAGCCCCACCTGTTAGAGCCCTCAGGAATTCATCAAGGACTGAAAGGTAAACTGTGATGAATTAGGAAAGAAGAAGCTGAAAATCTAAATACCAAGATAGTAAGGAATAGATAAAGAGGACTGTGCTGCACTAGATTGAAACCAATCATATTATCAGAAAGCTGTGTGTGGAGCTCATGCACAAAATAGAGAAACCAATCAAGCAATGTGAGATCTCATGCACAGCAGTTGCAAAATGGATATGTACTGTATTATGTAAAAGTTGTAAAATGTATAAGTAGATAAAATGCATAAGTACTGTGTTATGTAGAAGTTGTAAAAAGTATAAGTAAGTAAGAAAATGCATAAGTAGAGTGATGTGTATAAGATAAGTGAAATGTATAAGTAGGTAGAATATAAGTAAGCAAAGTGTTTAAGTAAGGTATGATGTCAAAGCTGTGAGATGTGTGAACACAGGGGTATTTTAAACAATAAGAAGCTTCTGCGTAATAATAATTTGTTGATTGGAAGGCATGAGTTCCTGTAAGTAGGATGATGCCAAATCTGCTTACCTTCATTCTCTAGACAAGGAAAATGACTTTATTTCCTAATTGTTCTTTTATGCATAGACTTCCAAACTGTATTAGACCTCTAAAATTAGACCTCTAAATATTTAATTTTTTTTTTTTTTTTTTTTTTTTTTTTTTTTTTTTTTGCAACTGACCTTCAATTGTGAAGACAGCAACTAAGGCAGAATTAATTTTGAGTCTTAGATAAACCACAGCCAAGGACTCCAAATAATGCAAAGAAAAGACAAAATGAAAAATTCTTCTAGTACTTAAATGAAAATTTAATTTAGCAATTTCTTTATTATTCTGATGAATTAATAGTGTAAAAACTTTGATTTATGAATTTAATCTTAATTATAACGTTTATTTGATTACTTCATTAATGAAGCTTTAATTAGCTGAGTAAAATTGCAGTTTATGAGTTTAGTATACCACTTTGTTTAGCGTAGTTTGATCTTTCCCTAAATTCTTAAAAATTAAGCAGAAATACCTGATTCCAACTAAATTGTAAAAATCTCAAAGCCACCAGGTTGTTTTGGACAGGAACCAGTATGGCATTGGATAGACTGAGATTAGATCTCAGGAAGAAATTGTCCCCTGTGAGGGTGTTGAGGCCCTGGCACAGGGTGCCCAGAGAAGCTGTGGCTGCCCCTGGATGCCTGGAAGTGCCCAAGGCCAGGTTGGACAGCGCTTGGAGCAATCTGGGATAATGGAAGGTGTCCCTGCCCATGGCAGGGGGTTGGAATGAAATGATCTTCAAGGTCCCTTCCAACCCAAATCGTTCTGCTATTCTGTGATTGGGTCCTGCTCTTAAACTCAAACCAAGATAATTCAGATTGCAAGGGCAGGAGCACAAAGAGCTGTGAAAATGAAATCCTTTCTCCCCTTGACCTGAATTTCATCCCGTGCCAGTGCATCGTCCCACCAGCGGTGCTTAGATCTGTCTCTGCCTTTGTCCTCACAGTCCATGACTGGACAAGTCTGTTCCATAGAGATGACAACCACAGCTGTAGCTGCTAAAGCTTTAGCTTTGTTGAGGCATTCATAAAATGTTGTCTTCTTTTGTGGATTCTTTGTTGAAACTGGAAAATGTGTTCAACATGAACAGAAGCAGAAGCGCCAGATGGACTAATAAAGAAAGAATGAACTCATGAACCCCATTTCTCGAGGAAATTAGGTAAAAAGTCCTTGCCAGAGTATTTATTTTTTTTTTTTTCTGCTGTGAATGCTACAAAAGGTGCTAATAATGTTAATAAAGACATTTGTGTCTGTTAATACTTAACATAGTAAACACCTAGTGCTGGATGTTGGGCTTGGAGGAGCATATCTATTTCTTCCTTATCTATTCTTGCAACTTGTTCTGTTCTCTTTTCTTTCATTCTTCTTATAAATAAAATGCCAAAACTTTTGATCAGAGGCTACTGGTGAAGCTGCATTTTTGAAAAGCTGGAGGAAAATATTACTAATAAAAATAATTAATAGCGGAGGTCCTCAGTGATGGATCTCAAGAGAGCTTCTCTATTTAATGAAATAATTGATTTCTATTAAATGAGTTTCTTCTTGCAAATGATTAAGTTCTAACAATATTTAAGAAATGCCACATTTGTTTGGTTGTAGATTACCCATATTGAGATCATTAAAGTCTTGTGAAATTAAGGTTATAAGTTAATTCTGACATCTTATGGCAAATCTCCCTCACTGAATGTCATAATAAAAGCCAAACCACAGTCTAAGCAATGCATCTAAACTTTTTTTTTTTTTTTAACTTCTTTGGTTTTTTCTTTCTTTTTCTGATGGTCAAGATCCCAACATACCTCATCACACTGGTTTAAATTAAACAGTAACTAATAAATGACAGTATTAGTACTATTACCAAGTCTGTCATGGTAAATGGGGTTCTAACAATCTTACTAATATCAGCTAATTCAAATATGTTATTCCTCCTTTTTTTTTCTTTTCAGACTAGTCTTATATGAATTGATGTAATGAATTAAACAAAAAAAATTGATTTTTCTTAAATTTTTTTCTCTTGTCAAATCCACTTTTTTTTTTTCTGCTGCTTGTGAAGGGTAATATCTTATGCATCTGTGTTCACAAAATACTTTCTCCTTCTTCAGCTCTCCCCACATTACGGGCACATGTGTGGGCACACACATTAACACAAGGACTGGAAATGCAGAAAAGGAACTTGAATACCTCTCCAACTGAAATATCACTGCACAGTCCAACCTCCCTGATTGCCCAAAGCCCAAAACTATTCACATTACAATTAACAATCATGATCCATTTCTTCCTACCAAGCTGCACAGAGTATCCTTCTACACATATTTGAGTCAAAGGAATAGTCAGCTATAGGGCCAA
The DNA here is from genome assembly GCF_041296385.1 of Aphelocoma coerulescens. Classification (NCBI taxonomy): domain Eukaryota; kingdom Metazoa; phylum Chordata; class Aves; order Passeriformes; family Corvidae; genus Aphelocoma; species Aphelocoma coerulescens. Next base: position 74,695,473 of record NC_091017.1, read on the forward strand.
GGAAGCACATTCCTTAGCACCATCTTATCTAAGTTCCTTCTTAGCTGAAGTTTCTATCAGCCAGGTCCTCCTGTCCTCCATCCACGCTGCCATGCAGTTATGAAGGGACTGCTTTTGGATCAGTACCAGAATCTGTTCTGAGTTCCACAAGGGAAATGGCATTGAGCAGTTTTGCTGTAATATTTAGAGCCTTGTGCTAGGTAGACTCCAGGTATTCCCAATTTCTCTTTCAGAAGGAAATAAGTGGCTCAATCTGGTGCAGGTGCTGCCTGTGAATTGATCTCTATGGAATATACAGGAATCATACAGAACCAAAGCCCGTTTAAGCACAACACTTGCCATATTGACAAATTTACTGAGCTTGGTTTAGTTTTCTCCAACAGCCTTCTGAGAATCTGGGATGTACAGGAGCTTTGATTACACTGTCTTATACTTCATAGACTCACAGAATTGTTCAGGTTGGAAGAGACTCCAAAGACCATCTTGTTGATAATCCCACAGGCAGGAACACCTTCCACTGGACCAGGTTTCTCAGAGCCCCATCCAACCTGGCCTTGGACACTTCCAGGGATGGGGCAGCCACAGCTTCTCTGGGCAACCTGTGCCAGGGCTTCACCATGCTTGCAGTCAAGAATTTCTTCCTAACATCTGATCTAGATTTCTTCTCCTTTGGTTTGAAGCCATTCCTGCTTCTATCATTGCATGTGCTTATAAAAATCCCTCTCCAGACACTTTGCAGTGGCCCCGCTCGTCTCCTTCTGAACTGCATTTCTCTCACTTTTTCCATATGGACTATGAATACATGATGAATATCAGTTCTCAGTCTGATCCCTTTGACATTTACTCAAATGCTTCAGTTTAAACATAGTTACAAGCAACAAGCTGCTGGTGTGGCTCCAGTGATCTGAGGAGAAGTCTGCCTGATAACATTCTCTTCACAGGTACAGAAGAATGTCCTTATCTCCTTACTTGTAAGCACCTTCATGGTTCTGCATAGTTGTGTATCTTCCCCAGAGTCTTTGTCTGGGAGCTTTTGGCTGTCCCTTCTGCAAAGGGAAGGGATTTTGTGGGAATAGCTACATCTCTACTGCAGAGCTGCACCTTGACACGTATGATGAACTTAGACTGTCAAATAAATGGTTTTGATGATGTACAGTTTAAAACTCCTTTCAACAATGTATTTATTTAGTCAAAACCTTTAATCCATCCCGATGACAAAACTCCCTCTTTACTGTATTGTTTAGGCACTATTTTCACCCCTCCCCACACTGTTCTGGCAGGGGCATAGAAGGAAGACCGACAAAATTTTACTGGAGACGTGATGAGTGAGTGCAAACAGTATTTGTTTGAACCAGTAACAGGTTATCTGCTATTTTTGCTCTAAGAACTACAGCAGGAATTCTTACTTGCTGAAGCTTTCAACATTTTTCAATGGTTTGAAATTTGTTTTTATTCCTCAGTGGAGTAAAAACAATCCTTTGAGCAATATTCACTGTTTTGAAATGCTTCTGTTTCAACAAAGCAATTTATTTTAAATACTTCTAATTACCTTGAAAATATTCTTTTACTTTTAAACTAAGTATGCCTGGCTATGATTTTTCATAAGAATATAAGGCAACAGAACCAACCAATTGCCCTCAAAGTTAGTAGGAATTTGTTGCCCGGAAACATCTTTAAAACTAATTAGTCGCCTAGAAACCATACAAATCCCTAAAACTTCTGTAGTGTTAAGGATATCAACAATGCCTAAGTAACATGCACTGTTTCATGCAAGAAAAAAGTAAGGTTTGAAAATGTGATTTCGATGGCAGAAGTGCAGGAATATGTTATCAAGGTGTAAGCAAGCACTAGAACACTTAGGATTGTGATCTGGAGTGGTAGTTCTGTCTTGCTATGATTTTATACACATTGCCTGGGAATATTTTTAATGTTCTGGAGTGTAGGAGAGCACTCTGTGCTGGAATAGCATTGCCAGCAAAGTTGGGCTATACAGGCTGATGATCAGCAATCCCTTCTTGTTTTGCTGTATTGCCTTACGCAAAGCTGAGCAAAGCATATCTGTGTGGTGGCTGCTGCTTGGGATAGGTATTAAGGCAGGCCTAGGGAAGGTCAAAAGTACTGCTGAAGAGTCAATGTTAACATTTAACAGCACCAGAAAAAAAGCCTTCTGGAGCACCAGTAAATAAAATATTATACTTTGCCCAGCTTACACACATGTTCTACTGCACTCTTAGGGAATAGCTAATCCCAAAATAAACAAGAGCATAAAGCAAGCCTCATATAGAACTGCTAACAGACTTGGTGCCATTAACTCTTTGAATTTACCTCAACAGTTTTTAGAAGAAATAATTAGATTTCTATTTTTTTTTTTTTTAAGAAATACACACACACATCTGGTTAAGCCCTGCTCTTTCTGTTCTGTGAGATAGGGCAGTGTTAAGCAGCCTGTTAATCCTTATGTTTCAGTGCTCAGAGGTTATGACTTTAGTAGAGAGAAGGTATTTTCCCTTGTTTAGCATTAGATAACATTTGGAATTAGGAAGGGATATTTACTCTCCTTAAAAATATTAACCAGAATTAGCAGATATCAAATGAATGTTTCACTACAATTCAATTCTCACCTTTTAAGACAAATGACATCCCCAAAGTGGAGTTAAGGTTGAGAAGCAATGATATTAAGACATTAAGTTACTTCTTGTTCACCTGGGCAGTCTGTGGAAGGTCTCAGCAGTAGTTTAAGATCTACTGGGACTTGGCCGAGAGCTTTGAAGGGCAAATGCCCATTTTAAAATGCACTGCAGTACCAGCACACACAAACCCATAGAGTTGCTGCATTCACATCAGGGTTTGACTGGCACCTGTTTTAAATGGGCAATGTGCAACCAGCATTTTTTTCAGCTGGTCTTTTAACAAGGTACAGTGAGGGCATGATGACGGCAAGAATCTTCGTTTCCTTTTGTGGAGCAAATAAGTGGAGCTTTACAAATTTTATATATTCACCTACTTACCTACTATTTCTTTCTTTTTATCATGAAAGAACAAATAAGCAATGAGATCTCAGCCTGAAAAACTCCATTTTAAACAGACTACTGATCTAAAAAAATATGCAAATGATTCCATTAAGGACACACTTTATCGTGTACTGTTGAAGTAGCTGCAGTAAAAGGAGTCTGGATGGAAAATAATGAATGTGAATTGATATCTACAAAAACTATTTCAACAAGGAAAGACAAATGGATTTCTAGCACAGTTTGTGCTGAGCTGCTGCCATACCTATATTTGTATTCAGAGCTGCCTAAAAAAAGGACTCTTGTAGTGGGTTGAACCTGAGTGGATGGACGGTCTTTAAGACTAATGACGCTTCTCACAATTTACAGATTTAAACCGCACGGAAAGGTGGGAATTGCCTTTGGTTCCAGCTCACCTGCTGGAAGGTGAGAGGGCTCTCTGAGCCTCTGGGCCCAGCCGGGCCAGGCCAGGGCCCCTGCATGATGCCATGAAGATTTTTGCCTTTTCTTTTATACCCCTGTTATACCTTTTTACAACTTCTGTATTCCTAGTGCTTTTTGCCTACATTCTCTTGGACTTGTTTGTTCAGCTAAGAGACTCAACATTTTAGAAGCTTCGTAGCCAGGGATCAGTGTGCCCCAGAGCCCAAGGTCCTCTCCAGAACACATTCTGTAAACCAAGATAGAACCATCCAGGGGAAGGTTCCCTGGGGAGGGGGGCTCACTTGAGCCTCTCATTGGGGAAGCTTTGATAGATCTGCTAATTAGTAAAACCTATAATGTTATACCCAATGTTGGGGAGGGGGACAGAGAGAGAGAGACTTGGCAGGGTGCATCTTGATGCATATGACTTGGACATGTACACCTAAGGATCCTTTATATAAATACCAAGGTAAAATCCCTTTTCCCCTTCTAACCGTGTGTGACTCTTGATTTTAAGACCAGGAAAAGGCATCCTGGAAAATGCCCCCCACCCCTCCCTTTCCCAATGCTGCGGCACGGACCCTGGGTTGCCGGGGGGGTGAACTGTCCCAGAGCCACAGGCAGCTAAAACCAGCCATGGACTGCCACACAGCTAAAACCAGCCATGGACTGCCACACAGCTAAACCCAGCCATGGACTGCCACACAGCTAAACCCATTTGGCACAGCTTCCTGGGACCAGCAGGTCCTTTTCCTCTCCATGCGGAGCCAGCGGGAGCCAGCAGAGCCTCCTGTCTGCAGCCAGCACACTTCGTGCTGAGCTGAGGAGGACACCACGCAGCCAGCAGCACACAGGGAGCGAGGCTTTCTCCACCGTAAAGCCTGAACAAGGACACTCTTCAACGTGGCAGCTTCAGGGTCAGAGAGAAAGAGAGAGCGAGTCCCGTGAGACGGAGCTGGAAATGGTGACGGGAGAAAAGAGGGCGGTGCCGCGATTCTCGCACGTAGCTTAAAAAACTTCATGCATGCCATGGTAAGAAACTGTAATATCACAAACTGTTTGTCTCTTTAATCCATTTGGAGTACATGGGGGGATGGAGAATTCACGTGTGGCCCATGGAAATTGTGAAGAGTGCCTATGCCAGGCTATACAGAAGCAGTGAGAGGCTTTTAGAGACTTGTGGCAAAAAAAAAAAAGCCTTTGTGTTCAGGCCAAAGTAACTCATCCTTAAAAAGATTAATAACCACATGTGATAGCCTATGTTTGGCAGTGTGAAGGAACTGTGAGATTTTTCATGGAAGAGATGCTTTACACCACATCAGATTCTTTCTTTCCAGGCGGGTCTGCTGTTGGTGGCAGTTTGGGAACCACGTGCAGCTGAAGAAAACCTTTTTTCCTCAAGCACATGAAAGAGACTTATCAAGAACCGCAACACTGACTAAAATCCCATGTTCTGTTACCCTTTGTGTGAGTTGGGTGAAAAGAGGAAAGTGCTGGAAAGGGGGAGGGGGTTTGCTTTAATTTATTTTTATTTCTCTTTACTTTTAATTCTATTAGTTATAAAACTCTTTGTACTGCAACTGTTTAAGGTTTGTGCCTGCTTTGCCGCCTTCTAATTCTTATCTCACAGAAAGAAAATAAGTAAGTAGTGGATATTTTGACCCAAACCACTACACTGAATTGGTGTTTCTGCCTGGTTTACAAACGGAACCCGCTACAACTCTGAAAATAAACATTGGGAAAGTAATCACCTGAGATCTGACACTTTAAAACTAGTGGTCAAAATCAGTGTTCTGAAGTCATGAAGCCACCATGTATGTGACTGAATAGCTGCTGTTATTGGGACACACTGATTTATCACCTCACTCAAGATGCAGAAGTAAATGCAAAAGCTGTATAATAAAATCCCATATGACAAAAAATAGTATTTTATTACATTCTTTTTACATTGTAACATTTAACATCTAGAAATTGATCATGAATATTATTTTAGAAAATAAATCCTTAAATCAGATTATGCAGGCTGCTAACAATTCCTTCCCCCCAAAATAACTGGACGAACCAGGTGCGGCACTGTTATTCTTTAAGAAAATTACATTTTCAGAAGCCTCACAACATTACACTTTATTGTTATTATTATTATGGTGAAACGTTTTTAAACATTTTAGTTGTCCTTTATGAATGCCTCAGAAAATAAAACTACTCCCAGGATAAGTAGGTTTCAAACATGTTTACTTCTTTACGCTCAGAGATAAATCTTTCCAGTTGAATTATTAAGTGAATGTAGAGTAAATCCCATTTCCTATGACCAATTAAATTACACTTCAACCTAGGAATATTTACTCATCAGAAGTGTTTTCATCTAAAGAATTGTGAGGAAAAAAAAAGTCCAGGTGCTGAGTCATGCCATGATGGTCTTCTTTCCAATCCCAGACTCGAAGAGTTAATCAACTCTGTATTTTTACATATATGTTTTATTGTTTTATTTAGTGTCACAATGGAAGGGCAACTGGAGACAAACACAGGATACATCAGTCAACAGAGATACAAAAAAAGGAAGAAAGCTGAAACAAAGGAAGTATGTGATTTCTGAGAAATTTATCAGACCATGTACAGTGGGTCCCTTCTGTGACAATCTCTCTGATTATGGGAAATGCTGACTATAAATTCTTCTTCCTATTCTTCTCAAAAGAGCAGATGATGGAGATAATGGTACAAACAGTCCCATGTCTTAGAGTCATAGTTATTGTAGGTACTGGGCTGGGAGACCTTGCAAAATCTCCGAGGGAGGTTTATAGCTGGAAATCACCAAATCTAAGGATTTTGCTTTGTTATGGACCATTTTCCCTCAGGGCAAAAATAAGAACCCATACATTATTTTTTTAAGTTTCATTTTTTCTTTGATAGGGTTTTTGTAATTTTACTCTTTTAGCAAGTTGAGGCAAAGCAGCTCAATCTTAGTCCTGAAAGACAAATATTGGTCCTGGCAACTAAGCTAATCACACAGCCCTGGGAGCTTCAACAGTTGCAGCTGATTCCACAGAACCATAGAATGGTTTGGGCAGGGACATCTTCCACTATCCCAGGTTTCTGAGAGCCCAATTCAACCTGGCCTTGGACATTTCCAGGGATCAGGTAGCGACAGCTTCTCTGAGCACCCTGTGCCAGGGCCTCACCACCCTCACATTCAGTAGTTTCTTCCTAATATCTGATCTAACCCTGCCCTCTATTAATTTAAAGCCATTCCCCCATGTCCTGTCCCTCCAGGCCCTTGTCCAAAGTCCCTCTCCAGCTCTCTTGCATCCCCTTTAGGCACTGGGACAGTTTATTAGGAATAAGAAGCTGTTTCAAAAGTGTAATGGCCTTAGAGAAGGAGACTTAAGGGAATTCATATTTTTATGTACTGTGATTTCTTCAGTAGGGAATTGACCTCTAGAAGGAGACACATTTGCTTGTGACAGTGCTGGATCCTGCCCCCAGCTTCCCCTCTGCATTCCAGCTCATGGAGAGGAGCATTGCTGGGTAGAGGAAGGTATGAGACAAAGTATACAGCTACATAAGTAATCACAAGTCTAATGCATACTGGTAATGATTTCCAGGGCTCACAGATGTCAATTTTCAAACATCCTTGAAGCCCACACACCTGAGAATGGCTGTGGTGGGGTGAAGACTTCTCTTGCCTTTGAAGCAAAGGGACTGTCTGAGCTCACACTGAGTGTCTGTGATCAGTTTTCCAAACTAAGGCACTCAAACAGCTCTGATGAGGTTTAGACCCACTACTTACTCCAGCCCTCCAGTCTTCACTCAGAGAAAAGTTTTTCTGACCTTGAGGGCAGTATTGCAGAACAGAGGCTTCAGAGGTAACTATTAGGGCTGCAAAGCTCACGGAACACCTCCTCCACATTCCCTTCAATTACACCAAAGCCTGTAAAAAGAAGAGTTTAATTTCTTTGACTCGCACTGCTTCAGTTGCTGGCACGACAAGTTGTTTCTCACTGAAGCTCTCTAAAATACTATTGATTTTGGCAGGATGGCTAAAATGAGCTACTGTCTGCTTCTCATCCTCTCCCATAGACAAGGAAGACAGCTATGGACAATGTCCAATCTGCTTTGGAATCACAGGATTTTCACTGGAAACTTCAAATAACGGGCAATACATACTTCATGATTTAGGGACAATTTTGTTTTGTCAAAGAATACAACTCTTCTCTCTTGCCACTTTGAATAAGGTGACTCATGCTGCCTTGCCATTTTCAGCTTCTCAAGTGAATTATCCCTGGTGTAATTTTAAAAACTGTTCTATAAGTAAATAGACTCTGTATCCAGAAAATGTGGCTCCCATATCTGAAGAGCAAAGGAGAATTTATTTTTCACTATCTCATAAAATTATTTTGTCTTTTGCAGCACAAATACAGATAGAAATGACTGCCTACTCTTTCTTAAGTTTTTGAGGTCCTTTCAGTGGTGAAGTTTCTTTTGTGAGAACATCAAAATGAAATGTGCAGGAACAGAGAACAGAAAAACTCCATTTTGCTGATAATTTTGTGTAAATCTGTACAAGTCACAAACAATAGAATCTAAGTATGATTTTCTCTTCCTGATAGGCATTTGTTTTATTTGATTACCTCTTTACAAGATGTTTTTTTATTTCGTAATTGTAAAAATTAGAAAGAGTTTGCAGACATTGCTTTGCACAGGACTGAGTGATCTGGGTGCTCTTCAGCAGAGGTTTCCTGCAGGGTCACACAGATGGGAGTTTTCTCCTCTGTAGAATGACAGATTTAACATCATGATGGAGACACAGGATCTGGATAGAGACAAGGCAGGGAATGACACCAGGATCAATTTCTCTGGTTTGTACCATGTAAAGACTTGAGCTGTTATGTCATCTACCCCTGAATATGAGTAAGGATTGAAGAACATCCTTACTGTGAGGACAGTGAGGCCCTGGAACAGGGCACCCAGAGAAGCTGTGGCTGCCCCATCCCTGCAAGTGTTCCAGGCCAGGATGGATGGGACTTGCAGAAACCTGGTGTAGTGGAAGGTGTCCCTGATCATGACAGAGGGGTTGGAACTGGATGGTCTTTAAGGTACCTTCTAACCCAAGCCATTCTATGATGATTATGTGATGATTTTGTGATGGATGTGGCTCTTTGCTCTGAGTCAGCCGTAATATAGTGAGAAAATATTCATTTTTTGACTTTTATTCTTTAGTTCAATTTGTGAGTGCTCTGCTGGGTGTCTGGGATTCCCAGTTATTAGAGCAGACCCTGGAGTGAGTGGTTGGTAGTGGGAGTAAAAGCAATTAGTATGAATAAAAGCAATGGCAGTGGGAAGGGACCATGAAAATCCTTTAGCAAACAGATGAGACCTGAAGTCCATGCAGTGTTAATCTAAATGAAGCACTCTCTAAGCACAGCGGAAAAGCTTGGTCTGCAATTTTTATTACCCTTTGATACACTTGAGATCACATTTATCCCTTGTCTTCATTCTGATTTTGCAGCTCACTTACTTCACAGGAAGTCAAGTAATTTGGGAAACATTTATCAGCCTCAAGACAAGCTGGGGAACATCCCACTGGAGAGAGATGATGATGACTTGGCCTTCTGGCAGTCCCTACCCAAACCATCATCTGCAATGTGTAACCAACCATACTTTTACTGAGTGAATACCAAAAGTGGCACTCTTATCTTACTGAACAAAGACTCTGCCTTCATTAGCTCTCGTTGTGATTTGATTTATTGATGAGTAGAAGAGAGTGCTTTCCAAGGACAACAGAAAAGTTTGGAGAAGCCACAGCAGTGCCAGTGTTTAACAGGGCAGAGACCACAATGCAAGAGCAATGCTCCAGTGACAATAGTCTGTGGCCACAGGGCAATATCATGGTGAGCAAAGGCTTTTATGTTTCTTTAGGAGTTCTTTTTTGGGGGTCACACTGTGATTTATTCTAACTTCTTAATTTCCAGCATGCCACGAAACTGTGGTACACTGGAGTACATCTGCAGCCATTTAGGACTTTATAGCTGCAGTTGCTTTTCATACCTGAGATGTCTCCTGTTTCACTGCTGCAGTGGGGATAAAACCCAGCTCACCTTGCTTATAGTGGCTGTTAATATTGTGGGAGATATTGAAGTTCTCAGTGGGATTCCAGTGGCACACATGTGCCTTGGCTGTATGTGAGGGCTGTGCTTTAGGTCTAACTCCAAAGTCACTTTGCTGAACATACAATAAAACCTATTGGACCAAAAAGGCACTGACAATTAAAAAAAAACCCATTGCATTAAAGCATATGACAAATTAAACATCTTCTACAGTGTTTTTTCAAGCTTTTTTTCTAATGCACGAACACATAATATATCAATTATTTACATTAAGGAAAATACGTAGCATGACACTGTGATCAAGGTGGTAGAGACTCTAATGGATGTCTGAGTGTAAAAAGGTCCCTTGACCAATTAGGGGAAACTTCTTTGATTAACAGCCTTTTGTATTCACTCTCTTTATTTCTCCTTTATAAGCCATTAATGGGTATGCCAGCTAAAAAAGTAGCCCCATAAGAATCACCTTTGGAAAAGATAATCTGAGATCATCTAAGTTCATTGCCATTACTGTGGAATTGTTCTCTATAGCATTGTTTAAGAAGCTTTATTCAGCCTAATTTTGGGTAACTCAACCACAAAATTATTTTTCTGTTTCTCCACAGGCTTCATCACTAACTAGCTGAATAGTTTAAAAGGAAATAAAAAGTTTTTTTTTTTCATTTTGATTCTATTGCTTTTGATTTTCTATAACCTATCACCTAGGATGACTTGTAGTTTCTTTCCTTTATGTGTATTAATTTAAATGATTTTTCAACTGTATTGCTGCAAACAGGAACCAGAAAACTACAGATTAGGTTGTGGGGTTTTGTAAATTTAATTAGAAGACATCATTTTTCTGTTGATACTAGAAAATTTAATCAAAATTCTATTTGCACACACACACACACACACATATATATATACACACATACATACACACACACAACATACACACACCTCTCTTCAGTCCGTTCTAAGGTAAGATCATGGAGTTCAGGCCTTATTTCTATTTTAAAATGTGAATTAGAAATTATAAAATGCATATTCATGAGATTATGTCTGTTTGTTCTTTCATCCAGTTTCGGAGATATGAACATTGTGGGAGAGCAGCAGTCCAAGAAGTTCTTTCTACCCTTAAAACCACAGGGTTTTCACAGCAGACAGAGATGTGAATCCAGACTATAAACTCTAGTTTGTGCAAATCACTTTATTGTCAATGGGAAAAATGTAAAAAAAAGGCAAGTAAAAGCTTTATATTAACTCCTGTTCTATACTGTCCTGTAGTAGAACGTCTCATTCCAGGATACCCCAAGAGACTGGCATGAGATAAACTGATGCATCTCCACAATTCTGCTAATTGTACCAATCAAAATGTACCTGCACTATTCTTGCTTACTCCATGTTTAAATCTATTGTATTGCTATTCTATTTTTATTTCCAACATTTTTTTTCTTTTTCCCTCTCCAATCCACCTGTGAGAACCCATGAACTCACAGCCCAAAGCAATAAGAGTGGACCTTGAACCTTAGCTCAGCTTCCATTTCAACTGTTTGTGTTATTATGCTTTAGTCACATTTTAGGCACCAAAAACCACTGGATCTTGATTATTTGGTCTAGGAAATGGTGAGGACAAAGATATTCTGTCCATAGGAAAAAGATGAATGAAATGATTGCCTACGTTTAAGCTCTCTGAAAAAAACCCAAGAAAAACTGCAGGATACCCATCCTGGGTACCAATTCAACCCGAGAACTGTGTTAATATTTCATCTTTTTATGAAACCCAAATACAAATAATTTCTCAAAAACTTTTTCATTAAACACCCTTCCTCCTCCCTCTTAGTGAATAAGACAACTGAAAATGACTATATTTACCCATTTTCAATAACTTGGCAGTGCTGGTGGACACTTTTATGTAGGAATCTGAATTTCTGCTGTAACCTTTGCAAAAGAGACAGCAAAGCCCATGCTTGTCATCCTTAGGTTAAAAAAAAAAGTATTATATGGCATCCTACAAGGGCATAATTAACCCTGATACAGAGAGCACATTCACCAGGAGATAATCACATTTCCTGTAAATGTGGCAGTTCCTGAGCTAATAGCAGTGCTATTGCCTAAATATGTTACTCATTTCAGCTAATTAGTCCTGCAGTAAAAACGGAGAGAATTGCCACACCCGTCAGTGTTAAAGGGAGAAGTAGAGCTCCTGTAGCAACTCCAGCTTCCCTGTGTGCTTTTGACTGTATTTACGCTGCCTATATGCCTGCCAATCTGTCAATAAAGTTTCCAGGGCACAAACGAATATTTCCATATCGATGATACAAAACCATGCTAAAACTGATGGTGTGGGGGATAACTGGATAATACAGCTTAAAGAGCCGTCTTTTTTTTTTCTTTTTCTTTTTCTTTTCTTTTTTTTTTTTTTTTTTTTTTTTTTTTTTTGGGTAGACTTGGTTTAAAAATAATCTCCAGGGTTTTTTTCTCTCCTTGTGATTTAGCAAAAAAATCCCCATATTATTCTTGGCAGTCCTTGCAATTACATTGCATAAGTGATGTTTTTATGCTACTATCTTCTGCTGGTGCCAGCAACCTGCCAGGTCATTTTTGGTCAGAGAGCAGGTAGAGTTTCATACCACAGCACCAGCAAGGTTGAGGGGATTTTTCTGGGAAGATTGACAGTGTAGCAGAGCTCACTCTGAAAGAGAAAAAAGCACTCATGGGTAAAATAAAACATTACAGAAGTTTCAGGTTAACAGTTAATGATCACACAGCTCTTTTCAGGCAATTACTGCAGTCTTTTTAAAGCCCCTTTTGTGCCTGCTGAAGGGGCCCTTGGAGGTTCCTGTACTACTGATACAATTTCATCAAACCATCAGTTTGCTTGCATCTGAAAACGCAAAGTTTAACATTCTCCTTTGGAGTTATTCTATGTAATACTCTCTCTCACAGTCATTCAGCTGAGTGTGACTTATTTCTGCAATACAGCAACGTCTGAGAGCACTGAAACTGGACTCTCTGAACAAGTTTAAAATGTATGTGTAAAATTCATCTACCACTGGCAGTCATGAATTAAAAAGACCCAACCTATTTATTTTCATTATTTTGGAGGTTTTTACTTCTCTCTAGGTTCATAGTCAGCAGAGAATTCTTTAGGAAATGACACTAAGATAACACGTAACAAAGACCAGTCCTGCGCTAAAGACATACAATAGAAACACATTCAATGGAAAAAGCTGATAGTTGTTTCTGCACATGAATTTAGAACCAAAATAAACAAATAACTCCCCTAGGGTGACAAGAAGTCTTTAGAAATGTTCATTGTGCATCACATCCTTTCATGTTGGCCGTGTAAACGGAAGAAACACAGCCAATAATAATCCTCTGTCCTATCTGAGTGTGTTTTTATCCTGGTGCATCACCAAATTTTCTATTTGCTTCCAGGACTCAAATGCACATTTTCATGTTACATGAAGACTGATGGGCTGGAGGAGTTGATGGTGTCCATCCTGGAGAAGAGAAGGCTCCAGGGAGACCTTAGAGCCCCTTCCAGTGCCTGAAGGTGCTCCAGGAGAGCTGGAGAGGGACTTGGGACAAGGGCCTGAAGGGACAGGACAAGGAGGAATGGCTTTAAACAAGAGGGCAAGTTTAGATTAGATCTTGGGAAGAAATTGTTCCCTGTGAGGGTGGGGAGGCCCTGGCACAGGCTGCCCAGAGAAGCTGTGGCTGCCCCTGGATCCCCGGGAGTGTCCAAAGCCAGGTTGGACGGGACTTGGAGCAACCTGGATAGTGGAAGGTGTCTGGTGGAAGGTGCTTGTTTAGAAACCTTATGTCTTATGATTTAGATACTCAAACTCTCTAAAAACACCCAATTTGCTGAAAGGAATATGAAGTATCCAAGGGGTTGCTTGGTGAAGGCTGGATATGATCTTGTCTATATTTTGTCCAATAAATCCCACTTCAACTGTCCCATGAACAGATTCCCTCTTACAACAAAATCAGTTGCAGAGCATGGGTTTTGTACTAACAAAAGGTGAGGAAGACTAAAAAGAAAAACCTTAGAAAAATTAATATCTGAAGACCAGCCTTGGCTTACACTTACAACAATGACAATCTCCTGAAAAATCTGAAATAAGAGATATTATTTACAAGTTGAACCCCAACTTGTAAACAAAATTTACAAATTGATGTTCAATGGATTTGAAAACAGGGATATCATCATTCAAGACAGAATGCTCACCAAACCTCTAGCACTTCATAGTGCCACATTAATATGCATGCACAGGCACGAATATATGTCATGAACATAATGCAACCTGATATGAAAATCACAGTGTACTACTTTTTTTTTTTTCCCACTTTTTCTGGAATCACTTTTTGATGTATCACCTTTTTTGTCACTTTTTGTTAATGTACTAATATTAACATTTGGAGTTTCCATCCATAGACATATACTACATTCATTTTATTACACCAAGAGAATACAAAATAATTTTTATGTACTATCATATTCTGAAATCCTTGTTATAGGAATGTACAGCATTTAAAATTTTTTTGCTTATAAGAAGATTTACACTATTTAGGTCAAAATACTGGATTTATAGCTCAATATATATTTTTTTATTCTAACCTATTTTATTCTTCCATAGATCATTTGATAATCCATGAATGTCCTGAAAAACAAAGCAACTTTACTTCATTCAAAGTAAGTGAGGTGATTTGATTCTGAATGTAGTGAAGCAAAAATACGAACTGATGCATTATGGTATTCAACATTAATGGCTTAAAAGGAAAAGAAATGTTGCTTGCATTTATGTGACTTTACTGTTTCATTTTATATGATCCATTAGCTTTTCTTTTCTTGCTCCAGGGTGGATCTGATGAAGACAATATAATCAGATGGCCCATCCATCCATGCATTTTGAATCACTGAATCATTTCTTTGAGGAAGAAAATAACAACAGTTTCATAAACACAAGCTTTTATTCAACCATTCCACACCACAAAAACCTTTGTTGTGATCTACTGAGCTACTTGGAACTCATGTTGCCTTTGGAGAGATCAAGGAATGAGTGAATCCATGCAGTTATAGTTCTTTGGGGCATGGTAGCAAAAAAGTACAAGTTTGGAATTAACCAGAAATTATTTAGCAGATAATATAAGGATTTAGGAATAATGTGAAAAACACAGTTATTTCAGCTTGTGAATCAGCAGAGTGAAAGCAATGAAGGAAAGAACTTTGTGTAATTTTTTAAACCCTGCTTAGACTCATGTGCAGTAGTTTTCCCTGTGCCCCACGTTGACCACTGTCCCAGGGAAAGAAGCCGTGGGCAGCAGACAGGTGGGAAGCTGAACACCTGAAAATGTGCAGGCTGGACAAGTGAAGAGCAGACTGTGGCTCCAGGAGCAGTGAAATCATTCCAAAGGCAGTGCAGAGTATTGTTTCTGCAGTTACATTTGCATTTCCCAGCACCTGGCATCACTGTGGGCGACGCAGCCTCCCAACACCTTCCCTGTAACTCCTTGGGCAGCCCTCGTTTACATTTCATTAGAAATGAACCTGTACCAGGACACCAAAGCTTTGCAAATAGATTCACAGAGGAAAAAGTAAGTTTTTGCACCAGGGAGAGCTAAACCTGTCGAGATACTGGCTCTCAAGAAGCTGCTGGTCTGTCACCAACAGGCTGGATTCCTTGGCTTCCATGCTTATTCCTGGCTGACCCTGTAATTTATTGCTCCGTAACAAAATCTGCCTGATCCTCACAATGAAGTTATTAAGTCAAAATAAAATTATAGATCATGTCCTCACTCCTTTCGTTCTACTTGCGTCTTGCCCCTCTTGTGCATGTTTTATTTTTGAAGCAGCAAATTTTTAAGTTTACCTATTTTATACTTTCCCAGAGCAAAGCCAAATAGAGCTCTAGTTTCCCATGCCTTCTGAATTCATTGCAGGAAAGAGGACAAAATCCAATTTACCTGATTCATAAAGTGTTGTTAGTTATTTGTCTGTATCTGAACGTGTGCTTTCCACTTGCAAAAAGGTTCTCGAATCCTGAGAGGTTATTAAAACCTTTTTTTTTTTATTATTATTTTAAAAGCAAATGGTATTTATTGTACATTCCTCCTCTCTTTTCCTTTTTTTTTCATTTGTCACCTAATCAAGTCTCAGAAAAATGTGTGAGCAACCAACATAATAAAATGCACACAGACTTGTGAATATGGCTTGACCCCAAGTACAATGTAGAATAAATTCCATTAATCCCAGATTAAGTATGTGACAGACTGTTTTTGTAGTACAGCCTCTGAGAAGCAGCTAGCAAGTGATTCAGAGATTGGAAATTACTTAAAAGTGCATTTTCTTGGCAAATTCTTATGAATAATAAGCACAACATAGTTGTAGGGTATCACAACCAATTGTAAACTATTTACCAACAAAATAAGAGAAGACATTTGCAATAAAGTTCTATTCAGAGAAATAATCTGGTCTAATTTACTGCAGCACTGAACTGTTCTCATTGCCAGAGGAAGACCACTCCACAGGCATCCATTAATTTGTTTTCTACACTTCAATTTCCAAGGTGTTAAGTCCCGCTGTATTCGTTTTCTGCTGCAGATCTGGTTTGCATCAAATGCCGAATGGAATCCAAGCTCAAGAAGCTTTCCCATTAGAGAAATTTTAAGTACATCTCTATTTTTCCCCAGTATAGTAATGCAAACAAAGTATGACCGTATGAATCTGACAGTTACACGCCCTTTTCCTGGATTTCTTTGTGATATGGTCCTGCTTGTCTCTCCTAAAGGGTTACCTTTAAACCTTGGGAGGACAGAGAGAGAGGAAGGGAGAGAGAGAGATATTACACATACATAGAAAACAAAATATTGATGAGGAAGCTTTGACTCACCCACTGATGCTAGGTTTGTCTCTTTCCTTACTATGGGAAGGATACTGAGGAAAAAAAAGTGCAACATAGATCCAATCCCATCTTAAATAGTTTTGCCCTGGGGGATGTCATTAAGCCCCAAAATAACAATAATAATTGGTCTTTTGCTCACGTTTTTAATTACCCAGCTGTTCCTCAGCTCCTGGTGAAGATACTGGTATATTTTTGCTGGTCTCAACATAAACAATCAAATGAATGTTTCCACTACTTTTCCCTTTTTTTTTTTTTATTTACTGTATACAAAATCTAACACACACTTCATTAGTAAGTCAAAGAAGGGCTGAAAAGCCCCCCCCCTTTTCTTTTTACATGAACATTTTTGACACTCTTAATATTTCTTTTCTGCTTCAGGTCCGTATTTTAGGGAGAAATTCTTCTGACTTGGTGATGTTTGATATTGTTATCTGACAGTCTCATCCCAGTGCTTGAATCTGGGTCTGGATATCTACCTTTAAAAATCCTTTCTTATCTAATGCCTTTGCTTTACTTGTGACTGGTGCCACCCTAAATAAAGTCTTAGAATGAGATTCATATCACCCGACTTGAAATGCCTACAAATGTAGATATCTACATATGAGGCAGGGATTTAAATTTTCTTTGTACTCATTGGGATGACAGAATCACTACTTGAGTGCAATTCATCTGGCTTAATTTAGATGTCTTCATTAGGATGAAAGGAATTGTGTCCTAGAAAAGTCCACTTCATCCACGGGCTATAAATGGAATGACTACAACAAGATTAATTGAAGTTGTACTTGTAAATATCACAAATTTAGCAATATAAAGTTAACATTTTCCATTTTCTACTGTTCTTTAATAATTCACTTCAAGTTAGTTACCCTCTTTTTCTGGCATAAGAACATTTAAAAAACCACCAACCACTTCTTTCCCACAGACACATTTTTCCAAATAATTTTTTACTTAATCACTTCTGCTCATGTATCTTTTCTTTACAGCCATCTAAAAAATGACTCTCAGAAGGAATGTACTGCTCATTTTGGAATTGGATCCAAGATCTAGTCAGTTGAGTTTTATCTTTTTAAATTTTTTTTTCTTTAATTATATTTATAGCAATTGTATTTATACACTTATGTTTCTCAGCCTCATTGATTGCACTCAGTCCTTTGCCTCCAGCCTTACAATAAACACAGCAAGTCCAACTGTCTGCATTATCTCATAGACTGTTACCTTCCTCCCCATCCTTCTGATAAGTTCAAAGACTCAACCTCTACCTTATTCCAGCCCTACAGCTTCAGGTCATATGCAGAAAACAGTTCTGCTATTGCCCCTTTCCCCTTCTTGAATCATTAAATAGCCTTTTCTCTCATGAAATGAAGCTGAAACAGGAAGATAATAAATTGCAGATGTGACAAGCAGTCACTTTGGTAAATCTCACGTTGTGCTTTTATCTTGTTTCAGATTTTACCATTATTCTTCTGGTGCAGTACATGCTTCCCCTTATTAATTTGTCTACATTCTCCAACAAAAGATGAACTTCCATCATTTCAGGGAGAGCATTCTTGTGATTTTCATAAACCTCTGTTGCTTCATCTGTGCAAGATTTTTTTAAACCTCATACTCTTTAACAGCTTTGATCTCCACCAGCTGGTTCTTCACCCCAAGAGCAGTCTTTCAGCATCCTTTCTTCCTCCTGAGGAAATATATAATTAGTTTCAACATTTGTCCAGTTTTTTACGAATGTTTCCAGCAATGACCGCAGGTCATAGGCAAGGCAAGATACATGTCTTGAACACTTAACATCAGACATTTTCTCTTTTATTTTCAATTTTATAAACAAGCTCTTTTCTTCCACTACCCAGTCAGTGGGATCTGTCCCCAGCATTTCTTACAAATGTGTTCTGATTTGTGAATGTGTGTGGCAATCATTCTAATAAATGCTATGAATTCCACCCATTCCAGGTCCTTTTTAATTTATAGTTGTACCCAAACCCCTTGCACATCTTCGTATGGACTCTTCACTTCTTTCTCATTAATCTTGATTAGTATTAATCCCAAGGGGCTTCAATTAGATCAATTCTCCTCTTTGCTGGTGCTTTATGTACCAAAGACAGCGCTGCCCCATATGGGCTTCAAGATAAAAGTTGATTTTAAAGGCCAACCATCAAAGGTAACAGTTTTAAGTCCTGCCAAACTAAGCATAAGAGTAGAAATCCATTGAAATGAATAAAAAGAATCCTACAAGCTTGGCCAAATTTAGGATCGTGGTCTCTGGTGTGTCAAAGTAAATACATACACATTTGTGTGTATATAATGTTTTCTGAAAACCCAAGGTTAGATTTTTACTTTTTTATCCTCTTAGAGTCAAAGGTGGAAAGCTGTAGTCTTCCAAAATACAGCATATGTGAAAGTGGTTTGTGATATTTCTAAAGGCCTCCTGGATCTGCAGGAGTACTTGTTATGGATTATTTACAAGTTCCTTATCTATGTATAATGGCCAATTCTGCAGCAGGAATTCCTTCAGAAATCTCTGGGATGGTCAGACTTTTCATCCAGGATGTCAATTAACACATGTAAGCATACAAGCCATGCCTATCAGTCTACGTACAGGAGGAACTGCTGGAGAAAATCTTGGGGATAGCTGAAAATTTCCATCTGAGAACTGACACCCTGCTATGCCACACTATAGCTATGGGGCAAGTTTTGATTTCTTCCTACTTCTCACTTCTTACACTAACTTCAGGAGACTTGTGATCCTGATTATTCACCAGCATTGACTAGGTGCCTATTTTGGCTTTGGCTTTCCAGCTTGACAACCAAATCAGAGCTCTTTGGCAAACAAAACCTCTATTCAGCCAAGAGTGTTGGCTCATGGAGCTCCTCACCAGGGAGCATTTGGTTATAAAATCAATAAACAGCTGTCAAGGAACGAGCAAAGCTTCTGGAGTTTGTTGCTGTACTGAATTTTCCAGACAGATCTTTTTGGGAGCTGATGCCAAGCTCCATCCCAGCTGTAAACACATCTGTGATCAGTCTCACCCTTGTGGAAGTTTGTCATGAGATTCCATGGTACTTCAAGAGAGCTGGGTAACGCTGTGTGGGGCAGAGCAGTCAAGCAGATGAAAAGGGTCGAGTCTCATGTGAGATATTTCAGAGAGAGGCGTCCTTCAGGAGGAAGCAGGAGTGTGGTAAGCTCTCGACAAGCACTACTCAGACACGTTATCTAGGAGGTGTGTAAGTGACCTCAATGCACTCCTGGAACTCTACTCCAGACTGTTGGGTGATGCCATAAGGATCTCTGTAAGGAGCTCAGAGGATCTGTCCTCTGGGACATGCTCCTGGTTTATTGCAGCAGAATGGTGTCAGCATGGTCACTGACTAAAATGTAAGTCCTAGAGGGGTGTGAAAACACATTCTGAGGGGTCGATAGGAGCCAATTACAGAAATACAGATGGCTTACAGAAAAACAAGTTGTGTTTGAGTTCTGTCCTAAACTGAAGTATTCTAAAGTCTTTAAATTATGCTAGAGCAGTTAACCACACACTTAACTTTTCCACTATCTGCTCAAGCAGCAACGGATAAAGAAATGATACTTTATTCTACTTTCTGTGAGAACTGTCTCAAAGGTAAAGTACAGCACAATGGCTACTCTTTCTGAAATGAACTGTGAATGACAAAAGATTTTAAGCTTTTAAGCTTTTGTGCATAACTTGGAAAGTAAGAGAAATTACTTTGAAGCCAAGGGAGCATTCACATGCTTAAGAACTTTGTTATACTGAAAACTGAGCAGTCATCCAGAGTATAAAACAGCTAAACAGCTGAGTTTCCTGTAAGTAGTTTGCATACTCAAGTCAGTCAGGAGATTTCATGCCTTAAAGAAAGATTTAGATAGGCTATGCCTCTAAAAACTTTATAAATTTTATATTCAGTAAGTTCCTCTGAGGATAATGTAGAATTTAACATATGTGGTGCAAAACCTATTATTTATCTATGGCATCTTGCTGGATGTTGTAATAGCCCTTGGGGGCAGCAACAGAAGTTGCATCTCGTGCTTATGGCAAGTTCAGAACTTGGAAACTGCTCCACAGTGTTTAATGTGCAGTCAACCCCAAGCCCGTGACTCTGGCGCATCAAACAGGCAATATGACAATGGCTAAATGACTGGGAGGAACAGATTTCCCTTCACAAATTAACATATGAACCATAATAAGTCGTAACTTATTTACTTGAAATAAAGAAAGTCTGAAAAGGTGGCTGGAAATCATATAGTCACAGAATCACAGAATGGTTTGGGTTGGAAGGGACTCTTGTTTCAACCCCCTGCTATGGGCAGGGACACCTTCCATTAAACCAGGTTGTTCATAACCCTGTCCAAACTGGCCTTGAACACTTCCACAGGTGAGGCAGCCCCAGCTTCTCTGGGCAATCTGTGCCAGGGCCTCATGCACAGGAGGAAGGATTTCTTCATGAGAAGGGTGGTCAGGCACTGTAATGGGTTGGTCAGGGAGGTGGTGGAGTCACTGTCCCTGGAAACATCCAGGAAACAACTGAATGTGGCACTCGGTGGTCTGGTCTGGCTGACAGGGAGGGGATCAGTTGGAGGTTGGACTTGATGAACTCAGAGGTCTTTTCCAGTCTTAGTGATTCTGTGATTCATTTTGTTTTGAAAACAATAATTAGGATCTCAAAGAGAAATACTGATATAAACCTCCAATACTGACATAAACCAAAATACCAATTCAAACTATTTTGTGTAGCAGTTCAATATCTCTTCAATGAAATTTATATCAGTGGTGTCCAAAATGAGTTTAAAGTTGCATAAAATTTGCTCCTGCCTCAAAATTCTAGTTTCTTTTACAACACCTAGTGTAGTACTTTACAGAATTTGTGTACTGGAATTGCTGCTTTCAGTGTGGACTGAAATGTCTGTTACTTGTTTTAAACCCCAGGACAACCTTCTTGCAAACAGCATTCTACAGAGACACTCATTATAACTGCAAAGAAAATAGCTCTTGATGTAGAAATGCAGCAGTCGTGTCAGTATAATGTTGTTCCTGAACTAATAATCCTGCTTCAATGAGGACAGCCTTGTTCTGCTCCCAGAACATGAGCTGAGGTTGGTGCACAGCCCTGAAACGTGCAGGTTTGGAGACCTGCATTAACTCAGAAATCTTCTGTTTTCAACTCAGAGCTGCAGAGCCTGATGTAGATAGGGAATCATTTACATTTTTTTTGGAGGGCACCTTTAGAGACCTTCAGCCTTTGGATCAAAGTAGGACTGTGGGCAACCATGAACCACGTAACTGGTAATTTTACCTAGTCAACCCTGAAAATTTGAGGGTGGAGATTTCAGTCTCTTTGGACAACCTCTTCCTGTGCTGCATGAAATGACCTGAACCTCAGGAATGCTTTAACTCAAGATGAGAGTGTACCTTTGCCTCCTACTCCATCCACAGTAATTCTCAGGCCCTTTCCAGCAGGGAGTTCTCAGGCTTTGAAGGGCTCTGTGCAAGATTTTGGAGCATTTCCCAGCACACATGAAAAACTTCAGCTTCTCCTTGGTGAACTTTGCAAGTTGTCTTCTGTCTCAGTGCTCCAGACTAACAAACTCGGTCTGAAACTCTACATTTTGGTATCTTAGCCTCTTCCCATAATTTAGCATAATCTACAAGTTTGCTGAAGGTTCACTGTGCCCCATCATCTGGACTGTGGTTGAGGAAATGAACAACGTGGGCATTTGTTGTATTCAGGACTACTGCCACTGCTAAATTAATCCCATTTTCCTTAAAGCCACCTAAACTGTATCATAGATAGTTAAAAAATAAGCTCTGACATCCCCCAATATATTAATTCCACTTTGGGCAGTATGTTATATCAGGTTATGGTCACTGGTAGCTTTACCCAGATATTTTTTCAGCCCCAAATCTCCACATTTGTCTGTAGTTCATGGCCTGAAATTAGCCCCAGTCAAAAGTCAACAGAAGGGCTCTCAAACCATGTGCAAGTTATGATTCCACTGATTCACAGATGGTTTTCTGGTCCCCAACAACGTTTAGAAAATGAAATATGACTGAACATTTGTTATGCAGATGCAGAACCATGTCTTAGGCAGCAAGCAAAGTTGATTTGTGTGGATGAAACCACATTCTGTTCAGCAACGTCAGCGTGGACAGCTCGGAACTGGATCAGCATCAGCTAGACTGATACGTAAGCCATGAAAACTCACACACACCAACAGCTGCTCTCTCACTGGTGCTCTCCTATCACTCCCCCTATCGCTGACTCATATTTCATTCATAACTCATGAAATTATCTGTATTCCCCTGTGTTTAAGGCAGATCTCATCAACCTACAATGAAGACAAGCAAAGCATCACCTTAAGTGATGCTCATTTTTTTTTTTACTCAGTTTCTTCAACAGAGGTTCCTTGATTTATTTTTATGATTTATTACATATATAATTTTTACAATTTTTTTGCTGGTGGCTACAAGAAAGATTTTTCTGTTGCACTGCCCAGTTTTAAATTATGAAACTAATATACCTTAAGAAATATCTGGGATTATTTGCTATAGTGTAAGAATTGGAACTTAAAACAGAACAGTGGAACAAATTAGTTTTCATAGGTGTTATTGATTCCAGAAATCCAAACAATGAAAAGATTGCACAGAACGTCTATTGGACAAACTTTTCAATAGAATTTAGCAGCCTCAGCTGGTATGGAATTGATTAAATATTAAAAAAGAAAAAGAAAAGCTAATCAAAGCACCAGTTGATCTAATTTTTTTTTCCTCATTCAAGGCAGCATTAAGATCAGTACAGAAATTTTGCATTTAATGCAACTTAAATGCCAAACTTCTATATATCTGCTGTGGGAGTCTTCTCACTTAATATTAGATGGATGCAGACATTTATATCTGAAATTCTAACTGAAGGTTCTCTTTACAACTGTTTTATGCCCTGCATAAGGGTTTGCTATGGGAGCCAACCTAGCCATTACTAGTAAGCTACACCAAATGCAATAAAGTTAATTTATGAGGGTTTGCATATGCACTCAGCTCTGGTGGTTGTACGTGACTTCAAACTCCAGACAAAAATGCTCTGCATCACCACAGGAAGCAGCAACCCCCCCCAGAAAGAACAGACACCTCTGAATGTCTATAAAATGGTCACATCAGTTTGGTAGCAAAGAAGCTGAGGATGATTATAATCTGTCATAACTTGGGCAGACCCACTAGACAGGAAACCACCATCCAAGTTTAAAATTGACAGTGCTGAATTGCCAGCACTCCTGCTATTGCCAAAAACCTGCAATTTTCACACTCCTGTGGACAGTCCTCCTGAGCTGCATCATTTCCAAGAGCTCACACTTTGGTAATGCTTAACTCCCCATTGGGAACTTAATGGACTCTTCCAGTTTACACCAGCTGAGTGCCAGTGGGATGTGACATCCTGGGCATTGAAACACAGCTTGCAAAGAACATGTTGTTCTCTATAAAATTCAGCCCCTGAAGGTAGATATCTAAATGTGTTCTCAGACCGTTTAATCAGTGGTATGATCCTCTCTGTGTGCATTAGCCTCCATGGGGCATAGGTACTGCAACAGTTCCAGAGATAAAATCAAGTGGTGAGGTCTCAGGGCACACAGAACCCACCAAGCAGGTACACCAAGAAGTGCTGGCTGACTCCCTTCTGCCTCATCTACCCTGTTACTAAAAAGACATAACAAAATTCATCCATTCACAGATGTTATAAATCTTAAGCAGGTCTTACAATAATACAATGCAGGTGAAGTTCATCATTGACAGCCAGAAAGTTCTTCTTATTAAAAAATTCTTGCTATGATTTGAGGTCTGTCGTATGCATATTAACAATTATAGTAATATTAAGTTCCAATCCAAACTCCTTCAGATAAACTTAGCTTATTGGCAAATTGGAAATATTAAAGTTTACCACTGTATATAGTTTGCTGAAGTCCTGTAAGACCAAGACAGCCTATGTTAGGTTCTGGCATTGCTCATATTGACACTTTGGTAGCTGTGAATAAAATAAAATAAACAGGTAAACAAGACCATACACCTGAATTTGACCAGCTTCACAGAAGTCAACACACATCTGTCTTTGTTACAAGCAAAGAAGTGAAGGCACTGGAAAGTGAAGAGCTAAATGGGTAAAAAAACCCCCTAGAGGTCCAGCATTTCTGAGAGCATGAAGAGAACTGCCGGAAAGTGAAGGGGACTGTGGGATAAGTAAAACTGGCCATCATATTGATTAAAGGAGTAAGTTGTTTTTGCCTTTAACTCCTGGAATGATAAATGTAGGATTCTGAAAAGTGGCAGAACAATACCATTTGCTTAAAGGCAGCATGGGCAAAGGGTTAAGAAAGACCTCTTGCACTGACAGAAAGGAATGCCAATGAAAGTCCCATAATGTGACTTCAGGCTAATCACACACTACATAACATAGAGAGAGGTAATGCACAGTTCCAATGAATATTTAGTAAGCAAGAAAGGCTGTTTCCATAGAGAAAGCCCATTTTGGAATTCAGAAGACAGGGGCTAAGTTGCAGCTCTGCCACTGATGTGTTACTTGCTGTCTTCCTGATTTAACTCTCTGTAAGAGTGAGATAGCAACACCTTTTTCTCCATCCGCATAATTTCTGTGGTGACACTTATGACCAGGATCTGACTTTAAGAACTTTTAAAATGTGGATCTAAAGTAGATTTTAATCTCTGTAGGAGACTGGAGGAAAGAAATGGCTGAGACACAGATCAAGAAGTACAGGGAAATATTGGTGTTTTATTGTTCTGCAAGGGAGGCAGAACTTCTTATACATCAGGACCTCCACTGAGATTTCTCAGAAGTATCAGGACAAAGGGAAGTCTCAAAGGAGGTTTTGGCCTGTGACAATGGAAAGAAAAGGTGGTTTCTTCCCAGCATTTTCCCCACAGAAAAATCATGAACATACATAACTGCAAAACTGAATAGGCTGGAAATGGATGTTTGTGCAATGGGCAGGACAAAAGTGGGAATCAATTTCTGAATACCTAATCACAGAGAGCAGTAGAATGATGATAATGAAAGGGTTTGAGATAAAGGGCTTATCAGATGCACCAGACACGTGGGGAAATGTACAGAGTAGTATGCAAAGGCCAAAACAAAAAGGTGAGCTAAACAAAACCAGACTCAAGTTGTCAAGGTCAGAGAAAATCATAATGGAGATGCAACAGCTTGGGAGGCTGGAAAAGGGTTTTTTTCTGTCTCTTATTTCTATTCAGATTGTAAAACCTTTTGTGCAAGACCTCTTCCTGGCTTTGAAAGGCCAGGACAAAAAGCTGGATTTTTTGGCTGCCATGATGTGAATTTGAACTTTTTACTTTCCATACCTATTTTTTTCCTTATTGCAAGGCAGAGAAGCACTGTCTTTCTGGATGGCATGTTGGGCATCTCAAATACAAGAGTGAAAACAGAAGGTTTGCATCTGGAGTGCCAGCAGCAATACAGGAATGAAAACAAAGATTCTCTATGTTCACATTTTTTTCTTCTTTCTCTACAATACATTCTTAAAAGATTGTTCATGTGAGGCATAGAGATCACAGGGGTCCTTCCTGTCCCATTCATCTCTTCCCATTCCACTTCCTCCAACTGTGGTCATCAACATCTGTAGGCTGAGGATGTGTAGGTTGTTATAGCTGTGTATTTAGAACTGTGACACTGAGATAGTGATAATGCTGAAATAAATCACTAAATATGTTCATCCTGAGTTAACTTTCCACATCTATGCAGTAACAAGCACTTTGAATAGCCAGCAAGAAAAGAGAAATTAGATAGTACCTGCATTTGAAACTCAGGCAAAGTTTAAAAATAACATAAGTATCCAAAGTCGTGGCTTACAAGCAGTACGGAGGTCAGAGGGAAGATAATTTTTCTTTAACATTTAATGTAAGACATTTGCTGTATTATAAAGATTGTGAAACAGTATGTGTGCCAGTCTATGTTTATGTTAAAAATATCCAAATGGACATAACTTAATTTTGATACTTTCATTTCATTATCTCTGTCATCTATCATTTATCTGAGACTGGAGATGGGAGGTCTTCTTTCCCCAGTTGTACCAGCTCTGAATACAAATACAGTCAGAGCTTAAACTAGAGTTAAGTAGAAGATATTAATCTACAATCCTCAACCCTCTCAGTGCCTGTGCCAAGCTACACCCTTTCCTATAGAATTTAGGAACACCTATTTTCAGTGTAAATTGTCATTTTGTCTGCAGACAGCTTTAAGGAAAAAAATAAAATAAAGCAGAAACAATGCAAAAAAATTTAGGGAGACAAAGAGGGAGATGAAGACAGGAGTGAGGCAAAGCAGATAGAAGTACAAAAGCAGGAGCAGAGCTGAAGATTTGTAGGACAGAAAAGGTGACTGCAATAATGAGCCCCTCAGCAGGCAAAACCCTGCCCTGGATTGTGAGTTACTCAGAGCAGCTCCAGGAGTCTGAAATGCCAAGATGGGCTGCTTTGTATTCTTCCTGCTATACCAGTACCAAGATTGCACTTCCAGCTCCCAGCTGCTTCACAGCAGTGCTGGGGATTCAGTTCTGGGAGATGAACCAAAATATTTGGCTATGTTTGTGTATGCAATGCACAGTAAGTTCCTTTCTTATATCTGTGAAAAACTGTGAGATGGGGAAAAAATAATCAAGGCAATAATAGCTACCACCAAACTGTCTTACTGAATGTGCTGGTTTTGGCTGGGTAGAGTTAATTCCCTTCCCAGTGGTTGGTTTGGGGCTGTGTTTTGGGTTTGTGCTGAACAGGGTTGGTGATACAGAGATGTTTTTTGTTGTTGCTGAGCAGGGCTCACACAGAGCCAAGGCCAGGCTGGGGAGGGGCTGGGGGTGCCTGGGAGGGCAGGAGGAGACACAGCCAAGACAGGTGACCCCAACTGATCAGAGATATTCCAGATTTTATGGCATCATGCTCAGGATTATAAAGTGGGGGAAGAAGGAGGAAGAGGGGAAATTAAACTTCTGTAGTCTTTTTTCTTGTTGGGGAAAAATAAGGGGGCGAAACACTTTCTGCAGAAATAGACTACGAGGAGGTGTACATATCAAGTTGTGCAATGGCTTTGAATGAAGGCTGAGATTCTTATTTAGTTTGTTTGTTGTTTTGTGGGGTTTTTTTTCAATAGCTGGAATCATTCAGAAAACAAGTGAGATGGCAGAAGGAGCCATTTCCAGCATGTGTGTCCAGCATTTCCAGTCACAGATTTACACACTCCCTGTGTATTTTTCAGCACAGATAAAGTTTCCCTTGTAGCAATTTTAAATCTGTTAATAACATATTTTTCTTATTTACCTGCTGCTGATTGCTAGCTAATGCTCCACAGCTCCATGGGGCACAAGCTGAATCTAGCAGTTTGGGACAAAAAACCAGAAGATCAAGACTTTCCAAGCGTAATTCTTCACTGAACAATTTATCTTTCCAATCCATGCTTTGATTTGCATCTCATATACATATGTTTATACATTTATGTCCATAGTTTTTCAGTTTTAGTTTCAGCAAAGACCATTGCTGGAGGATTCAGATAGTGATTAATTACTTTCACTCCAAAGAAACATGCACTGTGTTGTTTGAACAAATAGGTGCTGTGTCACCTGTTGTGCCTATTTTTACTAGAGAAAACACTTGTTATTAAAGTATTGTTGCCTTCTATATATACAACCTTTTGCAAATCTTGTGAGTGATGCCCTGTGTGAGCATCAGAAGAGTGGAAGAGAATCACATTTCACACAGCAGGAAGGGGATGAAGGGAATTTCCTATCTTTGGGGGGTTTTTTTGAGTTATTTTTCCCTTTCTGATACCAGCAGCTGCAGAGCTGTGAGATGTTCATGTAAAGAAGGATGTCAGTGTGGCAGCTGTAAAGAAGAGTGCAGGGTGTTTGAAGAAGCTGTTGAAAGAGAACCTGTGGCAGGAGGGAAACATGCAAAGCCCCTTATAGTGACAAAATTATCATAGATTAGAGACAAACAAGAGGAACAGGTCACAGCCCAGCCAGGGAACTGCCACGTTTTTTTCTCAGCAGTGGAAAGATGCAGCCATAGCCAACATCCATCAGAATAAACAAACTGAATGCCCTGTTCTATTCTCAGGTCCCCCTTCCTGTGCAACTCATGGAGGTGTTCACTTTGCAGTGCACTGGATCACACAGAGGATTCATCCTTCCCTTTAAAAAAGTAACTTGGCATTTTTTGTTGCTCAGGGTGTAAGGCATTCTGTGTGTCTTCGTGCTTCAGAACTTTCTTGGTTGTATGAGCTGAATCGATTTTAGGCAGAGGATAAAGAGTTTCTTGTGTTGGCAACAGGGCTTGGAGCTGGTTTCTGATGCACAGGTGGGCTTCTCTGTGCAACTTCCTCATGAGAGGAGAGAATAATACAATTTTTCAAAGAATATAAGGACGGGCACCTGAGGAACTGGAAAATAAAATTATTCAGTGTTTTCCCTTGCCTGATGTTTTATTCATGCTAATGTAGATCCAGACTTTTACTATAATACCTTAGTTAGAAAGCCCATCTAGAAAAGCACTGTGTCTAATATTTTTTTTCTCTCTTTTTCTCTTTTTTTAACTTGTTGGTTTCTTGCTGGTCCTGGTCCTGGTCCAAACCAGTCACAGAGATGAAGAATTCAAAGACAGCAGTGAAATAAGTCAGTAGGACTGGAAAGGAAGCAGAATCCATGACTGGGAAAGGAGTAATTTATCCACGACTTTTTCATTTAAGATTTCAAAGGCTTTCTTAAAATGTCAGTCAGTTAAAACATTTGGCAATTTTCCACATTTTCGTGTTACACACAGAAAATAAATTAAGTTTCCAAAACAGAAGAAAATAAGCTTTTAATTGCAGAAATATCAGAACAGGGACTTCCACAGTATCACCCTCTAGTTACAAGCAAAACACCTACAAAAGCTATTTTTTTCTCAAAGCATGTTCAAATTTTAGAAAGCAACGTTTCTGCTGGAAACCCATTTGAAAAGTCTCATAGGCTTGAAACAATGATAGTCAAGATAGTCAAAATCAGTTGTAAAACTAAGCCCAGGGTCCATGCATTTACTTTGTGGGTAGTGTGTTCATGCTGTCAAAACCATTTCCAACACCATTATAAGTACCTTACCTTCTTTGAGGGGACACAGTAGGGATCTATCTGCTGTTTATTCATCTGAAGCCACATTCGAGATGTCCTGTATCACACTTTACTGAGAATCCTTTCTTTATTTTCCATAGCATTTTGGGGATGTTCCCTATTCCAACTATTTACCTGTCTCAGGATCTCGTGCAAAATGTCTGTCACAGAGATAACTTGATCAAAGCTGCAGCCTGGCAGAACTGCATGGCCAGGGCAGCTAAACTGAATTTCCTTTTGTATATTTCCAATAGTGCTGTTGTAAGCATACTTAACTTTCAGATGTAATTTTCCTGTGTGTTTCTAAATAACTAACAAAGATCCAGCCTCATCCCTTCATAAGGAAAAAGAAAAAAGCTTTAACATTGGGATGATTTGGGCTGGAGAGATGGTATATATCCTCTGGATAGAGGACCAAAGCCCTCTCATAAATTAACAAACTGTGACACGCTGTAGTAAGTAGTTATCCCTGTCCGGACTTCTACTTTTCTTTTCACACACCATTTGCCAGGTAACAGTTCCTGGCAGAACACAGCACTTGTCCTAAGATTCATGAAAACTTAATGGAGCTTGATTTCAAAAGCAGAGAGACAAAAATAGGTGGTGGAAGAATATCTTAACATAGAATGTTTTGTAAAAACCTCCTGTGTCTCATAAGATAATATCTTACAACATTAATTTTGTCCTTGTTTTCTGTTAGCTCCTTCCTGCCACATTATCTTTTAATGAATCTCTCTTCCATTTTGCTGACCTGATTAGTGACAAATCCATTTTCCTGTTTTAAGAGATTGAGCAGAAAAAAACCTGCAGAAGACATCCAGATTTCCAGATAACATCCAGTCAAGAGGCCTCTCTGCCGTCTAAATCTTCCCAACTGAACAGGACGATCTCCCACTGCCACTCTGGATAACCCCACAAAATCATGGCTGATGTAGAAATGGATGAACAAGACTAAATGTTGCCACCTGTCAGTGAACTGGAAGGATTTATCAGATCAGGCAAAAATGGATAAAAAAGAAAATAAAGAGAAATATCCATGGTCACAAAGTTGTTCACTGACAGTAGTGGTGGCTCAGACCCCCTGCTATCCATCTCCCCTCCTGCTCTATTTTTATCTCTGACATCCTTCACCTGAATTTATGTAAATTTATTTAAATTTAAGTAGATATTAACAGAAGTTTTCCTTCTAGGATGTTAAAAATTTTCAGATTTTACCATCCATCCTTTAATATCATACTATGGCAACATATAATCATCCAAATTTCATTTTCTGTGTACACTGGAGCCTGGAGAGGTGTGTGCTGAAAGATAATTTTCATTGCTAAGAGAAGGTAGCACACTTTTTTTATAGTGCAGATTTCCTAATAATAAAAAAAATACATTGTCTCCACTTGGAATAGTTAAGTACACTTTGATTAAATCAAAACCTCTGTGTTTCTAAATGATTTGAAATCTTTTTATACCAAAGCCACTAACGGAATATTTGGTCTTTACAAAATTAAGGCATTCATGCTTGTACATAAAATAATAAAAAAAAAAATCGCTCAGAAAATACAGAATTTAAAAGTCTGTGGGGGTATTAGATCACAGATGTTTTACAGGTCATTGCTCAGATCTTCCCCAAAGTAATCTGAGCCTTATTTTGGATCAGCCTGAGAACTTGGGTTTGTCTCTTGGTTACTTTCCTGGAACTTTAGAAGAAAACATATTCTATTCCTATTTCTTACCTATCTTACCAGTATGCAGGTTAAAAATTTACCGAAGCAAGAGCTTTAGAGGGCATGTTAAGAAAGATAATCTGATCTTCAGAAAGAAAGAAAAAAAAAAAATCCAGAACAAAACCCAGTAGAAAACAGTTCAAACTGGGCTAATATTTAGCCACCTTCGTTTAAGGACAGTCTGGAATATATTCCTCAGAATTCATGGCAGCATTTAATTTTATTTTTACACTAAGTGACAATTTCCCAGGCTTAGCAAGTGCATCTGGGCTAAAATGCCACTTCATAGCAAATGCCCTGGAGAATCAGCTGGTGTTGTATTTTAGTTAATAATACACATTCATTAGCAGAATTTGGATAATTCAGAGAGATTTATAGATGGGAGTGAAGGAAGCTGTTTTCCACTGACCTGATATAGGAACTTCATCATAACACATGGCTACTCTGCCACAGGTCCCCACCTATAAAACTGATATAATGACACTTATCTTCCCATGCAACATCAATTAATGTTTTTCCTCTATCAGACACTTCACTAAGTCCCTTAGTCCCAGCTCTGGAGAGGAAATAAACACTTCCATGGACTCTGCAATGCAGGAGATGTGTCAGGCTGCCAATCTCCATAAACTGGAGCTATATCCTCTTTTCCTTTTCCATAGCTGTTTTGTCCTAAATGACAAGAATTAGAATTTAATACCAGGGAAAACAAACAGACATTTAATTAGCCAAATGTTGTATTTCTCGTGCCAAAGATTTGCTCCCTCCTGTATTTACATTCCACATCTTTTTGCTTACTTAAAAGAGAAAGAGAGAGAGAAAATCCAGATAAATCTGATGGTGTTTTCTCTGTAATACCCATGCCTGACAAGGTTACTTAACAGGATTTTTGCTGTAATGCTTTTCCATCCCAAAACCAGGTAAAAGCCCATCTTCAGTTCATTAGATTTTCAAAAATTCTTTCTGTTACCCTGTTTTTCTCTTTAGGGAATTTGTAAGTGGCAAGAGGAGGGCAGGGAATCCAGTAAGTTTCGAGCAAAGCAGTAATGTCTGAAAGGATCTCAGTGCATAAATGTATTCCATTTTTATTTTCATTTTTTAAACATGGGGACAAATGTGAAGACTTTACAAACACGGTACTGGGCTTTACACCTGAGACTGGATCATGTAATTAGTTATTAGATCTTCCCAAAGTAGCTGGATAAATGCACATACAGCTCAGCTGTGCTGCAAATCAACACCACATTTTGTATTCAGCGTGTTTGTGCTGATCACAGCTTTCAGTCAGGTCAATCTCATCTGCTTTGTTTACTAAACACCACAAGTATCACACCATGCCAGTTTTCATTGATTTGGATTTTACGCAATTCCACTGAACGCTACAAAATGCTGTGGCTGAGTCTGGCACTTCAGATTAAAGCTGCCAAAAGCTGCATATAAACAGCAATATTTTTAATTTAAAAAAAAAAAAAAGTATTTAAGGGCTACTGTGAGCAGGCTGAACGGTCAATGCAGAACAGGCTCCTCTTCTTAGCTGATGCTCTGTGTTATATGTATCCCCAAATTCTGCCTGGGCCTAAAAATCATTAGCTAACTCAATCCAGCATCTTGAAACATAGTCTTGTATCCTGCTAGCAGCCAAAATGCAAGTGTGCAGGTCAGCTGCAGAGAGGGAGAATAAAAGAATTAAACTAAAACTTGAGGCTGTGGAGCTCAATTAGATGCAAAGGGATCCACCTGCCAAGGACCCCCAGCTCAAGGCGTGCAGATGATCATCACCCCAGGGTCATGTCAAACAACCTCTTAAAGGTTACCACAGCTTTTTATAAAAGTGAGCTAGTCTGGGCTGCTGGATTCTGTACCACCACAGTCCCTAGGTCAGAATCATAGGTCTTATACAATGACAAAACTTCAGTATTTAAAAATAGCAGAGATGTTTGTGAAAATTATTATGAGACTCAAGCCAGCCAAAAAATACTCATGCTATTTCCTTGTTAGAGCTGTCACTTCTTTAGGAAAAAAAAAAAAAAAAAAAGGGCTGTATGTGTTCAAACTCAAAATTTATTACTGCGCTTAGAGACAAATAATTTGGAACCAAAACTCCATTTTTGAGTGAGCATCAGCCAAATCTCTTCCAATTATTGCTTGGACTGCAGTCAGACATTCCTTTATGAAATCATGCTGAGTTTTCTGGAGTGCTGACACACGAAGTCCCAGGTGAACTGCAGCGATGGGTTGTTAGTTCCATGAAAATCAGGGATCAGACTGCTTTCCTTTTCACTTGTTGTATTTCACTGCCTGAGCTGGCTTGGCCAAGATCCCTCCATATGAATCTTTCCACACTCATTACTTAGATCACGAACATAAAAATGTTGGAGTGTCAGTCATGAAGTTCCTTCCAACTGGGTAACCTCGTTTGACCTACAAGTGTGCCACATGTGGGAAACAGACCCATGAACTTACCCCAAATTCATTGAGCTTAACTGAATTCAAGGGAGTTCCAAATTGGGTACTTGTGGTGCCAAGTTTAAGATTTTACATCTGGAAGAAACAGGTAAGTCTGAAAGTAAAATGTAAGAGCTTCCATCTCTTCCCCAAAGAAAGTCAATTTGGTTGTTCATTTAGAGAAACAAGGCATTGCCCATCATCAGCTGAGTACTTTAGCACCTGTTATGAGCATCAGCCCACAATCTGGAAAAGAGGAATCAGAAGCAGAGCTCCTGAGTGACCTGAAAGGCTTTGTATAATTTAGTCATCCACTCCCAGGCTTGGGGACACAGAACAGCCCAGCGAGTATCCAACTCCTCCTGCACTGTGCACTCTTCCCCTCTGGAAAGTGTATTGGAAAATAGGTCTGGAAACACTGGATAATCACTACCCTGGTGTTTTGTTTGCCCATTCTTTTCAAACTTCACAAGCATTGTGACCAATCCCCTTGAAAATGCTTATGTTTCAAACTGGGAAAAAGATGGTTAAACCAAACCCCACGTTTTCAACAGAAAAACCACTAATCTCTACTGCATCCCCTCAGATTCATCCACCATTGGGCTCTTAGGTAGCATAATCACTGTTGTGAGATCTTCTAGAGGCTCCTTTACCTGTATTAACCTCCAAAATAGATCTCCTTTTAGGATTATTAGACAAATCACTAGCCTATTTCCTTGTCTTATTTGCACCTGCTCTCCTGCATTGTGTTCAGTTGCAGAGCTCAGAGCGTGGCTTTCCTGAGGTAAAAATCAAGTACAGGACACAAGGAAAGGAATTTTTTGCATATTTGAGACAAAGTGGAATGGGCTTGCTTACAACAAACATCCCTAGGTTAATTAAAATAAACTCAAAATTGCTTTTCATTCCCAAATCAAATATTTAATTTCAAAATCTGTATTGTATTAACCCTTCCATTTATTTTATATTTTTTAAATGGAACTTAATTTTTAAAACAAATTTTTACCGCACCAACATAAAGCATCATGACACTTTTAATATTTAATATAAATTTTTAATATAAATTTTTAATATAAATTTTCTCTCTACTTCTTAACAAGTAGTTGGAATAAATTATCCTCTTCAGATAAATTAACTTTTGAAAATATTTACTCATCTGTATGTAACTAAAATGGATAGCTACTCAAACTCGGCACAGCTGAAGAGAAAAATCTCTTTGGCTTGTATTTGAAGAGTTATTGTGATGGTCCAAATGTAAAAACTGACAATAAATCCAGCAAACAAACAAAAAACAACAATAACAGAACTAACAAAAGTCCTAAACAATGTAACTTTACTATTTTTTGTTTTATTTGCCTGTATTTTAACAGATAGGTCATACTGATTTCAAAATAAGATCTTGTAACTATAATGAAGATACTTTATTTTTTTGGACTTGAAGATGAATTCCCAAGAGAAGAATGTTCATGGTCACATTAAATCTTATTCTGGCATCCTGGAGACTTCAGTTTTTATGACTTTAGCCACTGATTTCTTTTACAGAAATACCCTGACAGTCATTTCAAGAGGCATTTGTGTCAAGCTGGGAGCCAGCAAAGCACTTAACTTGGTGTATTTAATAAAATGCATCTTCAGTTGAAATCCCTGTGCCAGCCTGCAAGCTTCAACATAAGAATGTGCTCAACTGCTCTGATGAATTACAGCAGATCAGACATTTTATCATCACTGGAGCCAGGAGAACTCTTCAAATTTGTCACTTCTTCCCTCTTTTTAGCCCACTGTTTAAGTGAAGCTTTATAACTGGAAGGTTTGAACTGTGATCCATCACTGGAAGGATGTGGAACATGAGGTCTTTTGATCACTTAGTTTTAACTTCTAAGTAACGGTAATAGATTTTTGCAAACAATCCTCCCTTCGGCTGCCTGAGATAGTGATTTCTAGCCCAGCAGTTTCTTTGGTGGAATCACCAGCTGCTCTTTTTGTCAGCAGGTCAAAAATAGGTGAGGTGTGACACCTCGAAGTCAGCCCCTACCACCAAAGCTTTAAGTCTGTACAGCTGGGCTCTGTGCAGGAGATGAGCACAGAGTCATTCTGCATCCCTGGGACACTGCTGGGTTTGGAGCAGTGCCTCAACACCTTGCACAGTCTGTAGAATTTCATGCACCAGGCTGCTCTTTGTCCCTCAGTGTCTCCAGGGTGAGTGGTTTGTAGCTTTTAAGCAGAACAAAACAGCCAGGGACTGTCTGCCTTCCATAACACAGCTGCAGGATGTTCACTCCCTCTTTTGTAAAATCACAGAATCATGGAATGGTTTGGGTTGGGACAGACCATAGAGATCACACAGTTCCAACCCCACTGCCACAGGACACCTTCCACTATCCCAGGGTGCTCCAAGCCCCATCCAACCTGGCCTTGGACACTTCCAGGGATGGGGAATCCACAGCCTCTCTGGGCATCCTGTGCCAGGGCCTCACCACCCTCACAGAATTTCTTCCCAATACCAACCTAAACCCACTGACACTGATTTAATTGAGCCACAGCCTTATCACAGCGCCGTGTAAGACTTGAGCAACACTAATGATGTCAAGATCATTGAAGGTGTGATTCTCTATGAAATTAATTATCCAGAATAGGACTTCCCCTGATCTCAGTCACCTAGGAGTGAAAGAGAACTGCTTTTACCTGAGTGTCCAATGCCAAAACAGAGGAAAAGGGTAAATCACCTCCTGTGATACTTCTCTCCAGTGTCTAGCAAAAGAGTTTAGCTAAAACACGTAAATCTAGGGACAGCAGTGGCGAAATGAATTCGCTGCAAGGCCAAGGCATAAAGAATGTTTAGATATTCAGCTTCTATCAGCAAGTTATGCAGCCAGGTACATAATTATTTGGGCTTACAGGCACTTTTTGAGATATTTTTCATGGCAACTAATAAGACTAAAGGTAGAGATGACTACAGAGAGAAAAATTTGAGGGGGTTTTGCCATTTTGTCATAAAATTCCATTCATCGCCCAGTATTTTTTATTCCATTAGTCTTTTTTACAATGGAACATTGAATACAACTGCTCTAGAGAAATCCTTGCCTTACAATAGATCAAAATTGAAAAACATTAAAGTTTATGGCAATAACTCTTCAAATTATAATTGCCTTTCCATACCAGAAATTTGTTTCTTCGTGCAAAGCTATCAAATGTTTAATAGCAGACCTTTACATAAAAGCAATTTTATTAAACAAAATGTAAAAATACAGCTGCTTACATTATTGGCATCCATCCCTTGGAAGCTGGCTGGTAGTGCAATTACTGCTTATTTCTAAGGGAGTAGAATAGAGTAACTTTAGGAAATATATTATTTGATATTTTTCAATATCCTATAAATGTAAATGTAAACAAATTATTCCTGGAAAAAATGACGGTATGTGCAGAACAAAATAGTGGTTTCTAGTTTATGGCTGCAATATTCTCATCTGCTGCATTTGTTCACCCACTCCAGCAACAGGCTGAGCACTGTGAGAGAGAGTGACAGGGAGCTCTGGGAGACCTTTGGGGAAGCTGTCTCAGGGAAAAATGCTCTGCACCAACCCATCTCTTTGCTTTTGAGTGACAGCAGACCTACATCTCAAAGAAGGAAGCCTCAACATCTCCTGGCAACAGACCATCTGTTCTGTAGAAGCTGCAGCTCAGAGCTTTGCTGCGAGTTTTTCAGTTGTGTGATTGGAAATTCTCAGCAGTGATGCAGAAGTCATCTTGCAGAGTCAATGATCAGTCATTAAGTTTACCTCCTGCTTTTCAACAAGCCTGAAGACTTTTTCATTTTTCATGTTTGAGATAAAGCACACTGGAAGGAGAAACTGGTTGTCAAGCTTACAGTTTCCAAGTTCACAACTGTTCCTCAAAAAAAACCCCAACCCCCCCCAAAAAAAAAAAAAAAAAAAATTGTGATAAGGTTACAAAGAATAAAGTTAGTCTGACAGCAAATCACTTGAAAGAGGAATTCTTCAATAGAAACTTTTGGCTAAACCTGAGGTTATCAGCATCTGGCAGGAAGCAGATACTTCTTATTGCATGTACTGTAGGAGAAATGCTGGAAACTATGTAGCTGCATCTTTTCTTCTGTTTCTTCACTGGCCTTCTCATCAGACATTTCTCTTTTAATTATGAGGTTTTGCTTCTCCTTCTAAGCCCAGAGCAGAGGTTTCCCTATTCACATATTGGGAACTGCTTTCCTGAAAAGCTTGGAAATGTCTGTCTGGGCTGGACTTTGGGTTTGAGAGATGCTTTTCTCAGGAAGGGCAAGAAGAGTGAGTGGAAGGTTACATGGCTCCAAGGTTTGTGAGGCACAGAATGTATCATGTGTGTGTGTCTGGAGAAAAGTGCCAGCACCAGCCCTTGGACCCATTCCCAGGCTGCTCTACATCTCTTGTCTCATCAGGGATAACCTGGTTTGCTTCCCCTAAATTATTCACATTGTCAGGGATGGCACATGGGCGTGGAAAACTACTGGACATGACAAAGAAATTGCTGGATGTGACATACAGAATTAGGGTAATACAAGATGTTGAGGAAGTTGCAGAAAGGGTTGTGCAGGGTGACAGCATTTCAAAGGAGGTGAGAGATGAAGTTATGTCAGTAAATGGGCAAACTCCATAGATAATGGGAGGGGAGTATTTGGGACCTTTCTAGGAATAAAGCCTTATAGGAAAATCTAAGTAACGATGTTAGCAAGATCAGCTTAGCGAGGTAACCATCCCAGAAATACCAGATGTGGGTCTGGAAGTAGCAATGGGGACAAAAGTAGTTAGGACAGGTTGTTTCACAGAACCACAGAATCTCAGAATGGTTTGGGTTGGAAGGGACCTTAAAGATCATCTCATTCCAATCCCCCTGCCATGGATGCCCCAACCCTGCCAGTGTTCAAGGCCAGGTTGGATAAGGCCTTGAGAAACCAGGTCTGGTGGAAGGTGTCCCTGAACATGGCAGTGGAATTGGGACTAAATGATCTTTAAGGTCTCTTCCAACCCTTTAACATTCTGTGATTCTATAATTCTGTGGACAGGGACACCTTTCACCAGACCAGGTTGCTTGGAGCTCCATCCAGTGATAGCACAGCCACAGCTTCTCTGGGCAACCTGTGCCAGGGCCTCACCATCCTCACAGGGAGGAACTTTGTACAGTTTATCTGGGAACAGACTGGGGTGAAGAAAGGGAGCGACAAAGGCAGAGAAACCTGGAGAAAGGAACAAGATATGAACTAATACCAATGTGTTGATCCAGGAGTGAATGCAAACTTCTTTTCTGATCAGGAAAACCTGATCCTGGCTGGCAGAGTATCCAGAGAGAGGGAAGGAGCATCCTGGCATCACTGTGTCAGTGACAGCACCATTTCATAGCACCTGCAGTGAAGAGTGCCCGTGTTGAGACAGCTTCCCCTGAGTCTGGGCTGTGCTGAGCTCTGCATCTCACAATGCTTTGACCATTCAGAACCAATTTCACTGCATGACAGAAGGAACCACAGGCAGGATAACTATTAGGATTTGTACCGTATATTGATAAGTTTCTTTCTCTTCTTGGTCTTATTATTCCAGTGCTTCCTGTTGTTCTATATGGTAGCATTTCAATATTTATAAGCTGTATTGATTGCTTGTATTTTTTCCTGCCATACATCAGAACCCACCACTGCTAGAACATTAATTTGCACTGTCA
Source organism: Aphelocoma coerulescens (assembly GCF_041296385.1). Lineage (NCBI taxonomy): Eukaryota > Metazoa > Chordata > Aves > Passeriformes > Corvidae > Aphelocoma > Aphelocoma coerulescens. Next base: position 74,734,914 of record NC_091017.1, read on the forward strand.
AGACAAATGCATGCATAGGAAAATGAGATATTAATGAAACCAACACCTCAGGCTGTATGTGCCTATACTCAGTGTAAAATGCATGGTCTAAGTAGCTTGCAATTCTAGTTCTTCTTGCCTGCAAGTTTGGCTGGGGTTTTTTTCAGGGTTTTTTTTTTTGTATTATAGAGGAATAATAACAAGGATTCTTCATAATGCCTTTCATAACTCGATGTAATGTGCACATATATTATTAAAAATGATGAAATGGAGAACTGAAAGTACTGTTGGCAGGGAGGGACAACTAAACTCGTCCTATTTTAAATTAATTTCAAATATCGAAGCTTCTACCCTTTCTGTTGCTTTTGTTAAGCTCAAAAATAGTATGGTGATTAGGAAAACAATGGCAAAATGAAGTCTTAAATCAAAAGAGGTGGTTAAGAGACCAAAACCTGGGTTGATGACGTTCTGAAATATGCAGAGTGCACCTGATTTTCTGAGACCTCTGCTCTGCATTTAGTACAAATATTTTAAATGAATCAACCATATTTTCAGGATTGTGAGAAAGATGCAGGACTGCAGACTGAGATGTTAGTGTCAGTGCCTGATTTTAGCAGATCACTGCAAAAACTCAGAGGAATGCCCCAAATCTCAGAGTTCAGGGACATCGAGGATCTGGCCTGCCAGGCTGCAATCCAGCTCCAAATGAAGAGCTTCCTCGTTGAGCTGGTTCCCTGGAAGTCCCCACCCTGCCATGGATCACAGAAAGCAGGAGGCAAAGACAGCCAGAATCTTCTCTTGACCAGGAGCACACCGGTGTGAGTAACTCCTTCTCAGCTCAGAGGTGGCTTGTGCTCATCCTGCTGGAGTTTAGTCTGTCTCAGACCACCAGTACAAAAATGACTTTCTAAGGCCATTATTTTCACAGTACATCAAGTTCTTACTCTCACACGTTTTTTTTTAGCCAGCTGGAGAGAGACCATAATCTTTCTAGCCAAAGACCTAAAAGAGTGAGGACAAAAGACTAATCTTTCTGCTGAAGAACTCCGTTTTTGCCAGACTTACAGAGAATTTTCTCTACTATTCCTGCCCTCAATCAGGAGGTCAACATTGCTGTGACCCTGTGCATGCTGAGCTGTTCTCCTGCAGATTTAAATAAAACACCCCAAAGGAAATTCTGAAGTGGAATCACAGACCACAGGTGATTCTTCCTTTTAAAGTCAGTATTTAGGTAAGTACTGCAGACTTTAATTGCAAGAAGGTGGAGGTATTATTATGAGGTCTTCACATGAAATAGCATCTATGGATTTGGGTTAACTTCACTGATAAACCTACTGAGGATTAAATTTGCTAAAAATAGTTATGAATAACTCATTTTATAGAGGAATAATAAGAGGAGAATAAACTGTGATACAGTACTGAATTTGAATTTGTAATATGGTTCATTTTTAAAAAACCTGTGCAAGAATGATAGAGCTGCTGTAGAACAGAATCTGCCATTTCAGAAATGCAATTAAGTCATCTTACTCTGTCCTCTCAGTTGTAAAATTTCCATTTAAGCAAAACACATCTAAGCAGCACACACAGGGGAAAAAAAAGTCCAAAAGGAGTAAGTCTGGGTAGGAACACTGGATGTCTGCTGAATGTTTTGAAAGATGGATTTTGTCCATATTGTGAAAGTTAATACAAAATGAGCTCCTGCTCTCAGGGAGAGTTCCATTAGCTTTCATTGCTAAGCCTGACCCCATGTGATAACACGTTAATGACAGCCTTGGACTCAGTCCTTCCAATGAGGGTTTTATCCACAGCCATCAGAATAAAAATCCAGCAGTGGAGGCCAGAGTCCATGGAGTTATTTAGTTAGAATACAGTCTATTGACTTCATTAAAATATATGCCAATGATCCCTTATTATTAACAATCATATTGGAAGGAAAGTTTCAACTATAAAGACTCAGTACTGTGTAAAACAGAAGAGATTGTCTTTCTGGAGGGACTGACTAGCAGTAATGAAGGTATCATAGAATTATTTGATGAGGCTGTTACCTGGACCTTTTTGAAAATGCCTTGTTTGTCTTCTGTTAAAGTGCTTAGGTTAGGAAAGGTTTTTCCCTCCAGGAACACAAGGTTAAAATTTGCATAACTATCCTTTTTTTTCAGCACTTGTAATTATTAATCTTTTATATCTCAGTCATGATGAACACGAAAAAAACCCTGTAAATCTGTTTGTAATACAGTGCTGAACTATGCCCATTACAGAGAATAGTGTTTGGTGTTACATCTGACTCTGTGGACCTTGTGACATCCAAAAGTGGTTCCACACAGATGAATCAATTATCATGTTATAAAATATGAAAAAAAGAATTCCCTTCAAAAATAAGTCTAATGACACTCAGCACTCAATTTCTGTCCAGCATGCATTTCTTTCTGGTACAAAGTAGCAATCTTTTTGTGAGGACAGTGTTTGAAAGTAAAACCAGTGTCCAAAGATTATTTACTTAATTGTAGCAGAACCAATTAACTAATTGTAACAGGTAACCATAGTTTGCTGGAAAAATAGTTTGTGAGAGACAGAAAAAAAAAGCCAGAACAAGCAAGCAGTGGACAAAGAGTTATTATAAAGAAGAGGAAATGGAGTGTGGAGAAAACAGTGGTTTAATTTGCATTTTAGAGGCAGGGACAGGAACAAGAACTAACCTGAAATCTTCAAAATTCCAGACAAGAACCATGACCAAATCCTCACTTTCTAGCCACTGCTACCTAAGATACCCCTTCTGCTTGCAAGGTGCTAATTAATTGTTATTTACAGAGATTTTTGTCTATAGTTAACAGCCTCCTACAGACTTACTCCTGCTAGTAATGTACACTTTCTCCCTCCCAAAGCAACCCAACTGTGAATCTCCAGACTGATCCAACATGACTCAGTTCTGTTCTAACATGGGCAGAACCAAAAGCCAACATTACAGCTGTAACCCACAGCTAGTATAAGTTTTTTCCTTTTAATTAAAAAGCTGTGGAAGTCTTACAACTCTCTTAATTTTGTGTTTGAATCAGGAACTGTTCATTAATTGCTATTAAAAAATAAATTTATCTGCAGCTGAAAGAGCTAAACAATGAAAATTCAGGAACAAAAACGACATGGGGTCTGCAGTAATTAAGTAACTAAGTAATTAACCTAAGGCAGAAATTACTGGGAAGCTCTGGAAGAAAACCTTACTAACCTTTCATGTCCTGGTATGTGCAGAAAGAGTGAAAGCCTTTGAGACACCTGCAGTTCTTGAGCTATGAGCTGTCCACCAAAAAGGCAGTTCTAGTATAAGGCAGGCTGCAGTGTGCAGCTGTTGTTAAAGCAGGAGAGTGAGGGGAGGTTTGTGAAAGACAGAAAATAATAATAATCTGCTATTGCAAGTAAAAGGAAATTTACACACCTACCCTGCCCGTCGTATTCCCTGTTGCTCAGCTCCCCATGAGGTTGTGCTGGCCAGGTTGCAATTTCATAACCCCTAGTTCAAGTCTTTTAAAACACTGTGTGAAAAACCTGAATGCCTAAGACAGCATCCTGGGTTTCACTGTGAGGGCCAGGCATTCAAGAGTTTGATGCTCCAATTCACAGCTTTTAGGGACCAAATTCTTAACTCTGGATTCAGGCCTAAGTAATTAATTGCACCAAAAATTTAATATTAAACTAGTTCTTTAGATATTGTACATACTTTTTATTCAAGTGGAAATCATTACCTTCACTCTACCTCTTTTAGAAAAGTAGAGAAAATATTTCTTATTTAGGCTTTAAGCAAAAATGCAAATTCAAATACACCACTAACATTTCTTCCCAGCCTTAGGACTTTGTGTTGCATAATGAACCACTACTTCAAACACAACATTTCATTTAGAAAACACTGTAGACACATTTTCTTATTCAAAATTGTAATAGTTTTCATTTAAAATATAAACCAAAACAAGAAGACAATTGACCAAAGTCCTGTAGGAAGGCCGAGAAAACACAAATTAATGTTTGAGGGGTTTTGGTTTCTTCTTCTGATTTAGTTGATCTCTGTGCACCCATTTCACCATGAGGGTGATACAATTATATATATTAAATATGCTAATTTGAAGGCCAGCAGGATTATCTGAGCATTGTTCTTACTTTCAGCACTTCTTAAAAGAAACCAAAACAATGTTCAGTTGTACAAATGGCATGAATAAATCTGTTAAATAGTTTGAGAAACATTTAATTAGTGAAGCGTACATAAAATTGAACATCTCTAACAAGGAAAATTGAATAAAGAACTTAAATCTCATTGGCACTTTGCTATGCCAGAGTGATGAGAACTCTGCCTTGTTGTGCAGCTAAGTTAAAACCACCTTTGTTCAGAACAGGTGAAATCGTGATTCCATTAAAGCAGGGAAGTGCACAAGATGTCTGTAATGTGCTTCCAAATTTTATCCCATTGGGCTTCTTAATATCCAGAGGCTTTTACTATGTAAAATCCCATATCTACTGCAAAATGTACTAATCTGCAGTTATGGGAAGCAATCCCATTTCCCACCATTACGACTGCAACCTGCCATTGTTGCCTGGAGAGTTTGGCTGGAATGTGCATTGATCCTCCCACATGTGGATAAAGGGAAAAGCTGTTGGACAGGTCATACCCTGTTTTATGAAATAAAATTCGAAATCATTCCAAACAACAGCAGCAGTTAGATGCATAATGAAGATAATGTCATTGTAACAGTGTAGAATATGGAAGATGTTCTCTTGGCTGTGGCCTGGATAAATCCTCTTGCCTAAATTCAGCCTGACATATGAAATGTCAGTCCTAGGAGTCTTCCTTTCAAGAAGTCCTTCAGTATCAGGCTGGGCAGTTCACTTTTGTAAAGGAAGTCTGACTGTTCATTCAACTATCCTAAAGTAACCATCTTCCACTAAAAATTTCATATTTCCAACAGAGAAGTCCAACAACACCTTGTAATTGGTATTTTCACAGCACACTGCCTCAGACATAATGTATCCAGGGACAACAATCCATGAAGGGAAATCAGCTTGTGAAGGAGACTGGGAACTTGAGAAACTTGATTCTAAGACTGCAATTTAGCATTTTAGAAAGTCAAGTGCAACTTGGCATTTTCACTTGTTAAGTTTCAACAGAATCTCATTTCATTCTCTAAATCCATTGCCCATGTCACCTTAGTATTTTTCTGACCCTTCTCTCTCTTCTCCCGTTGAATATACACATATATTTTGTCTCTAGAGAAAGGAATCCTGTCTCTACATTTGTAAAATAAAATTTATAGTTTCTTTCTTTTAAAATAAGGAAGTCTGAATACGAACAACAAAGTCTATTCATTACTCTTTAAAATCTGAGACACATAAATCCCTGCAAAAATGTATGAGGGTAAAGGCCACATCCAAAAAGTCTGAAGTAATAGTTTCCTTTTCCCTATAGGCATCTATAAAATCTATTGCTATAGATTTCAATAAAAAGACTTTAGGTAGCAGATCTTGTACCAAGCCCTGTGAGATTCCTTCAGCACACAGGTCCATTCTTATAAAAATGAACAAACAGGAAGGACAAAAAGCATGATTGGAAACTGACTCCAAGCTGATTTATGTACGTATTTTCTATCCCAGTGAAAGATGGAGAAATGGATGCTTTTAAGAAAGCCACTCTCACAGTGGATATCTTTAGAGGGCAACTGAGGGTATGTCTGCAGACCACTGAGGGTGTGATGGCGTTTCTCCACCACAGAAATGGGGCTTTTCTGCTTGCTCTCAGGAAAAAGAGTCATTAGATATATCAGGGGCAGTCACTGTGATTGGCTTGTTGTAGCATTGATTAGAGGATCCTGAGAGAAAATTGCAAGCAAGCTGCTAAGTGTTGGCTATTCATCATATAATGTTTATAAGCAGGTCCATAAAACACGATAAGTAACTGGAGAAAACAAGGCATTTAAATATTCCATGTTAACTAAAAAATAAACCAAAAAAAACTCTGGAAAGATAGTTTCAAGAACAGGAAAAGTGAGGGCATGCTAGCCAGGAAAACAAAAGAAGCCCGGACGTCTGGCTGCACCCTCTGATTCAGGCGGCTTCACACACACAAAAAGTAGGAGAGAGTGAGCTCCTCACCCAAGGGAGCTACTCCTGGGCTAGCTGTCAGGTGTGCAGGTGGAGGTAAAGAAGGAGAGAGGGGACTCCTCCTAAGTTCCAAGTGAAGGTTTATTGACGTGAAGGGACGGGGGACAAAGCCAAAAATATCCACGCGTCCAGGGATTTTATACTGAGGGATGGAAAGGCGGGGATAAGGGATACAGCCAATGGGACAAAGGGAAGGAGGCGGGGTTGAAGCCAAAGGAACCAATGGGAACAATACAGAAGGGGGGGAACAAGGGAAGTAACCAATGGGATGTTGAGGAGTACAGAACTTTCTAGAACTAATACATAGTTAACTGAGGGAAATGAATATTTACAACTTCATACATAAAACAGGGAGGGGAAAACATTAACCAATCATCTTGAAATACACAACTCTCTAAACTGGGGGATGATGGGTTCTCACCCTAACCAAGAGTGTATTGTTAAACATTGGTGCCTTACCACCAGAGGTTGGTTTCTGTTGTGTCTTCGGGGGTCAGGGTGGTCACAGCCGCTTGCACCGCTACAGAAGAGAAATATATTCACATTATCAGCTGTAGTAAAGGGAGGATAGAGAGACATCACCAAAATATAATGTTCAGGCTAGTTGCAACACTTCTTGTTTAAGAGTTCGTGATCTGAAAACCACAAGTTCAAAAGGTGTCCCCAAGATTTAAGAATTGGTGGGTCTCGTTTTTACATGACTTGGAAGACATTTAAAGGAAAGGAAGAGCTTTATCAGTCAGATGCATCCTATCTCTCATCTTTTCTATTGTAGTCTTGGATATAAGTACAAGAACCCTTTAGAAAAAAGAAGGTTTTCTGCCCTTCTCACCTCTTCTTTCTTCAAAGAGTTGTGTAGATCTTAAAATATGAATAAAAACCCATGGGGCCAATTTTTCAAAATGAAGAGGCTGACTTCCACCTCTTGACTTTGCTAAGTCAGAGTTCAACGAGACTCCTCTGAGTACAAGAGAACCCTGAGCTCACCTGTGGATCACGAGCACTGCGCTGGCCAGAGGCCTGTGCTCAGAGAGTGCCTTCCAAGAGGTGCTTTGTTCTGGGGCTCACAAAAAGTCAAACGCCTACCTGGTTTAATCCTTCAGAATAGTTAGTGCCAACTGAGGAGTCGTGTCTTGCACCGGCTGATCTGTGCAATAGTCTTTCCAAATTTCTGGAAATTTGATTTGTATGTGAGTAAATCTCATTAATGCCACTGACTTGACACCAGGAATTGAGCATAGTACGTTTCTTCTTCACCATCGCTTATAGTGAGATTAAGCTCATATTCCACCACAGTGATTCCTCCTGGACAGTTTGTACACTTAAAATTGGCCCCTTGAGCCAGACCTCTGCCATATTGCCATTGCACAAAACACCTCAGCCAAATTCATTTATCGTTATTCAGTTGAACTGTAGTTTTAACCAGATGCTGATTTTGTGATACTGCAAATTTCTATCAAGTGTGAGAAGTTGATAAGTTTAATAGAAATTGAGGTTAGTCTTAGGTTCCCATCTGCTCAAAAAGTAAGGGACTGTTTTTCTTGTACACCTGCATTAAGATTGAGAATTTGGAACTCAATTTCCCAAATAGGAACATGAAGGAGAACTGTGAAATTTTACTAGAGTCTGTAAATTAAACTTTTGGCTTGAATGGAAGAGCAATGTTCTTAAGGTGCTTGGATGCAAACATCTTTTCCAGTATTGTTTATTACTGTCTGCAGGTATGTAATGACTTGCAAATGATGGTAATTTTTAAGATGTTATTAAACCCAGAATTCCTTCCTCTAGGTCCTAACCCTCTGCCACAGAAAAGTCAGTAATGGTTTATCTGGGAAACATGAGTAATCTCCTGCTTGAATATTAATCATTCATAATTAGATTTTTTGCATTCATCAGAATTCTATATAATTTGAGGGTAATCACAACCCCTGCTTCCCAAACAACATATGCACAAACATTCAAGTCCAAGTCATCCAAATCTCTCTGCTTTTGAAACATGTGTAAGGTTTTTCCCCATCCTGCTTTATAGTGTTTATTATTATTAAACAATATTATAATGCAAATTATCCCATATGAAGTATTATACATTTTATAGGCATAATTATATACGTATAAGTATTTTATATGCATTTTATGTATTATGAAATAGTTGCCAAAATAATAAATGCTGACTTCTTCATGATTAAAAGTTTCCCATTCCTCTCTCAGTGTAGTTCAACCTCAATATTTATAGAAGATCTGAAAGACCTGAAGACAACTTCTGCTGTCTCAGTAATCCACAGATAGTTGTAGGTTATTTACCACCAGCTGTTCCTGACAAAGCTTTATTTATCCTTTAATACCACATAAATCCTAATCTCTTACTATAAATTCTGTTAAGGAAAGAGACAGTTAACAACATGTGACTTATCAGGAATAGAAATGAGTGACAGTGGAGTATTGATCAGGAATTTAGACACTTACCCTCCATTATCTGTGAAAATGGTACTTGGCCATCTTGGTTGATGAAAAAATTGAAACCTACAGCTTCCTGGAATTCTTTAAAAATACAGGTTTTTACTAAATATGAAAATACAGCATCAAATGCTTATGATTCTCTAATTACTTATTTATGCCTGGGCTTCTCTATGAAAAAGCAGAATGCACACTCTCCCATTCCAATATATTCTGAATTTAATTGAAATCAGCTGAGGTATTATTGGTGTAAGCATAAAATAGCTGAATCTCAGTTATGGAGGTAGATTTGGGCTGTGAAAAAGCAAATCCCTGTTTACAAATCCCTTTAACCTGTGATTTCTGAGAGTATTAAGAAATTTAGTTTGAGAGCTGGCATGGACCACTGAAAGTCATTCAGAAGAAAGAGAATTTGAAAGGCTCCAAAATCTGATTTTGCAGTTCTGATCACATCAGTATTTCAACAGGCTTCTCAAAGATTGCAAAAAGAAGTCATTATGAGAGATAACTATTGGGTAGGCAAAATATCTGAGTAGAACTACGCAGGAATTAATTTTGTGTGAATTAGAGTAGCCAAATTTTGCTGGCATTTGCACTCTTGAGTGAATATAATCTAATACTTCCCATTCTCGGGGGACATGGAAATGATGACATCTGCATTGTCTGCAAATGTAATACAACAAAGCTCATAAATTGATTATGTGTCACTGGAGTCATTAGAGACCATACTTCAGCTGAGGCAGAGCCACTGACTGTCCTAGTTCTTAATTTCTTAACTTTTTCTTCTAAAACTGTCCTTTTTTGTTAGATTTTTTTTTTCCTTTTTCATTTGCCCAAAGAGATGATTCTTCCCATTCCAATGCAAGTCACCAGGTCAGATACTGTTCACGCTGTGCTTTTTTTTCATCCAACAACTACTAAAAAAGAAAGAGTTTTTCTATTATTCACAACCTACTTTTTACCTGATCCAATTCAGTTTCACTTAACGTAGCACTAGCAAGAACCTCATTCCTATATTAAAAGTAAAATATTTTTTGGTGGAGCAAATTTAGTGTAGGCATGTAAGTTTGTGGAGCTTCAGTGATGCAGGGAGCTTGATCCATTGTATCAGAGAGCTTGGCAGAGCACACCACATTAGAAGGAAAACATACAGTGGTGAGGATTTGCCCTCATATAGAGTCTGCCATCTGAGAGCCTCAAGGCTAACCAACAATTTATGGTCTCTTAGTTCCAGGGGCTGGTTTGAGATTTGGGATCAGTTCTGAAATATGACACAAATATTCCTAGCAAAAAATGTAGAGGAAAGTAGAGGGAGAGTATGCAAACATGAGAATTTACTGCCTTTTTATCATCAGGTAAGAAAAGTCTCCTGATCAATACAGATAATTCAGTATAAACTCATTTAAAAAATGAACACAGGAAAATTAATTACCACAAGGTCCTTGCTCTTCCCCTGAAGCCTGTGGCATAAACTCAATTTACTTTCAGAGTGATTTAGGTCTTCCTTCAAATACATGGTAATAGTCACCATGTTGGGTTTTTTTGGGGATCACAGTCCACTGATGCTTCCTTATTATCCCAGAAAGTGCTCACTGGTGCCTATTAGAAGCCAGGGTTAAAAGCTGGTGAATTATATAATCACAGATCAGTGCTTGAGCCCAAGTCCTCATACTGTTTTATGAGCAAGTATGGACACAGTCTATGTAATTTGGGGTAAATCCCCACAGATTTAATATACAGGGAGGTTTAACCACCTCAGTCACACCCAGATCCTTCCAAACTGCCTACACATCTTGCCAGGCAAGTTGGATAGCATGTAGACTTCCACTGTGATATTATTATTCATGCCTGTATATCCAGGCCAGCACCTCAGTCTCAGAGCTCTGTTGGGTTGCCTTCTGATTTTATTTGAAAATATTCACCTTTTGATGAGTTTCAGCATAGGTGGTATGAGACCTGTTCTAAGATCTTGCTCCTACTTGATCTGGAGCAAAACCCTGAACATTATCCCTGTTTTATGGCTGTTTACCTGACACAGTGGCAGCTGAAAGATTGTCACAGGGTGGCCAAATGGCAAAGCAGGGCTGATCTGGATCTGCTGAGCCAAACACTTCTGCCTACAGCATCTGTTCTCTTCTCAAATGATGCACCTCTGGCCTCAAGGAACAGATGAGGAAGAGGTGGGTGACAGGAATTCTGTTCTGCCCACAAACCTTTTCCAAATGCAAAATGTAGGACTATGCAGAATGATATTTTAAAAACCTGATCCTACCACCCACAAGAACCTCACAAACAGGAGAAAGGCAATGAAACAATACAAATGAAGATTTGTAAAACTGCTGTCTTTCTTGACTGCTAAATTAAATGTACATATTTGGGTGCTTTCTTTGGACAGTTGATGCCTTTGCATGTCTTAAAATGCCAGACTGAAAGTGAGATTTTTTGTTTAATTCCAAGGAACTGATTAAATGGGATGAGTTAAATACTTTGTTGGCTTGACTTCTTCATTACTCTTCTAATTAAAGACTGGAATAATCTCCTTGTATTGTGGGTTTTGATGAGATAACTAATCACTTGATCACTCATGCTGGATAGCTTTGTTGTCAAATTAACTACTGAGTGTGCCTTGGGGGATGCAGTTAATTTTTCTCCTTTTCTCTTTTTGAAAATATTACATTTGAATCAAAATAATTGAAATTAAACTTTCATATAAGAGAGTAAAAAGCTGGGTGCTCAGATTTCAAAAGGAATTTTTACGTTGGTGGATTTATACTTAAATTTTCAGTTGCTAAATGTGATTAAAGATACTCATTTTCATCCAAGAGCCTGAAATTAAGGTAAAAATCACAGTAAGTGTTGAAATATAGATCCTCTCTCACCACTTGCAGCTGCTGAGAATCTCTTCCATGAGCAGAATCACACACACAGATTTCTTTCTCCCTATATCTTCACCTCTCTGTTCCTGTTTTGTTTGTCCCACACGGTCTGCACTGATGCCATGAAGATTTTTTGCCTTTTCTTTTATACCCCTGTTATACCTTTTTACAACTTCTGTATTCCTAGTGCTTTTTGCCTACATTCTCTTGGACTTGTTTGTTCAGCTAAGAGACTCAACATTTTAGAAGCTTTGTAGGTAGGGATCAGTGTGCCCCAGAGCCCAAGGTCCTCTCCAGAACACATTCTGTAAACCAAGATAGAACCATCCAGGGGAAGGTTCCTTGGGGAGGGGGGCTCACTTGAGCCTCTCATTGGGGAATCTTTGATAGATCTGCTAATTAGTAAAACCTATAATGTTATACCCAATGTTGGGGAGGGGGACAGAGAGAGATAGACTCGACGGGGTGCATCTCGATGCACATGACCTGGACGTGTGCACCTAAGGATCCTTAAAATAAATACCAAGGTAAAATCCCTTTTCCCCTTCTAACCGTGTGTGACTCTTGATTTTAAGACCAGGAAAAGGCATCAGCACTACCTAAAACCCTACAATATCTGTTGCAATAAAAGTGCAGGGGTGGAGAGAGACAGAGAGAAAGGCTGATAATCCTTTGATATTCTATGATAACATAGTCATGTACAACAACATCAAGTATAAGCCATCAGTGAGGAATCCTTGAGGCGCTGTCCTCAGAGGAAGACAAAAGGCTAGATAATTTCTTAAGGTTTATTTTACTTCTAATTACTCTTGTCTCCTGAAAATCAAAAGTTTAATAGCTAGATGTGTACACACGTTGGACACCAAATTGTTCCAGCCTCATAGTCAAGATAGTTTTACAATATGTCTTCAACTGGTATTGCATAATTTCATTGCAGGATTATTCAGAGATTTACTTATACTGATAAAGGTCATAAAGCCAAGGCTTTTCTTCCTTATATCATTTTGTAGGCAATAGTATCTAGTATTTAGTAAAATTCATTCAATTTCTTATTGTGCTTTCCTAATAAATTGTCTGTACTTTAATTTTTCTTCTTTAACCTCCTCAACCTCCTGAACAAAACCCATAAATTAATCAATATTTTAAAACATTCATAATGGAGTGGAATGTGGTGTTTTCTTTTTGAAGTACTATTGGACAGATTATTTGACACTAAGAAATGTCATTATTCAGATCATTGCATGAAAAGCATAAATGCTAGTCAGTGTATAAGGAAGAGTGCAGAGATTTGTATTGATTAAAAGGTTTTGAAACACTCAATTCAATCCTTTTTTTCTTTGAACATTTTGAGTTTTAGATTACACCTACAAAGGATTTTTTTTCTTTTGCTTTTAAAATGCATTCGTTTCAAAGACAAACACCCCATTTAATTTCATTTTATATATTGATTTATAATGGTGAGACACATCTGTTCTGCAACAGAGCATGCAGTATCACCAAGGAGATTTTTTTCTGATGAGCTGTGGTGAGTTTTTGAAGAATGTTTACCTGCAGCTGACACAGAAATCCTCAAAGCTGTACTTGATTGCCATCTTCAGAAATCAAATAATTAGCACTTTAATACGGATTAAGGCAATTTACTTCCAAGTGTGAGATTTGAGTTGTCATCATTGTCACCATACATTGTTCATGAGGTACCTATGAAATCAATAAGAATACTACAACCTACTCCAGCTGAGCTGATATTTTAGTGCAATGGAGACTTTATATGTCACTGACAATATGGAAGTTTGGGTTGAAGCTAATCTGTAGCAAACCTTAAGGTCAAATCTTTCTGTTTATAAAATAGCACAGATGTGAATGAAACAGTTTAATCAAATTTTTTTTACTTGAATAAATTGAAAGTTGATTAAAATCTTGAAATCAACTTGAATTATTAATTTCTAAAAATGGTAAAAATGAAAGGGAAGTGAAAAGAATAAGATGATAATTTGAGGGTTCAGAAAGTAAAGGGAAAGCAAATAACTATTTTATACTTTTGAAAAGCAGAAGAAATTACATTTTCAATAGTAAAGAGAAATGAATTTTACTCATCATTGGTTTTACTCATAAGAGTATATGACATTATAAATTTTTCCTCCATTTTTTGTTGGGGTTTTTTCAGTAATTTGTTCCCCTTCTTCTTCCTCAGCTGCTGGTGAACAGCCTCTCAACTGCAGTTCCTTATCTATTTGTGATCCATCAGGAGAAAAGAATAAAAAGTAATAAGACAAAGGAACACAAACACTTGCTTCTGCTTCCTCAGCAGCGCTTGTTTGGAGGTTTGGGTGGTGGTTAGACCAGGAGTTGGCTCTAGAAATGCAGAAGTCTTTCTGATCTTGAGGCGCCAGCCATGTCTGACTGGTGGAAAATATATAAATATATAATGTTTTAAACAAAATTTGGCTGGTCATTGTCCTAAACAGCCTCAAAGCACTGTCTAGAAGGTATGGAGTGGGGAAGACTCCAGTAGATCTGGGAGCAGCTGAGGAACTGGAGAAAAGCATTTTCTGTGGCACTGTGTGAGAGCCCTATCACAGATACCAGAGCTGGTGAATGTGTGTGTACATATATATATGTATCTATATATATCCCCATCCATTGTACCACCCCTTCTCCTCCACCCCCTAATATCTTCTGACACTTGAATTTTCAAATTGAAAATTGGCTTGACTAACTCTTCAGGCATTTTCTCAAAACTCTCTTTCTGCCCATACAAAAAGCTGTCTCCACGGATCTCATAACTCATTCATGATTATCACTCTTATGATTGTGGTCTCTCATAATTATGGTTTCTTAGGTTAAGATTATTTCACAGCCTGATGTCCTTCTGACACTAATTTTTATAGATTGATAAGTAACTGAAAGATGAATCACTATTTCCAGCCCATCTGACCCTTTTTTATGAGTTGCCTGTCCTGGTTTCCTGTCTGAGGCACTGATACAAGGAAAGGATTCCCTTCTTGATTATTTTTTCCTCTTCTGCATTTGAAACACCTTTGTTTCAGATGCAGATTCCTGGATGATGATACTTTAAACACATGTATTTATTTTTTTCACCAGGTTTTACTGCCTACTTTATTCATATCAGGATCTCACAAAGTATTTTTTTCAAAAAGTAAATGTTTTTAAATGATATATCACAGACAGTGGGTCAGGATGGAATTTAAAGAGGTCATTCATGCTGACTACACTCAGGCACAGAGAAAGGATTAATCATAAAAGTTCATGATGAACATTTTTCTAAGTTGTTCTTAGAAACATAGAGTTACAAGTTGCAGAAATCCCTATAATGTTCTAATCCACTCCTTTTTCTGCAGAGGAAAACTTTTCCTGCTGTGTAACCCAGACTGCTTTTGGTGCTGCAAAAACTCCACTCTTTCTCACTTCCTTTACACAGAAGAATAAGTTCAATGTTACACCACAAACGTAGAGTTTTGTTATCACTCACCTAAATTGCACTGTTATAATCTGTGAGTTGAACCCCACTGCTTTTCTCTTGTTTTCTAGATGAGTCATGATTTGCATCCCAGTGAGAGAAAAATTATACAAATCACATAACCAGCAAGAAATCAAAATGGGAAAAAGATGGATGAAAGGAGAATCAAATCTACAGATTTATGAACTTAATAGTGCAATTTACATAATGTCTTTACCTCTGTGTTTTATTATTGTTTTATTTGTCTTTTTATTCCTCGGTTAATCTCATATTCATTTGTCCTGTAGATGAATCCTGGATTATTAAAATATGAATTGGATCAGGGGACACGCTGTCTGATTAAAATAATATCCAGTTACTTCATGCTGATATACACCGAGGCTAAAATCTAAATATTGGAGCATTATCAATCTACAGCATGTTTTTAACAGCATAGCCTGAAACTACTAATTGTGTTACAGGAATTAAGAGTGGAGTTTTCCACTAAATGAGAGGAGAAAATAATGAAGTAAATGATTAAGCAAGCAGAGGTTCTCCCAGGCTGTATCTTAATGTATCACTGGAGACCATTGTGGACTTCTGTTCATAAGGACAGCCTATTAAAAATGGCATATACAGGAGAAAACAGAACTTTTGAAAGACAATAGAGGCTGATTAATGTCTAAAATATTTATTTTAAAAGTTGCTTAAAGAACAGATATGACAGATAACATTTATTGCTACTGCAGCAAAATTGGTGTTAGATTGTGATTAGAATGCTATGCACTATATTTTTATTAACATGCTAAAATTAGTGCATCATTCATTTCCTCAATGTAATAAATAAAAAGGATTCAACAGTGATATGATGAAAATACTTTATTCCTCATCCAGTACCATTACACTTGGCCATGGGGAAGCTGCTGGAATCAAGTTATACCAGAGAGACTTATTTTTTTAAATATTTTATGCAATCCAAATAGATTTCAATTCACTTCAAAGTGCTGATTTCAGAACTGCAGAGAGTATTAAAAGAAGTGTATCTGCTTTATAAGAGCTCATCTATTTGCTTCTTTGGATCACAAGCCACATCAGCATTTGAGTTCTAAATAGATTGGCCAAGGCCATCCAGAGCTCAAATAGTGAACCTCAGGAGATCCAGGAAAATGTGTTCTGATGGAAGCTTTGGTCTGTAATAAATTCAGCTCTTTATCTCTCCTCACTCTAGATATATAAACAATCATGTTCCATTATATACAGTATGTTAAAACATTTACATTTGGGAGGATGATGTTATTTCCCAAACTTGTATATGTTTGATATAACTACAGAGTACCTTCTAAAGATGGAAAAATTACAATGGAAATTAGAAATCAGTGAAGAAGGAATAATCTGATCAAACAGAGATGTGCATTTCAGGCAGTTTGAGATAGTCACAGATCCTTCCCTGCTTGCTTCAATATCTTATCAATATAAAGTGAGTTCACCTCAGAAAGGCTTGGTCGAGGTTTCACGGTACAGGGACATATAGAAACACAGAACAGGAGCAGAGAAGGATCCAGAACACGTTCACTTACTAAGCACAAAATGAGTCCAGTATTAGATATGCCAGAGGGATGTGTAAAAGTTTGTGATATCAAGGGAGAATTGAAAGCACAATATGTAGATGTGACAGTGAAGAAGTTAGAAAATTCTGACAGACCTATACTGACTGTGGTTGTCCTGTTCTGGATAACAGTATAGCCTCATTCAACTTAAAAAAATATATAGTGAAATCAAATCTCCTTTGTCAACTCCTTATTTTTATTAATTAAAATATTACTGAATTGTTAACAAAGTTTTTTTCAGAAAGGGGGAAATGGGAAATTACATCATTGGCGAGCTATGCAACTTTATGCCTTCCAATACACACAAAATTACAAAAACAAAATCCTACAAATTGTGAAACTATTTAAAATGAATTCTGTATCCTTGTCTTTTCCAAGGGAAGGGTTAAAATTATTTTTCTCATTAGGAAGCAATCAGAAATTAATTTCTGTAGTGTCCAGAGTCCTAAACCCTCAGACACACCAGGAAGTGCATTCCAGGATAATTACAGAAATCCCTGTGCTGTTCCTTGATTTGTAAAAGCCATTGCACAATGACCCATTATCACACAGACTTGTGTACCAGGCTCTTATGTGATACTGCTTAATTTATCCAGTATGTAGGTCACTCAGTTGGGTGAATATTTCTCCTTTTGAGATCAGGTACATGAACTAGAATTGGAGGGAAAAGAGAAGAAGAAAGAAAAATAAGGCATAAAGATCAAACCTTATGAAACCTTTAAGCACAGGTAGGACAAAAAGCTAAAGTGCTGGGAGAAATCTCTATTCCCAGTGTATACTTTCCACTCTTTAAAGAACACAGGTGTTCTGGGGACAAAGGAGTGATACACAAGCAGTTTGTACAAGTAGTTCTTATGGTTCCCTTGGAATGCTTTCAAAGTGCTGGTCCATGCTTGGCAAATCCAGTGTGAACATCAGCACCAAAGCATCCTTCCCATGCCACAGCTGTTGAGACAGGACATTAATCCTGGTGTTACTCTTAAAGCCACAATTTCTTTAGGTGAGATGGATAATGGTCCAAGGAGGGTGTGATAACTCCGTGGTGTCTCAAGTTCATCACCACTGTGTTCCAAAGATCTCATTCAGGCTATGACCAGGAGGATCTCATACCTGTATCTCCCACAGACAGGTCTTGTTTTGTCCTTAGCTGGACACAGAAGCCTGAAAATCAGGATTTGCAAACCCAGGCGATTTTGTTCTGTGTTAATGTCATATGTTCCTTAAATTAAGGATTCATGGGGCCAGGAAAATTGTGAACTGGATGCTTAGTTAGTAAACAAAGACAGTATAGATATGGCCTGATTCTTCTTTAATTTAATTCAGTGTAGAGGGTCCCATTAAGGCTAAATAATATGGATTTAGAATTTCTTGAATAATATGCATGTTATTTCTGTTTTGAAGGGAACATAGGGAATAATGGATAATAAAATAAATGCACTTTTCCAAAACCTTTTTATTGTTATGACTTCCTGACTCAATTAAGATTTTAATTATAGACTTAATATTGCAAGTTTTCTTTTGTAATGTAATTAAAAAATAGATTGCTACTGTTGAAGACAGCTTAGATACAATGTCATTAATTCAAAATTATACATTGGAAAGCAATCTGTTGCCATTTTATTAACCTATCATGCATCTAGATGTGTTAAAGTGTTTTGCTGGCATTTCAAACACCATTTGAATACCAATAAGAAAGTAGCTAAACTGTGCTAATTGACACTTTGGAAGTGGGTTGGTTAGTAAATTGTAGCTCCTTTGAAATATCTCAGTTAAAGCCTAATCATCTTTTTCAAGTAGATTGCACTTAAAGTATTTTAATGAACACAATTAAGACTTAATTGTTTATGTTATTTTTTCATCATAATTGGGAGATTAATTAGATATGGATCTTCATATTACTGTTTAATAGGTGTTCTTGTTATCAGTTGACATTTAAGAACGCTGCAATCACTGTTCTTTTATGTTTTAATATCTAAATTGAGAAATAGTGCTTTGGAAAAAAAGGAATGAATATAATTGTCCAGATTTTGTGTAGCAGTGGAATTGTTATACTGGATCAGACCCATGGACTGTCATCTTCCCTGATGTGTGCAAGAACCAGATGCTGAAGAAGAATGAGTAAATCCTCCTATCCCCATTCAGCAGATGTGTAATATCTCCCCATGGATGTCTCATTGAAATCCCAAAGGATTTGGATTAAATCATTAAGTACAGGGTTAATTTTATTTTCTTTTTTAAACCTCTGGTAGTTTTAACTGGGATCTGTTTGAATGTTTCTTCTCCATATAAACCTATTTCCTCTATTGGAGCTTCTCTAATTCTTTAGTGAAGACTACTAACTGATATCAGAGTGAATTATAAAATGGTAAAAAGCAAGTCTCTGCAAAAAGTCCAACAAAAATCATGCCTGAAGTTACAAAAGCAAGTCTCAACTCCAGATTTCTTTGTTTGAAGAACAGGAACACTAGGAAGAAAGGAAGTACATAAAATGCTACAGAAGTTCAGATCTGCCAATTTTTCTTGGAAGAAAATTACCATCCCTCAGTATTCCTAAAATAAACCCAAATAGACTGAAAAAATAAGAATCACATAAGAAATATCAAGCCTTTGTACTAAAGAAGTCATGCCTGCTCCCTAGGAATCAGCAGAAAATGGCTAAAATTGGCATGATTTGTGACAGTTTTCAGTAAAAGCTGTCAGGACCATCTCTTTGTGCAGCCCTGTCCCAGGGACATCACAGATTTCACACTGCTGGGCTACCTGTCTGCCTGGCCAGCATGAATTCACTGGAGAGCTGGTTCCCAGTTCTCATGAGGGCTGGCAACATGGGGGCCAGCTCACCTGTGTGACTGAGAGTCCTGACTAATTCCCATGTAAAAACTTCCTCAAAGTGTATCCTGGTTCCTAAACATCTTCCCAGAAAGGCTGATTGAAAACCTTCCTGGTTCTCACCAGCAGTTCACCAAAACTACATCAATATGGTCATTCTTTTATGAAATTCAAACAAGCTTTAACTGCAAATTCTCAATCAACTTTATTCTCTGCTGAATTTGAGGTATGATTCCTGAGAAAGGGACATAGATACCTCAGGGTGCATTGAATAAGCACATCTGAGTTGCCACTGAATTTCCAACTTTTCTGTGCTTTCTCCTATTATTCTTAGACATTTCCCTGAAAAAATTGCTCACACTGTGCCATGAGGCTGTCTGCAATGTGGGCACTTGACAGTGAAAGATAAATTCATATCCAGTCATTTCACTACCTATAGGATATTTATGATGGCAGAAGAGAGTCAGACTCTCAGCCTTAAGCTGGAAGCCTCTGGCACAGGATCCAAAATCTGGTAGCACAAGTGACCAATATAAAACAAGGGGAGAGCAATGTACCTCAATAGAAGAACAAAAAGAAAAAAAAAAAGCCTGGAAAAAAACCCACAAAATGACCAGACATTTGGAATATGTCTTGGATAGAACAAGTGAGAAACACTGAATATGAGTGTGAATATAAATTCATTCACTCTCTGCTTCCTGAGTCTAGGTTCTATCCTCTGTTATGGATTTAAATATATATATTTTAAAATAAATGAGAGGGGATTAAAGAGATTAAAGCTTTTATCTTCTTCCTTCCAGGGAGAAGTTCCTAATTTCTGCCCTTCCACTGGTAGTGGATAAAGGATATAGAAAAATCTTAGCCTAATGGTTAGAGATCTGATCCAGGAAAAGGGATTTCATGTTTCAATTCCTGACCTCTTTGGAAACTTTATACAGGACTCAAAAAAGAAATTAACCCCTCAGAGCAAGAAACATCACATCCAGCTCCTGCCTAACCTTCCCAACCACCTGGGTGTGGAGGAAAGTCATACAAGTGTAAATATCCTTTCTACCCCTGTGTCCTCTGAATGGTTGAGGGTGCTTAGGAAAAGATTATAAAAGCCAGGGAAACACGAGTGGGCAGAAGAGAAGAGAGTATTAATCCGGATGTTTTCCTTCTGACCCTATGAGAACTTCTTTCCCTCTGACCTTATGAGAACTTCTTTCCTTCCCATGCAGTGACCCAGGGCTAACAAAAAGTACAGTTCTGTTGGAATAACCAAATATACATTATTTTTGAGGCAAACATGAATATTTGTGCAATCATAGATATATAATCTTCAAAGCCATCTTCAGTCTATCCATCCCTCTGAGGTCAAGGCATAGCAAATGCTATATTTAGTCTCCAGTTTCCAGATAAAGAATTTAGTGCAGCAGCAAAGAGGGAGAAGAAAAATGGGCTGTATTGAAATTGTACAGGGATACATTACATAGTAATTCATGAACCTGCTGTAGCTAATGCTGTTATCACAAATCTACTGCTATTTATGGTGCTAGGGTATGCAAAGAAATGCTCAATTCAGTTTTACATATGTAAATTAAACATATAAAACTGCACATCTTTCCTTATTAGGCTGTGAAATGTTATGACTCAAATGTGACAAATAAGTTATTCATAGGTACTGGTGGCCATCCATTTTATACTATTCCCTGCAGACCACAAATACCTTTATATCCTAATGAATTCCCAGACTCTCTGGCAGAATCAGACAAATAGATTTTAAATATTTTAAAGCATTTCTGAATAAGTTAGTAGGTACTCCACTCTAGATCCTATTATATTTCCCAGCAAATAAACTACTTTTCCTTCTGTTTTTTTGGTTTTTTTTTTCCCTCTGGATTCAGTTTCATTGCTGTCTGAAGAAAAACCTTGAAGATAAAGTTGATTAATTTTAACAGAGATAAAGAGTCATTTGAGTTAAAATCCACCTTGTGCCTTCCACATTCCATCTTCCTGCAATAACACAGATTTGAGACTGCCAGCTGTAAGGAAATGTTGGTGTATTTTACCAGTCAGTAATGTGGGATTTGAGAACTCAGTGCTGAATCCAGAGATGCACCACAGATTTTGCTTGTGACATAAGAGGTCCCATAATTTCTCTGTCTCATATTAACATCTGGAAAAAAAATCTATCTGCATCTCACAGTACATTTTGATGTCTTAAATATATTACAAAAAAAAGGGAAAAGGGGTACTGATGTACAATCTCTGGAAATGTCCAAAGGACCTGGGTGATGAAAAGTTCAGGGAAAAGAAAGAAATGTGGATCTGATGTCACAGATCTGTTCCTCAATTCATGTTTCTCAGAAGGGCTGATAGAAAAGACACCATGATCCCCCAAAGCTTTATGAAAGCAATTCCTAACTGCTTTTTGGAAGCCCAACTTCTCCCAAATGTTATTGTCTTGGGAAGATTAGATGAGGAAGGAATAATTAATTGAAATTTATTAAACAAACAGAGAAATGAGATATCCTTGTGTAGTCATCTCAATCTAGTTGCATTTGCTTACGGCCACTGTCCCTAAGGGGCTATTAAACTTCAACAATCTTTCATTCAGCTGAGTATGGTCATTCTCTTAAGCCTCTGACATGAAAAAAAAGGTATTTTCCTCCCAAGGAATAAGTTTGAAATGTGTGTAATTCAGAACTATTAGAAAGTATTTCACTGTGTTCGAGATATTAGATTGTACTTCAGTTTCACCTTTCAGAAATGCTGGTACAGTGGTGTGATGTCATTTGAAAGAAGACAATACACAGACTGGGAATGAGGAATGAAAAATGTTTCTGTTTATTCAGAATTTTTTGAAAAATAATAATAATTAACCACAAAACCTTTATATTATCTGAACTCACAAAGGCAGCTGAACTGTTTTTCAAAAGCACATGCCTTTGTATGACTATGTCAGGTACATGGAACCATGAATACTTAAACCTGCTCTTGGCTGCTCTTGAGACAGATTCTAGTTAGAGCAAGGTGTGTTACCTCCCAGCTTTTATAGAGCTCAAAATTTGTCAACCCAAAACTTAATAGATTCCTGGATTTCCTCAGGCAGGTGATCGAGAATTTTTTCTTGACAAGATGTTTTTAGGTAAGAAGTACATTCTAAAATGATGGAAAACTTTTTTCTGGTCTTTCATCTGTAATGCTGTTGCTTTGTAGGGAGCCAGCTGTGCATGTCATGAATGCAATGCCATAGTTTTGATAGATTGGTATTTTCTTGTGTTATTGAAAGGTGAGAGGTAGGCCCTGGGAAGTACTTATGCCTTAGAAGCAGAGAATTTTAAATTTTGTTTTATTTTAGGGCTTTCCCACACCGATGACTAGGCCACTGAGAAGCAGAGACAGCCACAAAGTAACTATTCCAATACCCACAGGTCTCCATTAAGCATTATCCATATCTACAGGGAACCAAAACAGATTTTCTTTAAGGCAGGAAAAGCCCTTCTGAGTATAATTAACCTCACCAAATTGAATTTTTATCAATTTACTTCCACAGGATCTGCCCTGTGTTTATTTACTGGTTTCTGTTCCTATATGCTACTTGTTTTGTTTTAAAGTAATATTGTTCTTTTCAACTTTGTTACAAATTACAGCCCTTCAGGGGGATTAGTCAGGAGTCTCCTGCAAGAAACTTATAAAGAAGTGGAGGGAATATAAGCCAGTGATTAATCACATATAGGTCTCAAAAAGAGACCTTTCTTTCCCTTTTATCCATATCTCATGTGCAGTCTCCAGCCTCCTGAGACAAAGCTGAGTTTATCTGCAGACTGGCAATAACAACAACACTGCGGAGGTGAAGAGGAGATAAGCCAAGACTCTTTATGAAACTGCTACTGGCAAAATGAATGCCCCAAAGGGTTGGAATTGGCAGTTAACTCTAAGCTGTTTTCTTCAGAAGTGCAAAAATAGCCTTTATGTTTTCCATCAAAACAAAACTTTAAGCCACTGCATTTAGAAAAGAGAAAATTCTTTCAGAATTGGCAAGGGAGAAATGTTTTCGGTTGTTGTGTTGTTCTTTCTGCAGGGTTTGTGCCCGCAGTTTACTCAGCAAATTTCAGAGCACCTTTAAGGTTTTATTTGTGTTCCTCTAAGCCTTGGCCTTGAGATTCAAGAAAGTGTGTTTAAGCCAGGCTGGATGGAGCCCTAAGCAACTTGATCTGGTGGCTGGTGTTGGAACCACATGATCTTTAAGCTCCCTTCCAACCCAGACCATTCTACGATTCTCTGATACACTTCCAGTTTAGCACAGTCTCTTAAAACTAATTGGATAATTCTGGGTAATCCCAAATACTCCAAGTGATGCTCTAGCAAACCAAGTGACTCATTTTAAATCTCAAAACCTCACACTACATCCCAGTGTTGACAGCCTGCCATACCAGATCTGCCACTCAAAACACCCCATCTGCAGGACTGAAGAATTTAACTGATGTCTTTTCAAGCAGTGATGGTTCAGGGCTGAAGAATGTACACACCAATCCCACATGTTAAAGAAGATCTAATCTAAATCTGCCCTCTTTTGGTTTAAAACCATTATCCCTTGTCCTGTCACTACACACCGTTGTAAAATCCCTCTCCAGCTCTCTTGTAGCCCCTTTAGGTTGTGGAAAGTGCTAAAAACACCTCCTTGGAGCCTCATTTTCTCAAGGCTGAACAACCCCAGCTCTTGAAGCCTGTCTTCATATATCCATAACATGCACTGGTGCCTGTCCCACTTCTTCCTTACTCAAGAACAGGGGCCAATTCATAAATTTAGTTCTGTTAATAAGGGCTGCATCCAAGCACGTACATAAAAGTTTGGAGAAGGTCTAGAATATCAGGTTTACTCTGCTGAAGAATGTAGATGGTGTTTCTTTGTGGGCTTGGGGTTTCTTTTTAGAACAGGGCTTTATTACCATGCCATCCTCATTCTTTTTTTGGCTTCCTTGTAGTGGAACTGAACAAACTAATTAAAAATGTTCAGGATTCACTATTACTCATTTATAAATTGGGAACGTTCCATTCATTTCTTACACAGGCATGTGTAGAGATTACTTGCTTGTTTTACAAGTGTTATGTAGCATACAATCCCTTTGTTCCAGAAGTTAAGACCTCAGCTACAGACATTTTGCTTTGGATTAAAAATTGGCATGCACTGCTTCCTTCAGAAACATAATTCCTTTGGCAAATTGCCCTTTTATACTTCAACAAGTCTTCCTTCTTGAACACAGACTTTTACTCTCTGCTTTTTTCTCTGTTAAAAAGCCCTTTTTTATATTTAGTACACTTAGACATATACTTTCTACTTCATAGCAAGGCCTCTGCTTTATTCTTGCTTAAGGTATGGCCAGGGGAAAATGGCTCTCCTTGATTTTAGTCATTATCAAACTGTACAATATTTTTTCTTTTCACCTCTGATTGACATACATGTGGATAGCCCCCCAGAATTTAGATAGTGCTCACTCATGTTTTAATCCATTATGTATGTGAATAAAAAAAAAAATAAAATAATGAAACAGTAATATTTAATAAGACCCAAAATGTGTACGTCATTGCTGGGCTGTATTACAGAAACATCCACAAACCAGGGAGCAGAAACACATCAAGAAAATAAATAAAGCAAGCAATGGAGTGGTGATGGTTTTCCTCTTTCCCTGTCAGTAAATACCTTCCTGTTCAGAGTCCAAAGACAATTATAAGTTCTCTCAGTTACCCAGAAACAGTTTGTAGAGGGTGAAGGGAGAAGTTAATCTAACCCCGACTCATCTAAAAGTTAGATAAGTACATCTGAGCTAGTTAGCTCATGTTCCCTTTATAACCATTGGGAACAAAAATATAAAGAATCCTCAGAGGGAAATTCACCCAGTCTGTGTAAAAGATCCATGCTAGTGTGTGATGGGCTGTTTACTGGGACAACCCAATTCCCAACATGCACTCAAATATCTAATGTTAAACAACAATAGAGATGAGTCTCATCCTGGATTAAAGCTTTATATCAAGTTCCCTACAGTTTTTTCCCCTCTAATTCTGTTTCCCAAGTGTATTTACACAACAGAATGGACAAATTGCCCTCTTAGCCTATGTATGCTGCTTGACTTGTCAAAAGATGCTATTCTCATTTTACACAGGGCTAGCTGATAAAATTTGACAGTTTGGCATTGGGTGTGAAATTATTCCTATAACTTTGGATTTTCCTGCTTTTCAATGCCATTTTTAATTGAACCATCTTTACATATTAATTAGTTTCCTCAGCTGGTTACAGGAATCAAAGAATAGAAATCATTGAAGAACTGGAGATTCATTTCACAAAACACTTAGATGAAGTTCAGCCCAATATAATTTTCTTAGAGTCCAAACAGCAAATCACTGTTTAATGTTAAGAAAAAATTGGAAGACAATCAGACCTAGGTTTTTACACGTGGACATCAAATTTGTGTGAATATTTTAAAAATATTTCTTTCAATACAAAAATTACTCAACTTTCATACATCATCCAAAAAAGCTGATGTTTTTCTTTAACTATTTAATTATCTGCTCCCACTTCTTTTACTTCTGTTGCCAGCTGTAACTTTATATGTGGTAGCTTTTGCACCACATATGTTTTCTTTCATGTGTACTGAGAAAAGACCAGCAGAATAAAGCATGCTCAGGGTCACAAATATATTTCGACATGTACCATATATCCTCCTTCCCATGTGACTGTGTCTAACCAAATGAGACAGCTGTTAAACTAGGCAGGAAGCCAGGCTGGGATTTAAAGGCTAAAGGAGACTTAACATTAAAATAATTCTTTAAAAAGAAACCCACAGCATCTGTAGTCACTAGAAAAACCTGAAGGTCAGTGTTATTTCACTGTAGCATCACACTCCAGTGCTAGACTGTTCATGTAATGAGAAAAATCAACCTACACTGAGCATAACTTAATTATGGTTGCTGAAATTTGGTGTTACAACTGTCTAGAAGCTTTTGCTCATTAATTGTGTAGAAAGTTAATGACATGTAAACTGCTTTTTAAATCTTAATTTGTTCTTTATATTTCAGAACTTCTGTCTGTCAGAATTCAGAGAGCTGGCAGAAGAGGATTTAAGCAAATAGTACAGTATAAGGAAATGTTATGAATGCATGAAACAGCCACAAGATGAGTTAAAGACATAGATTGTGCTTGAGGATATGGAGGACCAAAGAAGACCATTGAAGTCACACCAGAAATCAAATTTGCCCAAACATGAGAGCTCATCTCTCCTTTCTTCCTCTCTGAGAACAATGAGCAGAATACAAAACATCTGTACTCATAAATAAAATTCCCAGATATAAAACACGGAGATGAGTTTAGCCAAGTTCTATCTGCTCTAGCTGGTATTATTGCTATTTGGATTTCTGGTTGTTCAACATACACAAGTCTGCTTTCCAGTAGTTACTGACACCTCTCCCATGTCACGAGTCCTCTCCATAAGAGAGGAATATCAGCTTGCTCTAACCATGGCTGCTCCTGCTTGGATAAGCTACATGAAAAATAGTCAAACCAAAGGAGCTTGTCAGCAGATGAACCAGAAAGAGCTGGACAGCCTTTAGCTCAGAAATGTGCTCAGAAAGTTACTTCAATGCTTATAAATATATATTTTTAAAATCCAAATGAGGTGAGAAATTTTAGTGTCAAGAAAAGAGGATGCAATTGATATACATTTTACCCATTATATTTTTTTGCCTTGTTTTAATGTTGAACTGCAAAATGCCATTATTTGAGATTTCAGTGCAATATTTTTTTGGCATATTATTGAATTTGGGGACTATATTTATTTTATAAGATGTTTATGAAGGCCATGACCCAGGATTTCTACTTGGAATAGCCTTTAGGATTCTGGTTAGATCTCTGTGGAACTTGAGTGAGTGTATAAAGTTAACTTTTCCTGAATCAGGATTAGAATAAGCTGTTATTTTCTGTTCAAGAAAGCTTCTACTAACTGGCAGTAATAACTTAAAGAGATAAAAAGGAGCTGTCAGTCTCAAAAAACCCTTGGTTTGAAAGGAGGTTAATCTTGCTAAATCCTAGACTGACAGAGATCTTACAAGGATTCCCAGAGCTGAATATCCATCCAGATAAATAGAAATGGCCACTTCAAAATCTCTCAGAATTAGCCCCAAATTCCCTAAAGTATTAATGGAAAATCCTTCATTTGTTTATTTATTTATGTAGCTTGCTTTCTGGAGAGAAACTGTGCACATTTACATCCTGAAACCAGAAAGTAAGACACAGGCCAATTCAAAATAGATAGTTTGATAAAGAAATAATTGAACTGTGCATTTGACACAATTAAAAAATGCTAACTCCCTGCAAGCAGGACCAATTTCAAAGCTTTTCCAGCTTGTACAGTGAAGTCTGCAGGAGTTGTGTCTTATCCAGCAAGGCTTTTCATCCTCAGTGTTTCCCCCTACAGCAGTTTCACTGGGGAGCATCAGACCCTGGTGGATGCCAGTGTTTTAATGTCAGTGCCAGGTATTTTTCAAGTTAAGTTGTCAGAGGAGCTAAACTCTTCTGGACCCACTGATTTAACGTGGCCTTCTTGTCCTGGAAAAAATTTGCAAGCACAGCAAAGAGGATGGTTATGCCCAAGTGTCTGTGCTACCTCAGTGAATGCTGGGTAGCACTGGAGATGGTGGAATGTAGGCAACACAATTTAGGGTAAAAAAGGCAAAATGAGTGAATGAAGTGGAATGAAAATAATTATATTAAGGAAACCAAACCATTTCAGTGTTGGATGGGTTCTTTTGTTTGAGTTTTTTTTAAGATTTCTGGATTGGCAAATCGTGAAGCTGGGATTGGATGTAGAGATTAGAAGGAAAACTAAACAAATCTAACAGGACTGCCAGAACTGTTAATGCCAGTACTCTTACTCCAAACAGCTCTGCATCATTTGGCAACAATCAATTCCATTTGTGAAATGGGAGAGAGAAAAAAATGAACATAAAAGGACTGAGCCATTCAATAATTACCAGCTGAGAGTCAATTTAGGGAACAGCTGAAAGGAGTGAGAGAAGGTCACACCAAATTAGAGGCCAAAACTCAATGCCCCTGGTCTTCTGAGCACCTCTGATGTGCTGTGTAGGAATGAAATTCCCTTGGCCTTTACTTGGAAGAGAAGCAAATCCATTCATTTCAGCAGTATCTGGGATTTCTTTCTTGGAACACCAGTTCCTGGTGCTGGTGCTGAGAAACATAGGTAATGATAAAAGCAGTTTGGCTACAATTTAGAAAACAGTTATACTATTTCCAAGGAGAATGGAAAGCCACAGATGTGAATCATCTAAATTAATAGGAACTTTGGAACAAGGTTGAAAAAGAGGTTAGCCAAGACCTTTGCTGTTAGAAAACATGGAGTTTATGGTTGTATGTAGCCAGCTGTGTATGTCTTTAAGCCTTTATCAGGGAGTCTGAAGCCAAGGGTTGATTTGCTGCAAATTTAAACACTAAGAAAGCAGATTTAAGATGAATATAGTATTTTGTAGCATTCCTGCTTACACTGGCCAAAAGAAAAAAAAAAAATACACTTTTTAAACTTGCTACAGAAGCAACAGAAAATTTATTCTCAGAATGGCAGGGGGTTGGAATGGAGGGGAAGAACAGAAAGGAGAGCTGATGGGGAACGTTTGTTGTATGCAAAATTCACTGCAGTACAGGAAGCACTAAACTGTGTGATTATAGCGTATTGCATGCAAAACATGTCCCACATCTACTAAATCAGTGTTCCTCTGTGCCTGGTAAATATGATAACTAACCCCAGTGTTAAGATATTTCATCATTTGAACTTGTTCAAATAAACCATTCCTCCTCAGACTGTTTAAGGAAACTACTTGGAGCACCTTGCCAAAGCTAAATCCTGGGTCAAACTTATATTTGTTGTTGCAGCTGAATCAGTCTTTATAATTCCCTTCTCTTTCCCCCTCAGCTCAGTCTGGTGCCCTTTACTTTAAATTGGAATCTGGAATCTTTCCAAAAACTAATAGAAAGTTCTCTGAGACAACATTGTGAGCACTCGTTTGCTTATCTAAACAATTTTCCAGCTTCCTCCAAACAGAAGGACTCTTATAAGGAAAGGATTCAAGAGCTGAACACATTTAGATTAGTGAAAGGCAGTTAAGAGGGTATTAAATCACAGTTTATAAGTACTTATGAGGGATTTAAAGCATTGCAAGGATTCACTAGGCATTGCATTTTTCTATTGCAAAATACATGGAGAATTTAATATGTCAATTTACCTTCAGTCTGCTTGCAAAATACAGGAACTACTACTTCCTGAAAAACAGGATTAAGGTCTACCCAAGCAGTCAGAAAGGGCAGGCCAGGGAAAGCTGTAGTACTCATCACTACCATGTTAAAAGCTTTTCAGGGGTCCATGAAATAAAACCTATAAGTATATATTTGAATAGATAAAATAGATAGCAGCAGATAGTGAAACCAGAATACATTTTTTGCCAGGGGAGTTTTTAGAGTTCAACATATCTAATCAATCTATTGAAATAGAAAGAAAATAACTCACTCCAAACTGCTTTACTTTCTGTTCCAGGCCATTGACAGCACAGGAGAAACAGAATTTGGTTCATGGAGTTTAATGGACTTGAAAAACATCTGCTGTGTCCCTTGGACACTTAAAGACTGTTTTCACACACCTTAAATAAGCAAACAAACAAATAATGAACAGCTGTGCAGAAAGCAATTCCTTTAAAGATACAGGGCAGCATTCAATGAATTTTCACACTACTGTCTAAATTAAAAAGTGGTGAAAGAGCTGAAATCTTCAATTATGTTTGTGGTTTTAAGTTGCTACATAAAACACCTGCTCAAACACCAAAGCAGAGTTCAGAGTGCTGTGTCCCTCCAGCCTTCCCACCTTCTCTCATCTTTTGCAATCTCTGCTGCAGGATGGATTTATAAAAGTTGCCACAGGAGCTCTCTCTTCCACAAATGTGTCAGATTTTGAGCCTGTTTAGTGTCTGACCTTCTGAAAATCCCATTGAATTCCACTGTCTAATCATACACTGGGGTGAAAAGATTTCTATCAGTTTCAGAGCAGCTTATTTGTTTTTCTGTTTTCAAAAGTGAATAATGCAAGGACTTACTCCTGACCGTTCCTCATTCTCTTTTTTCCATGCAGCTTATGATTTTTTTGGTCTCTATCATACTCTGCCTCACTTTTCTCATCTGAAAAGTCTCAAAATATTTGCTTAAAATTGCAAAATTGCTCAAAATACTTCTTTATAGAGAAATTTTTTCATGACTTTGCTCTTACCTATTTTTTTTTTTATTCTATCTCCTTTTTCAAGCTGAGAAAAGAATTTCTATACAGGCACAAAGTTAAGTATTTCTCTTAACTTCTTTCCCCCTAGCATTTTTTGTGTTTTATTCTCTAGTATTTTCAACAGCAATGCTCTGTTTTCCTGTGTGAAAGCTCCTTATTTCTGAGCAGGATTTCTGAAGAGACCAGAAGCAGTGACTCTTCGATCCTTTTCAGACTGACAAAAGCTAATTTAGGGGTTGCCTCTCTTTATGTACAGTGAGAATTTCTGTCCTGTGTCTACTCCTTAGGATTTAACAAGAACTCTCTTCCATCAGCAATTGTAGCTTTATCACCCAGCATCAGGAAAACCTGCTGCAATTTCTTGCATGTATTTCACTTTAAAATGTCCTGAATCATTTTCTGTCATCTGCAAATTTTGTCACTTCTCCACTTGTTCCCCTTTTTGGATTGCTTATGAATATTTCAAACAACACAAGTCTTGCACAGATTCCTTTGGTGATGGCTGTGAAGACTGGGCTTTTTTCTCTAACCTTGGAAGAGTTGTAATTCTATCTCTCTTATTCATCATGCTTTTTTTTTTTTTTTTAATACCCTCAAGTAAGTAGTTAGGGTTTTTTAAATTCCAGCTGTACTTTAGAAACCACAAGAGGTTTTGAATTTGGGTTTTTTGTTTGGTATTTTTTTTTTGTGGGAATATTGGTGGTTGGTTGGGGGTTTTTGAATATTGATGTATTAGACAAGACCTTTGGGGTGTGAGAAATAACTTTTGTCTACAAAACCTTTTAAAACTCTTTCCCACTGTGTCTTAATTAAACACATGACTTTCAGTTCTGTTCTTTAAAATGTATTGGGAATTTAGCCTATTGGTCTAATATAAAAATCGGACCTACATTTCCATGGTCTTGCCAATATTTTTGAGTGTTACTTTTCTCTGATGTACTGTCTTTGAAACTTTTTATGATATTCAGACACTTAATGGACATGGTCTTGACCCCTAAGGGTTAGATCCCCTAAAATTAAACCTATGGCATGGTTTAATTGGTTGTACAGGCAATTTTTTTTTTTCCTATCTCCCAGGATTTCCTGACAAACTTTCTTTTTCTTCTTCCCTTGCTTCCATCACCCATTTGCTCTATGAAATTGCAATTAATTTCTCATTCCATGGCTCAGCATCCCTCCTCCACCTGTGGTGTTCTCCCCTTGCTGGTCCACACTCTGGTGTTACATCTGTAACCACTGGGCTGGCTTTGAATAAGAAGCCTGTGCTGGAGTGTCTTCCTCTGACAAAGAGATAAGATAACAATGATATTCTTATCATTAAGTGGCAGGAGCAGCAGCTGATGTGAGGTGCCCAAGGAATCAAAAGCCAGAAGGCACAGCAGGAGGTGTTACTTCTCCAGTAGCTGCTCTCACTGCTGCCAGAGAGGGCTTTGAGCCTTCCTGCTCTGCCCCTTCTGCTTTTCCCTCTCTCACAAAATAGGACTAATTGAATACATCATGCACTTAGTTAGTTATTTTATATCCACCATAAACTAGGCTGCCTTCAACAACATTAAAAATGGAGAGGGGTCTAGCTTTGATTTTGCTTTTCGTAGTTTCCTGTTTTCTTTCTCATTATACAAGCTGTAAATTTCCAAACTCTGCCATTTTCAGCTCTGGGGTCCAAGGATCTTTGAAAAAAAAAATTGCTCTGGAAATGACAATAGTTTATTTCTTTCCAAATAATCATAGAATCATAGAATTATTTGTGTTGGAAGGGACATTAAAGATCATTAGTTTCTATCTCCCTGCTATGGGCAGGGACACCTTCTGCTGGACCAGGTTGCTCATTGATTTTTATTTCCCTGTTTTCTCCTGGTAAAGATGGATAATTTCCCTTCCAGCAGGGCATTCATGCTTCCCTTCCCCTTCTTTAAAGCTCATAACTACTTTATTAGTCTCCTTGGAAAGGGTGAAGAGACAATGTTACATTCTGGACAATGTTACATTAGACATTGTTCACAGCTGGTGGAAGTCACAGAAAATTCAGTGAAAACCTAATTGTAGAGGCAAGAATTAATTGGATGAATAATGAAATTTGAGGCAGTGTTCCAAAAATAAAAATAAATTTAAAAAAAGAAAAAATGAGAAAAGGAAAATCCAGTCCACTATCAGTGAGCTAACAGAATAACTCTATTCATCTTTTTCCTTACTTACATAGAATTGGCAGTTTAAAGAAACATCTACTTCTTTTTTTTTTTTTATATTAGTGTACTCTATTTAATTGTATAGACTCAGTTTTACTCTTCTCAGAATGTAGTTACCTATTCTTCCCTTAATGTAGTGTATTGCCTTCTTTTATTTTATAACTGTCAGATTTTGGAATGTTAGGAAAATATCCTCATGCTGAGTAACACATTCCTCTATGGAAGAAAGCAAATGCACCTATTGTGCTGAATAGTCACACCAGCAGGAGAAGGGGTCAGAATCTATCCTGAATTGTAAACAACAGTAAAGCTTCTGTTTCATCTAGAAATTACATTTTCCTTCAGCTGCTGACAATTCTAGGATATATTGGGTTAAACAAGTTTTCTTCAAGATTACTTCCTGATGTCTTAAATTATTTTGGTTTTGTTTCATTTTCTGGGTTGAGAGGATATATGGAGATTGATGGCTCACCGTGGAGACCATTACTATGGAAATGAAAGAGACAAAGTTCATGAGAAATGTCAAGAACAGTCACTCCCTTTCAGTTTCAAAAGGAAGACTTTTACCAGGATGAAATATTCATAGTGGCTTTTTCTTACTTCCCAATTAAAGACAAGGTTAATTGTCAGATCACTAAATGACAGGGTTAGAATAAGGGTGGATCTTATATTTTATAAAAATCAATAAATGCAAAGAACAGTTGTAGGATTGTACTCTTAATGGAGAATTCTGGTGTTCCTCAGCTGTATTTATTCTTTGTTTCAGCTACTGAGGATCTCAACCAGCCTTTTGCTTTCACAAAGAGTGAATTTTGATTTGAAGCAACAGCGTAGTTTGCTTTTGTGATCACCTGAGTTTTTCTCATCGTAAAGTAGGTCAGTTTTAGTACTTACTTGTTAAATCAGTGCTCTAACAGACAGTGCAGCATCACTGAGAGCCAGAGAGGAGAGAGACAGACCAGCCTTCATCCCCCTTCCCAAGTGACTGAACCAACAAGTTATAAATAAACTCACATTTAAATTGACTGATTGGTCCTCCCATTCCAAATTTGGTTACTGTGTAAATTAATTTATTTTGGGGCAGGATACAGATGTATTTAGGATAATTTAAGAATCAGAAAGGCAAGATAGCTCTGGCACTTGATTAATCAAACTGGGTAACGTTTCCACCATATTGCATATCTGAAGGAATAAATGAAAATTAAATTTCTTAAAAGAAAGAATCTAATGTGTTGTTCATTATTAGGGGAAAAAATGAGATGTCAAATCCCAGGTCCTTAGGGGAGATACAAACAGAGAAGAGAAAAGTAAATCATTGTACATTTCAAGATATTTAGGAAATAATGACCAAAATTTGGACAGAGATTATCAACATTTCCTCCCCAGATCTGGTATTTGAAGAGTTTTTTTCAAAGCAATGCTTGATTTCCTACCTGCATGCTTCCTTTCTCCCTTTCTCTTTACTTCTACCCCAGGTATCAAATGTGAACCTTGCATGTTTTATTTTTTTCCCAAATATTGCTTAGGGTACTTCCTACAATAAACACATAATATTTCCAAATTCTCCATATCCTTTTTAATAATTTTTAGGGTTTTGTCCAAGAAGTAGGAAAGTATTGGTAAACCAAGAGCTGAGACTCCAACTGGGATTTTTCTTTTCCGTCAATAAGTCGTGGTGATGATAACATTTACTTAATCACCGTTGTTATCAGTAACCTTAAATTGTCATGACTTTCTATAAATATTGTAAGAACAGGACAGAAGTAGCAGACAGACAAGAACCAACAATGTCAACTCGTTTAACTTCCTGGGACATGCAATTCTGAAGGAAAAGTTTCTTCCATCAGAAGGAGCAGACCCTGTTTCCCTGAACTGCTGGAATTTGGAATTCACTGCATTACTCTTCCCACCAATGAGTGTCATATCACTGCACAAGGGGCAGCAAAGGCACAGCTGCAGCCTGCTTGCAACGTGAAGCAATCCCACTGCTAAGTAGAAAAGCTGACACTTGATGTCTGCCTCCTCTTCTTTTTGCCAAATTGATTAATCTTTCCCCCTCTATCCACTTGTCCATCTTCATCATGCTTTTCAGTACTCAATTATCTGCAAGACTTCTATCCTTCTTTCAAGATTGATGAAATTGGTCAACAGATCAGATGCCAGTACCCAAGGACAGACTGGCAAGAGAACAGCCAACACAATCATGTCAGCAAAAACTTCTTCAAGTGAGCGAGCCACAAGAAGTAAAAAGCTGCTAGCAACAGATTAATGGAAATAAATTTAGTCTCCAAAATGGGAGGCCGTGACAAGTCTTCTTGCTGAAGCTGATCCAGTTTTAATGAAAGAATTAAAGATTCATCAGGCTACAGGGAAGGAGTGAAAAGAATCATGACTCTGTCTAGTGGTTAGGGCACATGCCTGGCTGGCGAAGGATGTGAGTTGTAATTGCTTGGAAAGCATCAGGTCTCAGAAGATAAGTGATGAGAGTTGCTCTCACCATATACTTTTCATACCTGGCTGGCTGCAACATTCATCTGTGATGTCTGGTTGGTCCCTACAGGTGAGGAGGAAACTAGATATTAAATTTTTTTTTAACCTTTAGTAACATTTTCCTCATATAACCATTGCTGCTGAAGCAGAGCCTGGTTGTGGCCAGGGTTCTCTTTTTTGGGCATCCTCCCTGGCTACCTCCTGGATCAGTCTCTATGGGGGAGGTAGGAGGAGGGTCAGGGAGCTGGGAGTGTAGGCAGGACTTCAGCAAGATTCAGAAACACTGCAAAGATGAGGAATTTTCAAGCTTTCTCAGGAGGAAATAAACACACTGCAACAAAAAGCCTTGTTGATTGACAGCCATAGGATGGATAACTTCATTGCTCATATCTGTAGCTGGAATGAAATCAAATGAAATTATTTTACTCTTCTGTGCATCGTAGAATCACAGAATGGTCTGGGTTGGAAGGGGCCTTAAACACCTTAAAGACCATCCAGTGCCACCCCCTGCCATAAGCAGGGGCACCTTCCATGGTCCCAGGCTGCTCCAAGCCCTGTCCAACCTGGCCTTGGACACTTCCAGGGATGGGGCAGCCACGGCTTCTCTGGGAAACCTGTGCCAGGGCCTCCCCACCCTCACTCTCAAGAGTTTCTTCCTAATGTCCAATCTAACCTTGCCCTCTGTCAGTTTAAAACCATTCCCCTTTGTCCTAATGTACATTCTGAAGTTAGATGAGCTGTGGAAGGCCCCATCAGCTGTAGGATCACGCACGTTTCTCCAAGAAAGCCTCCTCCTGGACTGTTGTAGAAATCAAATAATAACTATACAACTACTAATTTCTAATTATGTGTAGACTGCTAAGGTTTCTTTTTATCACTGATTTGGATTGGTTTTGCACCAGAAGCAAACCAGAAATGACCATTTATTGCTTCTCAGAAAAACAAAACAACCTACTTTGTGTCAATTTTGCCACCATTTTCATTTTAATTATATTTCTATTATTTATATATTATTTAATTAATTCCTTCCCTGTAGCCTGTATGATATATTGAAGTAACAATTTTGGCTATATAGCTGAAAATGGTGTGTGTATTTGGGTAAAACAGAGTGACACCTAATGTCTATATAATATCTAATCTAGGAATATATCTTCATGTGGTAACTCAGAAATCTTCATAGGCTGTTAGAACAGAATTAATCACATACTGTTGGCAGGGCAGTGGGAGACTCCTGGCTAACTCACATATATTTACCCCATTAGTTACACAAGATTTAACACCACATGGATTTGTACCATCACACATTACAAATTTATCATTTATGATTGATTTATATTGTTGAGCACTTCTGCAGAGTCCTCACTTTCCTCACACAATGCACAGGGCCAAAATCAGATTGCAGCAGGTCAGTGAGGAGTGCAAAGAGTGACTCAGTAAATGCCATAAACCATCCTGGGCCTGACTCCTACCTTCTTGTGTTGCAGGGAATCAAGTTCACAGGGACAATGTATTCCAAAATTTGGTTTAACTTCACTTGTCCTTTTTAGTGTTTTTAGAATTTATGTGGGGATATAATACTTTGTGCACATGGTTTAGTCAGAGTCCATAGCAGTCATCTGACAAGAACAAGCCATTGCTCTTTTAGTTGCTTTCACATCACTGCATATCACACCAGCTCTGAGTGTCAGGAGGCTACTGAGGGGTAGGCTAGGAGAATTCCAGAGACACAGAGAGATTAAAAATATGTGTTTAAAAGACAGCTTATGAAGTAATCAAATGAGCACAGTATGGTGCACTTAAAACAAAAAAATGAAAAAAGAAAGAAAAAAGAAAGGAAAGGAAAGGAAAGGAAAGGAAAGGAAAGGAAAGGAAAGGAAAGGAAAGGAAAGGAAAGGAAAGGAAAGGAAAGGAAAGGAAAGGAAAGGAAAGGAAAGGAAAGGAAAGGAAAGGAAAGGAAAGGAAAGGAAAGGAAAGGAAAGGAAAGGAAAGGAAAGGAAAGGAAAGGAAAGGAAAGGAAAGGAAAGGAAAGGAAAAAAGAAAAGTAGAAAAATTAAAGGAAAGAAAAAAGCAGTCCTGGCTTCAACACATGCCAACTCAGGTAGCACATCCAAGTGGACATTTGGCAGGAGATGGATGTTAGATGAAGCAAGTCCCGCAAATCCCCTAAAAAGTTTTGCTTGAGCATCTGCTTGTGTAATAAACTTTCAGCAGGGAGAGCAGTATGACCCTCTGATCCCTTTTTATCAAGGGCAGCAGCTTTGCAAGGGGATGGCATTTCTCAGGAAAGCGATGTCAGCTCGCGAGTCTGTTCCAGTACCCTGTGCCTGTCAGCTGCTGGAACAGAGCAGCCCAGCTTTGATCTGCGAGAAGCTGGCTGGGAACACTGGCTGCTCATCTCATTTTAATTTTGCAAAATTACAGCAGGTAGCTCCAATTTCACACCCTGCTTCCCTCACAACGTCTCTTCTCAGTGAAGGTCACAGCCTGCTCTGGATGCACAGGCTGGGTTTCTCCTCCGATCTTGCCATCAGAAGCAAAAGCAAGATGGAACAGGTGATTTCTGTGAAAAGTCTGCCTGTCCCGTGCTCAGGTGTGTGATTGGGGTTTGCAAGATGCCCAGGCTAGCTTTAAATTAGTTGGCTTAAATCCCCAAAATATTACAGACAGTGGATTGTGCAGCTGAAGTTACAAAATTCTCTTGCTATCCTTGAACTGCATTCAGGTGCTGCCTTGTGCTGAGCTCCTGTAGTTCCACAGACAGTGTTTGTCCAGCAGGGGTTTCTAAACGGATTCCCATGGATGTGCCAAAATCAGAGGCCCATTATTAATGCAAAGTCCAGCTCTACATTGTGTATGCTTGCCACAAATTCCCTGAAACTGCCTTGCCATGACTCTTCTCTATTTTTCTTCCTCTCTACCCCACCATGTTGTGGTGATGCTTCATCACCACTACAAGTAAGAAAGTAAGTGAGGTGATATCTTGAGATATCACCTTGGGATGGGACAAACAACTTTCTAGACCTAATGGACTTTATTGATCAGGGATAAAAGTCAATAGATTGAATATAGTTACCTACCATCATTTTAGGTTGTGTGGAGCATCCTGACTGCTACTTCAGCTGCTGCTCAGCAATGGCACTGGGCCAAGGTGCACTTTTATCTACAATTACATTAAATATTAAAATTTAACCATGACTAGCTACCACAACAGTTTTCTTAAAGGCAGTCACTGATAGAATTCCCTGCCTACCTCTCAAGGTCTCTAACAGGATGACAAGCCAATAAATTCTGAGGCAATCATTGAGAACAGCCACCATAACAGCCAATTCAATTATATTTGCTCAAAGGATGAAAGATTCAATTCATTGGATCAGTGGGTGAATTTTTCTATGTACTTTTTGTGTTTTCAAGGGGCACATAGAGAGCAATATTTGCTGGTAATATTTTACCAACAAACCAGAGTGGGCAGATGAGCAGTCAGAGCTGCCCCTAACATTAATTTTCCATGGGTGGCAGGATGCTCAGTAAAGGAAACCTTTAACATGTGTATAGTTCCCTTCGGGGGAAGGTGGACACATCCTCAATGTGATGAGAGAGGGATGAATCAGTTTAGCACAAAGCAAGGTCATGAACTGTAAGTGAGGGTTATTTAATGTAAAATAGGGTAAAGTGAGGGTAATTACCATCATTGCTGTGAACACGAGAACACTTTTCCCCATAAAAGCAATACTTGTAAATTTACTCTCTGCACACTGCATTTGAAATCTAAAAGAAGGAGTCTCCCAGAAAATCCTAAAGGCATGTAGATTAAGACTTGATCTTAGAGTGCACAGATGAGATGCACTCAAATATCTGCAAGAGGAGACGGTTATCATCTCTGAATTATTCACAGTAACATCATCTGTGGGTGGGAAAATGCATCTTTCTATTTAAAAAAGATCACAGTGAGCATGTACTCTGAAGAGATCTCTCTGAAGTGTTCACTTCAAAAATATTTTAATAATGTGATGGTTGGGGAGGCTGGAGCATGTAGTCCATGAGGAGAAACTGAGGAACTGGGTTTGTTAAGCCTGAAGAAGGGAGAGATGTGGGGGGATGGAGGTTGAGTCAGTGAGACTCTGATGGAGGTTGAGTCAGTGAGAA
The DNA here is from genome assembly GCF_041296385.1 of Aphelocoma coerulescens. Classification (NCBI taxonomy): domain Eukaryota; kingdom Metazoa; phylum Chordata; class Aves; order Passeriformes; family Corvidae; genus Aphelocoma; species Aphelocoma coerulescens. The sequence continues at coordinate 74,774,382 of NC_091017.1, forward strand.
GACACAAGTCAGACCCATCAGCAGTGTCTGGTGGGTGGGTAAGAGATAACAGCATAAACTGAAACAAGAGAGACACAGACTAGAATACAAAGAAAAGTTTTTTCACTATGTAGAACAGCATTTTGCCCAGGGAGCTTTTGCAACCTCCACCCTTGGAGGTTTTCAATCCTGACTGAAAGAGGACCTAAGAAAACTTGGTCTGACCTCAGAGCTGAGCTGACTTTGAGGAGGATGTTGGATTAGACACCTTGTGAGGCCCAATCCATCATAAATTATTCCATGGGTCTACTATTTGTCAAAAACAAAATTTGTTTTGTTGATGTTTGCCCTCCTTCAGGCAGACTGGCTACCAATTTTCCAGAACATGCTCCCAAATTTGAAAAATGCCTGGGGAAGCTAATCTGAGAATAAAAAGCACACAGAGTGTGAGACATGACAGAGAAAGAACATCCTCAGAGTCAAGAGGACACATTTTGGGATGCTCAAAGCCTTCCCAACAACCTGAAAATAATAGTGTTCTTTAGTGACTAAAAATAAATATAATGAGACACCACTGATTTTTTTTGTAGTGTTGCACAGTAATAGAAGATTTTTTAAATCATATACAACACAAAAAGAGTGAAAAGCATAAAAAAAGGATCAAACCCCAAACTTCCTAAATACCCCAAGTAATAATACTAAGTAATATCTTTTTCATTTTTACAATAAAGTTTGGAAATATTTTAGAAACAGTTGCTGACATTTTCTGGAAATAGATGATTTAGCATTTCAAACATATCTAAGAAGTACATATGGGAGAGAGAAATTTTTCTCAGTTGAAGAATGTGTTCAGAAACCATGTCTGCCTTAAACTGATGCATCATACTATGGGATGGCAGCTATTTATTACTAATTGCTTCTTTTCCAAAAGAATTCATCACCCTATAGATCAATTAAAAAAAAAAATATTACACAGAACTTCCATTGACATTGTGATTGAAAATAGAATTCCCAATGAACTATTGAAGAAAATTTGGTTTTTGTTTAAGGTAATACTTAGATCCAGCATATTTTCAGATCCTTCATAAGAAGATAACAGTCATATATTTTCCGTCTAGTATATGTCCAGCTTTTGAGTATTTTGGGTTTTTTTTTAATCCCCCATTGAAAAATACTTGCTGTAATTTACAAAACACACTTTAATTTCTGGTACAATCTAATGAATCAGGCAAGATAGTGTTCTTATACATAAATAGAAGTCAGTCAGCTATTTTCAGTCTAACAGCATCAAAACTTTTATGTTTTATGAGAAAGCATTGAAGTCCTAACATCTGGTTAAATGTTGGGATTTTTTTAAATAAAGCTTAATGATATTGTATACCCTTGGGAAAATTTATAGTATTTCCACTCCTCAGTCTAGATTTTCCTGCATATACTTTATTATTGAAAACATTTTAGGCTTTTAATTTATTTATTTTTATCAGGAATAGTTCTGGATATCTATGGCTCTAGAAGATACCTCAATATACCCGTCTTTAAAACAATGTCTACATTCATTCAAAATTGATGAAAATATGTCATTTTAAACATTAAATCATTCCAACAACTTTTGCTTTTGTAGTGGGCTTAGCAGCTTCTGTGCTAAGTGAAGAACAAAAGACAATCCTGCCTTGAGAGAGGAAAATGAAAAATCCTACAACCATCTCAAATACAGCTGACATTTCACAATAATTAACAGGGAATGACTCTTCATGGAAAAGATAATTACCCTCTGAAAAAACAATTTGAGGATTTCTGCCAATAACAACCAAAGGAGAGAGAATGCTTTCCAAATGAGTGCTTGCAATATCCTCTCTTGGAAAAATTAAATCAGGTGGACTCAACTGAAAAAAGATACCCTTTTGTCCTGATCCTGGAGAGAGGATTGACTTCATTTAGATATTTCTCTCATGGGAAACCTAGAACATCCATAATGTGGTGAAGGTGCATCTTAAAGCACTTTTTCAGTGCAGTTTTCATTTTTTAGGTACTGAGTCTATGGCATAAAGTTGAACATTACAAAAGTGGGCTCAGTTTCAGATTTAGCAGGTTTTTTCTGCTCAAGCTTGTAATCAGTGTGATACAATTTCTTGTGTTCTTGGTAGCTTTGGGTCAGGCTTTTTTTTGTTTTGGTTTATAGACATTCTGAACTGGTTTAAGATTTCTGAATGCAATATTTCTCTTTACTCCTCATACTAAATTGATAAAAAGTCAGATATCTGATGGGATTTTTGCAAAAATGAATTCATTAATCTAGTAAGAATATTAATTGATCAGGCAAATTGCATATCAACAAAGTAAAGTTCACTTTTTGGCTGGTTGGTTTGTTTGTTTGTTTGTTTTTCTTGGAGGACACCCTGGTGTAGGATTCAGATGCTCTCTTCAAACGCAGAACAAAACTGAACAACTGCTTGGAAGAGGCATCAAGCCGAAATAGTTTACAGAGCTGACAGGGTGCTTAGGGTGTAATTAATCATGATGGATTTTTTTGATGGGGAAAAAAAGCAGAAAGCATTCTTTGAGATTGGCACGGAATTGTTAATAATGGTAAATGACAAATATCTTGATTTTATGTCTCAAGGAGGCTCATGTGTGCAAAGATTTTATGCATATTAAGCAGTATTATAATGAAGAAAAAACATTAAAAATCAAGACTAGAAATTAGCCAAAAGTATTAGTTATATTTATAGCATGGAAATCAGAGCACCCAATTCCAGGTTGCTCCTCACCTTTATTAACTTTGGACAAGAAAGCTCAGTGCACACGTTTCCATTAGATAATTATATCAGGAACAGAGTTCTAGGCACCTTCCTTAGGGAAAGGCAAGGGTAAACATGTCAATATAACCATTTTTCTTGGGGGCTAAGAACCAAAACTCTGACATTCCATGAATCCCTGGTGCTAAAAATGTTAGAAACTGCTTGACCTGACCAGTTCTTCTCTGTTCTCTACCCAGGTGATTGGTAGATCAATATTACCATAATGCTAAATTTATGAGCGTTTTCAGTCTTAGGAGCCCCATTCAAATACCTTTTTTAAAAAAATAACTCACCTTTATATCTGTTGGTTACATAATCCATGATATCACAAAACTGTGCACTTTGTATGCAAGGTGAAGATGCATCATGTGCTTGTTAAGGGCTGCAAAGATCAATCTTCAGATGAGATCTCAAACAGGAGCTGTGATGGTCCTTCATTCTGCATTTTATTGATGTCTCATAGGTTCTTAATGTAGGGATGGATTAAATGGAAACTAGGCACTTATGAAAACATTTAAACAATTAAACTTCATCAGAAACATTCCCTGGCATCAGGAACCAATTTAAAAGAGTGTTCATTGCCTCTGCAGCCAACTGCTTTCCCCTTCAAAACAGGGTGGCTGCACTCAACCAAACTACTCAGAGTGAACCATGGAACTTCCTACACACCAAACTACAGTGGGAATTATTCCTGAAAAAAAAATCTGTTTAAAAAGATTGGATTAATCCCAGGGAATATCCTGACAATGCCAGGGAAGATTGTCACCAGGTGTGTTTGAGTTTACCAAAATGAATTTGGGATCACAACCACCAGACAGTGACTAAAGCTGGTCTGACACAGATCTCCTGGGTGGTCCTGTCTGCCTTTTCTATCAAGGCTGAAAACTCCCCAAGGTGGGAGGGATGAAACATCTATTCAACTATTCTATAAACATCTGTTCAGTGATTATTGTTCTTGGTCTCTGATCTCAGCTGAGTCTCAGTGTCTGTGGCTGGATATTGTCAGTCACATAAAGCCACACATGAAACACTCAATGAAGGTTTCACAATACACTGAACTCTGTGAATATTCAATGTATTTTCCATTTGTGTGATAATTACATCCAGACACATCTTTTTTATTTTAATTTTATTTTGCCTTTAGACACTTGCTAAAGTTTTACTTAAATGCAAGTATTTTTTTAGATGACATAATATGGGGTTTTTAAAAATATATAGAAATAATTTTAAGGTTTAAATATGGCTTTTCATTTATATACACATATCATTCTTTTGTCTACAGTCAGTTCTTAGGGGATTGAAATATTTAAATTCAGCATGCAGTGGCCTGGCTTCTTAATCCTACCATAAAGGCTTCTTTTACATAAAAATGAGGAGTTAAAGTCTGCTGTCAGATATGATGATGGAAGCTTGTTGACATCAGTGGGATGGCACCAGAAGGACCTGGCACTACTTTTATCCCCTGGATTCGACAGCCCCTGGGAGCATGCAGCTCTTTTCAAGATGAGGATGGTTTTCTCTGTCATATTCAATAATTCAGATGATTTGAACCTAACTGAGCAGCATGTAGGGAATTTACTGTAGATGCTGAGACTACTGGAAAGAACCCTCTGGCACAAAAGTTTCTTTAGCTGTACATTTTATTAGCAGTCTGTGGGTTGGAGGAGAACTTTTGTTGGTGGTTTTCTTTGCCAGCCACTCATGGACCCAAAGGTGTATTTCTTTATTGGGTCAACAGGGTTAATGACTTTTTGCTGCATTTCTATTCCTATTTCATGACAGCGAAGACTTCCAGTCAGGACAAAAAACTGGACAAAGAACTAAACAAGCCTCAGTATTTTGGCACTGGAAAGTCCCTAGACAGTATTTTCCCCATTTTTATAATAGCAATACAAATAAAATTACCCGTAGTGATGTTGTAGAGATATTTTCAAAGGGTTGTGTGGACTCATGCAATCTTTTTTTAACAGTTTTCCTTCCACTTGTCTCCTCTTTGAGTTCATGTATGTCAGCCTCCAATAATTTGCACAACTACTGTAACATTCCTGCCTTTCTACACTACTCAGGTAACTCTGTGACATGATAAGCAGAGATCCACCTGAAATTTAAAAGTTGGAGTGCTGTCTTGGTACAGAGCCATAGTGAAACCTTAGAGAGTTGACAAAAATACTTAACATTTATCTTCTCCCAACTACTTCTTTAATTCCAAGGCCTGCAATCCAATTTCCAGCCTGACAAAGGGTGTACTGGGAGTTTCAGCACAGAGGCTGGGGACGGATTACTCAGTCAGGCTTTTATTACTCAGCTTGTGACAGTCTGGAAGAGCCCCATTTGCCAACCAGACTCCTGCTGTGCTGGGAAACTTTTTCTTATGAATAACAAACTGAAGCTGATGGGTAAACTGGGACAAGTGAACCACTAACCCAATTGCATGTGGAATAGCTGCCCCAGAATTAACAGGCCATACTCCACCTACCAACCTTGCACATTTTAAGAGACTGCAATTTCTGCTTTAAGGAGGTGTCTTTATGACTGACCCCTAAGAATTTGCGTGCCTGAACTTCAAGTTGATAATGCAAATGCCTGACAGGTTTAGCTTAATGCTATCTTAATTTAATATACAGATGTCTAAATATGTGTAAGCTGAGAAACTCTGTGCCCCAAAGTGTTTGGATGTTGAGTGCTTGCATAAAATTAAAAAAAAAATATGAAAAATTAGTGGAAGAAAAATCTACCAGAGGATGTCTTTGCAACACAGACTGCTGGAAATTGGAGAATTTTGGGAAAGTATCTCTGCACAATTACTTTGTTCTTACACTTTTCTTCAGATGTCTGCTACTGGCCATTTTATGTAACTGTATGAAATGAACCAATGCAATATCACAGAATCACACAGAACCATTTTGGTTGGGAGAGACCTCCAAGATCAAGTCCAACCTTTGACCAAACACCACCCTGTCAGCTAAACCATAGGAATGAATGCCATGTCCAGTCATTTCTTGAACACCTCAAGGGGTTGGTGACTCCACCACCTCCCTGGGCTGCCCATTCCAATGCTTAGCAACCCTTTCCATGCAGAAGTTCTTCCTGATGTCCAATCTGAACATCCTCTGATAGAAGAATATAGAAGGTTCATCCAAAAATGAGCTCTGCACTGGACCCACTGAACAGTTCTCCAAGGTCTGAGAGCAGCACTGCTCCCTTTATGCAGCACTAATACTTGGTCAAACAAGCCCCCAAGGGGAAAGTGGAGATCCCTGCACAATGCCCATCCACCTATTTCTTATAAGTGATGCTGTAATCTGTGCAAGGTTCAGGATTGTAACAGTTCTGGGCACTTCAGCTAGTTATGGTAAATTAAACCACCATGCATACACCTATTTAGAAATTAAACAAGCAGAATGAGCTTGTGTGCACTGTGCACTACTCCTGCAATTTTCTAATCTTTTAATCGTAAATCTCCAGAATAGACTTTTTTCTTTCATTTTAAAGAAACTGCCACCATATCTATTACTGTTATGGATGACTTCTCTTTAAAAACAAATTTAGTCCAACAGTTCAAGCTAGAAAATTGTATTTTGGCTGAATGGCAGAGTCTTGTTCTTTAGAGGCAGAACATTAAGACAGCAATGGGTTGGGGATGTATCTGTAAAAGACATATTGATTTTTAATAAATATAATGTACCAGTCACTTTATAAGAGCAAAGACACATGCAGCACAGTGCAGGCCTTCTGCTCTTTCTAAATGCATTCATATATATGTACTGACATATATATGTTTATAAACCAATAAGAGTACCTTGCACAGAGCAAAAAGGGCATGAGAAATACATATACACATATATTAAAAATATATTTTGAAAGGTCTTCTTGCCATTTCTTTTCTCTCCCTGTCCTTTAGAACTACTTTCAAACACCATGTTTTTTTTCTTCCTGAGAGGGAGATGTTTTCAGGAGTGTTTATGTATCAGATATTTCAGAAGGTAGAGTAACAAAAGGAGAGTAAATCTCAGTAACTCTTTATAAATTTTTCTATGCCATGGCTCTAACTTAAACAATCAAGGGTCACAGAATAAACAAACAATCTGCTTATAAACCAATTGCCCCCTAAACACCAAAAGCCAGTTTATGTATTTATTCATTATGTATTAATTATTATTATTCATATTATTATGTATTCATTAACAAGTCTATGTCCATGAATCCATAAAAAGGGGTTCTGGTATCAAAATAACTTTTTGTGGACTGTCCAGAGCACAGACTAGGGAAGTTTAGAAGAAATTTAAATTATGGAATGTCTTACATCATTTAGAATAATGTTTTAACTAATAATTGTATTTTGATGCAGATCCTGGTGCTAATGAGTGGACAGAAAGTAATTATATTAGTCATGAAAATCAAAAGGGTTTGATGCAGGGAAAGGTATTGCTGGCTTGGGCTTGTTTTCAACTTTAGACATTATTGCTTGGGGAAAGGAAATGGAGAGAGGGGAGTGAGGAGTTGCACACCACTGGAGGAACCACTAGACAGCACTGAGGGATCAATAACTGCTTCTGAAAACGTCTTGGGTTAAATGGATCTTTCCAGACCTCGGAAGATAAAGTGTTGTGTTCTCTTTTGGTAGCTGGATACCACATCTTATGGATATTTTCCATGAACAAACCAGAGTTAGCTAAAAGCTCGTTTGGTCCTGTGGTCCAAATGTCCTTTAGGAATAAAAATAACAAACACTAGGAAGACATGTGTCATGCTCAACTATCATCTCACACAATGGTCATCATCCTTCATGACCTAATGGAAGTGAAAAGGAGAAGGGAGAAAAGAGAGAGAGGGCTTTTCTATGAGTTTACTTCAGCATATAATAATACAAAGGAATACACTTTTGATTACTTCACACAGCAAGCAATCATTATGTCCCATATGATGCCACCTTGATTCAGCACAGCTGATAATGACAATTGCCTGCAATAAATAAGGTAAAGGTGGCACATTATTCTCTAAGAGATTAGTATTCATTTTGCAAACTGCATTCTAAACTGAAAAGACTGCGTCATTTAAGATTAAGTACCTTTTTGTTTGGTATCATAACAGATGTTTCTAAGACCTATTAAAAAGAATCATAGTGCTGTTTTTGTCTAATAGCAGAAAAAGAAAAAAAAAAAAATCAGTACCTTATCTCTACAATTTACCCTTAGAAATTTTCATTAAAGTACCTCAAATCAACTTTCATTTTCCCCCAACTACTAATTTAAAAAATTTTCTTGTCAGAACTTCCATCCACAGATTATTTGAATTATCAGTGTCATTGGTAACAAGTTTCCTTGACTGCTCTTCCAACGTGAGAATATTTTTGCCTGTGGGTTCCTGTGTTAAAAGAGCTGTTCTCCCAGAACACTTCTTCTGAGATATGTATCCCTGTTCTCACTGCTGAGCTGTGGAGAAGCCACAAAAAGGGCACTGTGAATGGTTTTACATGTGAGGGGCAATGGTAAAAAAATTTTGACACTGGTAATTTCCAGTCACTTGCTCATTTAAGAGTGTGCACTAAGTATCCAGATCTGCAAACTAATAAATACCACACTTCTCTTTGAATGCCTTGGTCTATCATTTTGACATTGCTGAGATCCTGAATATCCTGTCAAGTCCATGACAACCAGAATTCTCACTGTTCTTCAACCAAAAAGCTTTGTGTTGATGATGATGGCACTCTGCTCTCACAGCTGTGACTCTGGCCCTACTGGAAACTGAACATGTGGAGGCTTTGTCTTGAATTCCTCAGGCAAAATAATCTGAATTATTTTCTGTTATATGTAGCATCCCTGCACTGCACAGCCCATGGGCTGGAGGCAGCTTTTACACAGATATTTTATCTAAAGAAGTGAGGAGAAGGGTTGTAAAGTGATCTGTACCTCACATGTATATTAAGTTACTTGGTCACGTGGTTCTCCTGTCCCTCACAGTTGTACCTACCAGAATTTTTGTAAGTACAAATCTTTATGATTATTTTTCTAAATGAAAACATGGATTTGCCAATGCCTTCTCAATATTTTTACAACCTTTTTTTTGCCATTATCAATGCCCTGCTAAATCTTCTTGAGGTTTATGGTATGTTATTTGGCAAATGAGGAATGGATGAATGTTGGCTAAGGGTTCTATGACTGTGAAGTGGAAGAATGATTTGCTGAAAAACAAGTTTGTGGTTTGATGGCTATAAGAGCATTTGAGGTTGTAGCTCTCAGAAGGAAGAAAAGCTTGAATTGTTTGATGTCAAAACACGGGTAAGTTGTTTGGGAAATTCAGAAGAATAAAAAGCATTGAAATCCCATATTCTGCTTTTTGTGAATCATTAGAGAAAATTTTTTAGAGGCAGGCATCAGTTGGAACAGAAATTTGGCTACCAAACATTCAATTTTTCACATCATCCTTCCAGAACATTAGTATTAAAAAAAAAAAAAAAAAAAAGAAAGAAAAGGAAATAAGTGGTAGTGCTCTAATATAGGGAAGTAGGCTATATGAAAAAGACTTAATCCTTCAAATTGCTGAACAGTCTGGCTATATTCCACTTAAATTTCCATTAAATCCTTGAACTCTGAATTTGAAGATTTAGCGCATATAAGCCAAAGTATGTAGGACACTTTGGGCATAAAAGGATCAAATAACAAGAAAGAGCAGGAAAAGACAAATCCTGAAACAGAAAGTCATGCTTCGACTATAGTCTTCTGAACTCCATTCATAAATAACTTAAGACTCATTTAAAGCCTCATTAAAGCTTAGTCCAACTCTCAGAGCTTTTCTGAACCGTGTCCCACAGCCTGAAGATCTAGCAGGAGCAGGGATGTAATGTGTTTTCCCATCCGAAAAAAAGGAATTACTTCACTTTGGCTAAAGAGTCTCTTTAGAACACCACTCATTTAGAAATCTTCTTTTGAGGCCAAAACAGTGTACGTCTGTGTGTTTATTTATTAATATTTTAAAGGATTAAGTAAAAAAAAAAGTTATTTATGCTCCACTTGGGAAGAGAGAGAAAGAAAAAAAGGAAAACTATTTATTTGTAACGCTACTTATTAGAGGAATTTTCAGCTTTTCACCGGAACCCCAAATGAAGACTCTGCCAGACTTTAGAACTTTTGAAATACCAGATGAGAAAATAACAAACACTCCACAATTTGGGTGTTGTAACCACTAGACTTAGCTTAGCAGGCTGTAGCTCCCTGAGAGCTCAGCAGGGCTGCCTAGGGCAGTGCCACCTGTTGCATCCCACAGTCCATCTCGGATGGCCCCGTGATCTTGCTCTGCTCAGCTCTCAGCGTTACAACCAGTGATGACACAGGAGGTGAGAAGGGTCTCTCATGAGGGTTTGAGATGGCTTTAATCAAATCTTGTCCCTGTGATCCCCAGAGGCAGAGAGACCTCATGGTCCGGGCGCAGGGGGGTTTTGTCAGGGACCCAGGGGCGGTCCCTGGGTGGGGTTGGGGTACAGGAACCCACGGGGAGAGCCTGAGGGAGCGGCCAAGGCTAAGGGAAGTGGGGAGCCAGAAGGGGAACGTGGCATCACAAAAAGCAGTGGGTTAAGAGGCTACCCCATTTGGGGCTGAGGAATTCCTTTGCAAATCTGTTTCCTGCTGTCTGTCTGTCTGTCTGTCACCGGAATGTGTCACATTCTGCCTGCTGCTCAGATTGATGCCAAATTATCTGCAATTGCAGTGTGTTTAACCTGTAATCTGCTAACACCTCCGAGCTTTGTAGAAGGCAATTTTCAAGTCTAGAAAATCCTTTACCTTCAAGGAAGACTTTCATCCCAGAGGAGAATCATTGGACTGCAGATGAACAAAATGCATGCTCATTCAGCCAGGGCATTGACACTGTGCCAAATTTTCCCTTGCTCTGAGCTACACTGCAGTGGTAATATGGACAAGGGCATCCTATTGCTTTGTCCTAAGAGGAGACCAGTAGCCTCTCCTCCCCTTTGGTGACAGGGGGGTGTCAGACATGTGCTCAAAATTCTCATCCAAAGCACAGGACAAAATCTGGATGCATTGTGAGTCTTCAGAAACATGCTGGGTGAAAAGCTGCAGAAAATGTAGAGACTGCAAAGACCTGCTGCCTAACTGAATGAACTAAACAAGGACATTCCCCATGGAATACATCGACATTTTTTTTTATTCCAGAAGAAATTGTCACAGAATTGTTTTCTTTTATGACATTTTTCCCTTTGTAAAATAGTTATATGGCTTTGTCACAGTGCAAAGATAGAAATTCTTCGTGATGCACTGACATTAAAGATGCAGCTTGAACTACTTCGGTGCCAGGGACTTCCAGGAAGAGCAGATCTACAGACCTGTGGGTGCTCACATTTTGCAAAGTTTCCTCAGAAGGCTCAGTCTTTTCATCCTGCAGTGGAATTTATCTAATTATCCTTCTTAAATTATTGTTTGCTTTTCTTTGGTTTTACCCTGTTCTCATTTGTGTTCAAAGGAATGAGTAATACTTTAAAAAAAACCAAAAAAACAAACCAACCATGATTTGCCAACTCTAATTCTAAATCTATCTAGGATAAATATGTGAATTTCAAGGAAAACTGAAACATGACCTTTCATGTTGCTGGGGGTTTTCTTAAGGATTAAGTCAATAAAAGTCATCAAAGTGTTGTGAGGTGGACCTTCACATCCATCTCTCCAGGGGAAGAGTAGAATACACATACATGGCATTGCTCTGATATCTGGGATGAATTCTTCACAGGGAGATATTAAAGGATGAAAAACAAATGTTATTTTAACTGTCAGATTGATCTTCTCAATAGCTGTAATTAATCACAGTTACTGCTATAAAGTCACTGAGAGCTCTCTCTTAAGGAGGTTATATGGTAATGAAACAAAGTTATTCTCTCTCATGTTCCTTTCAGAAATTGTCAGCAAATATAAATGTGTATGAGCTGTCTTCCAGATGAGCTTTTCAGGACTTAATAACCCATTTAAAACTATTCAGTGCTGGCAAAGCAAAATCATAAACGACCTTTGAACCTTGCAAGGACATTTTCTCTTTGAGCAATCTAGTCTTTGCATTTGGATGGCTCAGAGCCATAGGTACAGAATAACATTTCACCACCGGATGTCATCTTAGATACAAGGAGAATGAAAGAATTAATCTCTTCTCTGTAGTGTTTGTATTGATTGCTGCAAGAGATGTAACATGATACTATAAAATCTGTAGGCAGAGGGCAGTATGACACATCAATAAAGGAGATTTTTATGAGTGGATTGCTGGTAGAAAACTGCTGGCATGACAAAGTTTTTAGTTCTTGGGTGTGGCAAAGCAATTTCAAGTAATTACTCTTACAGTCCTAAAATACTGAAGTGTTTCAACTTTTATCTGGTCTGAAGTTCAGTTCAGAAACTTTTTGCTGTGTCTTGGAATATGAACAATTATTAGAATCACTGAAGCTGGCAGTTTCTGGGGTTTGAGTAATAAGCCCCATATTCAGCACATGTTAATGTTATTGCCCAACACAAATTAAGGTTATTACCCAAAATAATCATCTATCGACTTAAATGCATTTGCATCTCGCTCATGCTGACTATCAGAATGACCCCAAGAAATCTTTAGGAGTGAAGATGAAGGCAATCTTCACACTTCATGTTAGGAAAACAAAGGGGTTATAGGGATTCAAGAAATTCTGGAGCTCTTTTTGCTCTTCCCTTTCTGTCTCTGGTGGGTAGCTGAGCACTGGCTGACTGAAATAACAAATTACAACTATATTTCTTTAGGCATTGTCACATGTACATTTCTGAATCCTTATTTGTATGGAAACACACAGCCCTGATGTTGTAAAGTACTCTCTTTTTTCTCCCCAGAACTATTAAATTTGGCAAATATACTTTTCACCTTGATTTCTCTCCCATTTACAGGAAATTAACTGCTGGGAAAAGGAGCAGATGTAACATTAAATAACAGACTGGACATAGCACCAAAAGACACTTTTCTCAACCCTGTAAGTGCAGCACAGCCATGGTTGATTGCTGCAATCATAAGGGAAGGGTTCTTCAGTTGCTCCTGGAGATTAAAATCTATCCATGTTTCTGAAGTCTTATTTAAAGGGTAGGCTAAGGGGAATATTCTTTTTTCCTTAGAGCAAATATGTATTCATCTGTGAGCAACAGTGCATTATCTTTTAATAATTTAATGCTTGATTTCAAATGTAAGAGCAACCTAGGAATTTGCCAGATCTTGTTTTTTCCTTTGAAAGTTCTTCCATCTAACTACACATGCATAAAAATCAGCCTCTTGCTGACAGTGCAATGATTCCTTTTAATTTTAAGAGACAAAGGTCAGATCTACATGTTTGCTACATTCAGGCAGAATTTCTCTACTGTATTCTGCTTTCTAAACTCCTGCTGTCAAGAGAAGAGGACAGGTTTCAATTTTTTTGCATTTGTATGTGCTGAAAATCACTACTTTATATATGTCTACCATGACTTTTGCTGTGAAAGGAGAAAAGGTACAGAACTATTTTTCTCCACAGGTCTGACAAGGCCAACATTTCATAGTTTTACAAGCACAAAAGTTTTTCTAAAAAAAAAGCAAGCTATAAAAAAAGTATATAATAGAAGGAGTTAAGGAAACAATATTGCAAAGCTGGAAGTACACCAGAGTTGTAGTAAAAAATTCTTTTGACAGACTAAAAAGTGCTGTTAGCAGGTTACAGAGTAATTTGTGTCACAAAAAGTAAAGCTGATCAATGGCAGGTAGAGGATCTGTAGGTGAGAGCATCAAATAATTCTTTTTCAAACAAAATTAGTCTCATGCTTGCAAAATGTAAAGCCCTGTACTGGTCAGCCAAGTTAATACCTATATCCTCCTCTCCCCATTTGGACTCTGGGATAAAATGTGCTACATGTTGTGAGATACAGGAGAGCCTGCACAAGCTTGTTATCCAGGTTGGAATCAGATCTACTTGCAACCTATCTCCATCTTTTTCCATCCCCCTCCATCCTGCAGTTGCAAAATGAGAGTCTCCATGGAGTTCATAAAAGAAAATTCAATATGTGGCTGTGGAGTTGGTGCCTGGAGAATGAGGAATGATCAGGAATTTTGGATGGAGAGGATAGGGACAATCATGTTCCTGCTTCAGTACCTACAACACTCAGCCTGTTTCTTGGGAAAGAGGGAAGAGCTGGAATCACCACGAGTCCAGTTTTGGGCATTTTGAGCAGCGTGTAGGGCTAATGAAGGAACTGTGAAGAGCAAGCAGCACTTCTCTGAAGGAAAGAAATTATGGCTTACACTACCCCTGCTCCTCATAATTGGTATGAAGCCTTTGTTTAGTGTTAAGTAGTGAGGGTTCACAATACTTATTTGGTTTCTTTGTTGTTGTTGTTGTTGTTGTTGTTGTTGTTGTTGTTGTTGTTGTTGTTGTTGTTAATATATTTTTATTTAATGCAATTTCAGCTGAGTGAGTCCCTTTTCCAGGTCAGTCAGCTCATGGGTTTGTCTCAAAACCTGAAATCACAGCCAGAGGGTAGTCTACCAGAAACCCAGCTAAGATTGCATTGGAATTATGTCCGGAATTCACTGGACAGTTATATGATGTTGCTGCCTCTCCAGTTATCTCACATCCTCAAACACAGCTGAATCCAGTAGCAGCCAGAGATAAAAACGCTTCATGGTCTTGTGACTATCAGCTGAACTTTACTTCTTCTAGAGTTGAATTTAAATCTTTGCATGTGTTGTTTCTTGATTTTTTTAAAAATTATTTTCTGATATTTGACCCAGCCATGAGATTTTTAAAGATTGTGATTCAAAGGTTTGGTTCTCTGGGTAATTATTTACTTTTAGGCAAAGTGTAATATTCTGCTCTAGAAGCACTTCACATTTACTTTTCACTGAAGTGAATACAAATTTAAAGCCTCTGCATTTGATGTTTGCAAGCTGTTGATTAGAGATTAGAGATAGAAAGGAGGAAATCAGTTGCCTAAACAATGAAGCTCAGAGCACATCTAGTCACATATGAAAACAAAAAGCACATAAAGTTTGTAAGATTAACAATTGTTGCTATCTTCCTTATGCAAGTTACTAAGAAAACATTTTCAGTCAGATAATATGAATAGATGAGGGGACAAGCCTATCATCCTATGTTTAATTGTCCATGGTATAATGCAATAAATCTGTATTCCAAGGAAAGCTTTGGAATGAGATCACTGAATATATTTAAGAATTCTAAAATTAGTATTAATTCAAGGATTTTTTTTTTTCTGAATGGTACATACGCAAGGAACAGTTCACACTGGAAAGGGCCTGGGTGTGATATAATAATCTGCAGAATGCCATCAATAACCACCTTTGAGGCCACCATCCCTTAATTGAAAAGCTGTGTCACATTTACAGTCAGACTATTTATTATGCAGACAGGCATATTGCTTCCCTTTTTTAGCTGGATGAAGGGGACCTTCCCTTCCTGTTACACATTTGTGATAAATGCTGCTGTGATGTCATTCTTTATATCTCGATGTCACTGCAGTTTGAATGCATTTGGCTTCACACAGAAGCGCTAGAGCAGGCCTTTAAACCCAAAAATATCAACTGGGATGGGTGTTTCCTAGATCAAGCACCAACTTGGACTGTCTTAATTTCTTGTTGAGTTCCTCTCCCAACCACATACCTCTGTTTGTGGCATGTAGTAGATTGTAAATGCATATGGTATATATGATTTACAGTCATAGATTCAAGACCGAAAGCAATCACCATTATCCCTGTAGTTACTCAGAGTCCATGTTGCTTTCCCACATCTTTGCTAAGTTTTTACAAGGTCTATCCATTCTCTTTCCCCTGGGCCTCTCCCTCTGTCCCCTGGGATTCTTTATCTCTTGTTTTAACACTCCTTAGTCCTGGCAGTGTATTTTACCACTGCCCACTACATGTTAGATAAATCCCCCCAGCTCAGCTCACACAGGCAATCAAACAACGATCCAATGGCCATAACTTTCCATCACTGCTGACCCCAACTACATCACAAATGGTTATTTTGTGATGCTTCAGGACTTATTACTGACATCCTGAAATATGCAGCCTAGTTGAAACTGTTGTGTGCATGACTATGAAGGTAATTTCTTTTTCTCCACGGTTATATATGCCACAGTTCCTGTAAAGAAAAGGTTACCTCTGGAACTGGACAGAAATTATCTTAGCATGATGTGCATTGAAGAAGGAAATTTTCCATTTAAATAGTTGACAACAGCTAAAACATTTGAGAAAATGTCACTGTGATCACATTATAAAGTAACCCCCAACTATTTCATTGAGTTGTGTCTGCAGTGGGTGAATGCTTTCTGCCAAATTGATCAAAGTACTTTGGTTTGACTTAATAGCACAGTTTATGTCACAAACTGATCTATGAGTCCTTCATTTCACGGTACGTCTAGCATCTCCCACATTTCTAGTTTGGTATGGGAAGAAGTGTGTAATCTTCCCAAAGAATTGAATTCTCAAGCTGAAAATCTGAAACTATGTGGAATTACAGAAACAAAACCCCAAGCAACATTAATTTTTCCCAAAAATAAATGATTAAATTAATTAGAGATCATCTCATTTAATCCCACTGCAGATATAATTACCACAGCATTTTGTTTGGTCACCCCACATTGATATGGTCTTCTCAACTGCCCAAGGATTCCACATCCTATAACAAGTAGTTTTTTAGTAAATCTTTGTGTTGAATTTTTACTTATGACTTTCCTTAGCCAGAACACCTTCCTCTACCTTCCAGTGATCCTTCCCTTCTGTATCTTTTACATTTATCTATTTTTAAGTATTATCTATAATTTTACAGTGTAGAGCCAGATGGCACATCCATTATTTTATGGATTCTGGTAAATAACTATTTTGTGTTGAACATAAGAACAAGTGCTCCTACAAAAGCATACACTGTGTAATGCTATGATTTATTTTGTAATATGATGAAAAAGGGAAGGCAAAAACCAGTGTGTATATAAATCAAATAAACCAACCCCTAACTTGTAATTAATATAACTACTATAGTTTGGCAATAAATTGAATATAAGAAACATACATGGAAATGTGCAGCAATTAATGTAAAATCATTTTGATGGGATCAGTGTTTCAGAAGTAAACTCTAATATAAGTGGGCAATGCAGAACTGCCACCAGTGAACTACAGAAATTCCATTTGTGTTTCACTGGTATCAGATGTATTTGAAATGACAGGAATTGGCTGCCTCCTGGGTTAATGAGCAGAACAACAAATTACATGCCAGCTCATTTCAAACAAGGGAAGGGCATCTTTACCTTAAAGAGGGAGATTAAAAGTTTCCAAGTACACTACAGACAACTGCCTGCTGCTTGAAAGCAGAGTGGGTGTATATTGTTAAATGTTTTCTTTGCCTTATTGCTGTGCCAGCGAGGACCAGTAGTGCTGGCTCTGGGTGGATTATGCAGAGCAAATCCCAGCTCATGGTCATTCATGTGAATGCAAAATCAGAGCATGATGGAAACAATCACCATTTTCTGAGCTTTTGCTTTCCAAACCAGCTACTGTTTGTATCTCAATGATGAGCATGCTTTGCTGGAATTTTTGCTTTCTTGCCAAGTGATTTTAGATAAATGCTAAATTTGACGTAAATCACTACGGTTTGCCAAACACTGAAAAAAAAGTTATCAGTCATAGTTTTGAGAAAAAAATTATGGAAAGTTTTTTAGTTTCTATGATCTGTGGAGTTGAGGACTTTCTCTGATGTGATAAAAGACTATTTGGAACAGATCTTATTCCAGAGAAATAATTTAATACCTGGTGCATGAGTTGGATTTCCTACACAGGACTGGTGGGTATTCCACCATATGTAGCACCTATCACCAAGGAAAACCAAGATGTTTCATGCCAGCAATGTCAGGAAAAAAGAGTCAGCAAAGCAGGAACAATTCTTGACTTGGATAGTTTAATCTTCCCTAAGTATCATTTTTCTGGAAGCAGTCTCTCATCAATAATGTAATGGAAATAATAATAGTGTATTCTTCTCTTAGAGCATATATATATTTATATATATATATGTAGTGGGACTGAAAATATAGGTGTTTATGTTGCTGCAGGATTTAAATTTTATGTTTTCATTCTTCAAATCTTCTTTTATTTTCTCACTGGGAAAGTGTTTACATTATTTTTTAATTGTCCATATTGTGCTCTTGAAAACAACTCCTTTTCTATTTTTTTCCAAGTTTTTTTCCTACAAAACCAAACCTGTCCTATTGGGAAGAAAACCGAATGAAAATCTTGTGTTCAAGGTATTTTCATCTATGTTATGAGAAAAAGGAAGATGATGGAATTGAGATTTTCTTTTCCTTCCTTCCTTCCTTCCTTCCTTCCTTCCTTCCTTCCTTCCTTCCTTCCTTCCTTCCTTCCTTCCTTCCTTCCTTCCTTCCTTCCTTCCTTCCTTCCTTCCTTCCTTCCTTCCTTCCTTCCTTCCTTCCTTCCTTCCTTCCTTCCTCCCTTCCTTCCTCCCTTCCTTCCTCCCTCCCTTCCTTCCTCCCTTCCTTCCTTCCTTCCTTCCTTCCTTCCTTCCTTCCTTCCTTCCTTCCTTCCTTCCTTCCTTCCTTCCTTCCTTCCTTCCTTCCTTCCTTCCTTCCTTCCTTCCTTCCTTCCTTCCTTCCTTCCTTCCTTCCTTCCTTCCTTCCTTCCTTCCTTCCCTCCTTTCTTTCTTTCTTTCTCTCTTTCTCTTTCTTTCTTTCTCTCTTTCTCTCTTTCTCTCTTTCTCTCTCTTCTCTCTCTTTCTCTCTTTCTCTCTTTCTTTCTCTCTTTCTCTCTTTCTCTCTCTTTCTCTCTTTCTTTCTCTCTTTCTTTCTCTCTTTCTCTCTTTCTCTTTCTTTCTTTCTTTCTTTCTTTTTCTTTCTTTCTTTCTTCTTTCTTTCTTTCTTTCTTTCTCTCTTTCTTTCTTTCTTTTTCTTTCTTTCTTTCTTTCTTTCTTTCTTTCTTTCTTTCTTTCTTTCTTTCTTTCTTTCTTTCTCTCTTTCTTTCTTTCTCTCTTTCTTTCTTTCTCTCTTTCTTTCTTTCTTTCTTTCTTTCTTTCTTTCTTTCTTTCTTTCTTTCTTTCTCTCTTTCTTTCTTTCTCTCTTTCTTTCTTTCTTTCTTTCTTTCTCTTTCTTTCTTTCTTTCTTTCTTTCTTTCTTTCTTTCTTTCTTTCTTTCTTTCTTTCTTTCTTTTTTCTCTCTTTCTTTCTCTCTTTCTTTCTCTCTTTCTCTCTTTCTCTCTTTCTCTCTTTCTCTTCTTTCTCTCTTTCTCTCTTTCTCTCTTTCTCTCTTTCTCTCTTTCTCTCTTTCTTTCTTTCTCTCTCTCTCTTTCTTTCTCTCTTTCTTTCTCTCTTTCTTTGTCTTTCCCTCTCTTCTGCCAAAACACAACTTGCTGAATGTTTTTCTAGCCTCTTTCTCAGAGGCTTATTCTACCTACCATTCAGTGGTCCACAAAACTATTTTAAAGGTTACTTGCCCTTGCCAACAAAACTGCAGGCAGTTTTGGGCAGGAGGTAAAATAGGAAGGAGCTAAGACAGAAAAAACACCTGCAAGAGAGCACTGTGGCATCGTGGACCCATCTCAAATTCCAGGTGGTGTCCAGGCTTTAGGTGACTTCTAGAAAAAGCATCATCATTGGATTCCCATGGCCTGGTAAGCACATTGTACCACTCAAGAACAGTACAAAAAGACCTGATAGCAAAGTATGTATTAATGGATCACAGGAAAAATTATAGGAGGAAAACCCACAAAGGCTGGCACTCCATCAATTTCTACATTTTAGTGAATCATTCTCCTGAGACATCTAAGAAGAGTATTTGTGATTTTATCCTGTTAGTATTCAACACATTATAGTGTCATAAAAATTTGTGACTATTTCTAATGCCTCAATTGCACTATCAACACTTTCTTTGGTAACTAAAGCAGATAAATATGATTTAGGCTATGTGCCTCCAATTACCATGATATTTATGGAAACTGTACATAGAGAAATCTGAACATGTCCTCCTAGCAGTTTATTTTCATAACATTTAGAGCAATCTCAGAAATTTTTTTAATGTTTTCATGCCTGATTCTAAGTTTTCCTTAGTATATTAATCCTGTTGCAATATGAGACACCTGTAACAAGAATCAAGTACCTAAATTTCAGTACAGAGGAGGCAAAGCCAAAGAGAACACACACATATGCTTGTTCAAATAAAGCTATTTGATGTTTTCAAGTGCAGAAGCTTCAGTGACAGCTTCTGTCAGAGGAAAACCCATGCTCACACCAGCACAAAATGTGTTTGTTAATGACTTTTTACTCTTGCTATGTCTATCTGCTATCTTTTGTTATCATAACAAAATATGTTTGTGGTTAAAATAGCTAATCAAAGAACAAATGTTGCAACATGATTTTCAGGCACTTTGACATTGGATTACTGTTAAACAACCGAATCACCTTTACTCAATCCTTCCTTTGAAGAGCTGATCAACATTTCAAAGCCTACACCATGTTAATTCAAAAGGGCTGTTTTGAATAAGCATTATAAATTGTTCACAAGGGATTAATTCCACAGGAAAGCATTGATCAATCAGATATCAATTCCCCTGCACTACATTTTTCCCATAGATGGTGACAAACAATCCCACTAGAGATTACTAATGCAGTCAGTGAATATGAACCTGTCCATTCCAGGTATTGATAAAGCTATCTATAACAGATTCTTCAGTCATTAGGTTACACGGGGGAAACTATAAGTATTCGATAATCCTCCACTTCATACTTTGTGAAGTGAAAATGTGCTGGAGTATAATCACCAGGGGAAATTCAGTGGAAGAGGCATATTTTGCTATTCCAGTTGTTTCTGCACCCATATATGGCCTTGCTCCAAAAACATGGACATTACAGCAGTCCAGTTTGGTCCTAGGTCACCAAGGGTATGGATTCATCACATCCATCCAGTGAATCCTATCCATGAAACCTTCAAATTTAGAGTCCCATTAAAAGAACTGGAATTAACACATTATTGTAGATACAGAGAAAATAGCCCATCCCTGAGGTGTTCAAGGCTGGGTTGGATGGGGCTTTGGAGCAACCTGGTCTAGTGGAAGATGTCCCTGCCCATGGCAGGGGTGGAATGAGATGATGTTAAGGTGCCTTCCAACCCAAACCATTTTGTGGTTCTGTGGGTGGTGCTATTAGGATTGATGCAGTAGAAACAGATTTGCTTTTCGAGTTAAAAAATCCCTCCCATGGCCTTTTGTATTAAGTAGACCAGGCAGAAGGCTTTACAACTCTTTACATATCCGGTTTCTTTAGAGAAAATAAATATTTAAGCAGAAATACTTCTGATGTAAAATTGAAAGGTACACTGTGCAATCAACTCATATGATGTATGTGCATAATACTTGATTCTGTGAACAGCAATCACAGCCAGGATTGAACTTCGCCATCTCTGTGGTGAAAACCAGTCAGCTTTAAGAGTGGATGTTGTGACTATTTCTAAGTCCACAGACACAGTGAACATCTATGTCGCCTGGGAACAAAATTCCCTGCTGAAATCACAATAAAATATCAGTGACCACAAAGTAACTCTGAGAAACACCCAAAGCTGTCTTTTCGTGAATCTCAGCAGTTTCATGTGATCATGAGACATAGTAAAGTGAATATTTTTACCTTGAGTTCCTTTGAAGACCCATTTTTAATGAGAAAGAAGTGGCAACATATGTAAATGACACAAAACGACGCTGCTTAATCTTGTCTGAGAGGGACTGAGCGTTCTTCAGACAGCAGTGACTGCTATGATTTGCTTCAAACATCTGCCCAAAATCGAGCTGCCTTTCAGTATGGGCTGAGATGAATAATGTCTCCCTCCTGTATGTGCTAGGCAGAAGCTAAGTTGTTTAATTAACTCAGACAGACACTGTGCTTTGGGCTGAGATGATGTGGCTGCTCAAAACACTTGTTTATTTTTAGACTGCTGCTTTATTCTAGTGCTTATTATTTAAAGAAACTGAGTTAAATCAAAACTTAGTTTTCTACTTCATTTATGAAAAACACTTTTTACCTGGTCCTCCTAAGACCTTCTCAGGGGATGGTATAAACCATAGATAGTATAAAACTTTCAAGACAAGAATCCACTTCATCTAAAAGCAATTTTTTTCAGGAGCAAATTTAACAGCCATGAAGCTGCATCTCAGAGAGCTGGAGTTTGAGAACAATACATCCAATCAGCTTAATTATATGCTACCAAAATATAGAATTCTTATGAAGGCATCTTGCAACCTTTTCTGGGTAACGATACTTTGGAGTAACCTTTCAAACATATTGACTGCATAATAAAGAAGACAAAAACCCAAGCACCAAGGAAAGTATGAAAAAAAACCTGCTAAAAATAGATATTAATTCCTTTAAAGCAGAACTAATTCTGTACCTTTGTTCAGAGTTAAATGCTTATACCCAAATACCCATTTTGGAAAAGTAGCCTTAACTGCTAGGTTAAATTTTGAGTAATTTTATAGAAAACATAGAACTCCTGGCTTTCTCAGATTCAAAATTTATGTTCAAAAAGAAAAGGTTTGTCAACAAAGTTTCTCTGTAGCACTGCTTTAATTCAGCAAAATTGTCTTTGAAATTAAAATGTTCCTTTTTATCCTTCTAACAGTTCTATTCAAATGGAAAGAGAAGTCCATTTTAATATGGCATAGTTGGAAGCAGAGATGAAATGGCAAGACAAATAATTTCACTTATGTGTATGCATTTCCTTTAGCCTTCTTCATGAAAAAGAAAGAAAAGCTGAAAAGGGGGCAACTACAAAACAAAATAGTGCCTTATAAAATCACTTTGCTACCTCCTCAGGTTGTATATCACCTTTTTAGTCAGAAAAAGATCTTTACAGTCTATCCTTCTCCCTACATCCCAGAATCTCAGCTTACTTAAGACTGCATTTATCCTCCTCTCCTGAGTACTTTTAACCTGAAGAAAAGAAGCAGTTTTTGTGAATTTTTTTCTACTTTTTTCCTACTTTTTTTTCCTTTGCATTTTCTAAGCCCCTGTTGACTTAAAGCTGGCTCAGGATTTCTCAGAGGTGTGTGTAAAAATCAGTTTTGACTCCTCTGCAGGCAGGCAGGGTTTGGCACAGCGGGCAGCTGCTTCCAGGGGTGCATCCATGCAGCCCCCTCAGTGCAGCCCTCGTTCTGCTGCCTCCCATTCCCTCCCCAGCAGCAGCAGCTGGTCCCAGCTTGGCTCTCCTCAGCCCTGGAGTGGATAAAATGGGCAACAGGGATGTGGCTCTTTTGTTCTTCCCTACCCCAAGCAATCCCTTGCCTTCTGCAGCTGCCAGCTTTGCCCACACCTACAGCCAGCTTTGATTCCCCTGAATTCTCCTCATATTTATCTCCAGAGTTAATGCCCAGAGTCAAAGAGGATCCCACCAGGCCTTGGCTGAAGTCTTTATATTATTCTGGGCTCTACAACCCTGCACTGCTGGAATCCAAGGTTATACAAGGCCATGAGAGATCCCACTCACTGCAGGAAATAACATTTTCCCATCCCCACAAATTTTCCCTCCTCCCTCCTGTCACATGTGAGGTCCTAGGAAAAAAAAAGATTATTTAGTATCAGCTACACCTCTGTGTTCATCCCTATCTCCCTTTGGAAAGCAACTCTTTTGGGATCAAGTGCTGTATGATCTAGTGGTTGATGAGGGATTTGGAAATTCTTGATGGATGTTGTGTCTGGCTCACCTGGCATTGCTATACCATGTGTATCATTACAGGATGGAAGAATACTCTTTTATCTCTCCAATCAACACTTCTGAAGTTTCAGAATCATCCTCCAGATACCATTTTTCACATCAGTAATTTCTTAAACAGAATTTAATTTTAGTTTTCTATTTATATCAACTATAAGCAGAGCTGTCCTTTGTCCCCAGTGCACGGGAAGACAAGTTGCCATTCCCAGCAAAGTTGGTGACCACCACAACATTTGTGTGCTTTGCACAGTGGAAGGAGGCTGCAGCAGTGTGCCCAGGACATTGCAGAGCAGCAGAAAGCAGATCTGTTGCACAGAGATCTAAACTCTGCGTGGGAAAAAACACAAGAGGGTGCACCTGCTCAAGTAGCCTAATTTATGCTAATTCTCCCATTTCATGTGTGCCCTTTAACCTCCTACAGTCGCTGTCATTTCTCTGCGTGTGCGTAGCCTTTACGTGTCCTAAAGAGGTTTCTACTTTCTCTACAAATCAGAGCTGTGAGTTCCTCCTTCTCCACCAGCTTGAGCAGAAATCTCCATTTATTTTGTGAAAGGCATGGAGAAACTTGTTGCTGAACCTTGGCTTTAGTGTGAATGTTTCCTTTCCCTGTGTCCCCTGTGCAGCACAAGAATCAGATTTGAGACCAGAGCCATTGATGTGAAAATAAGATTTCATTCAGTTTAGCCATTTTAAAATTGATTATTTTCTCCTTTTGTAAGTGATGTGTCTTATTCCCTAACTTCCTCACTGAACAATTGTTCACTAGGGTGATGCCTTAGCTTTTAACCTTTATATTTTTCAAATTCTGTACTGCTTGGTGTGTGACTCTGAAGTTTCTTGTAGCCTGTTAATTTCTGCTCTCTCATGCTAGGTAGATATAACAAAACTTCTCCGGGCCTGCTTTTCAAGGACACTTAGACTGTCCTAGGCCCAAAAGTATAAACCAAAGAGCCTCTATGGGAGGGTAAACAGAGGGGAAAACTGAAGCTTTAATTGGAGAATTAACCCTGCTATGCAAATGAACCAAACCTATAAAAGAGGGAGGAACTCGTGACCTGGGGCCCATCTTGGGGTCCATCTTGGCAATAGCTTCAGGCTCCCCAGGGGGTACCTTTGAAGGTCTTTCAAATAAATACCTACTTTTATTCCCTTACTCCTGTCTAGTCTCTGTTTCTAGGAGGCCCCTCAAGGCATCAGGGTATTTATTTTTTTCCATTTTTTATGTTTTTACCTGTTCTGACTTTGGTAGAATAGTGACTGTGTTATGGCGTGACACTGCATAGCTGAGAATTCTTTAGGAAAAATTAAAGTTACAATAGCTCCTAATAAACTACTATTGATACCATAGGAGGGATAGTTTGGCTCTAAATATCCATCCTCCTTTGCCAAAAGAAATCCAGTTACTCTCTGTCTCCACACACTAGAATATTTTCTTCAACTACTATATTTACTTTATGCTAATAAATGCTGTTGCCAGGGAAACAGCCCCTTTCCCACTAATCAAGCTATGTTTGAAAAGCAGTAACTTGCAGAGATTATAGTGGTTAAAAACCTATCCTTGTGGATAGGAGACACTTTCTTCTTCAGGCCATCTGCCTTATTTGATGCTTAGGTGAGGTACCTGGCCTCTTAAAGAATTTATCAGGATTTGCTTTTTTTCCAAGGGAATATTTGATCCATCTTTTTCCAGTAGAAAAGTTTTCATTTATCTCCTGCTAAAATATCTAGCTTGATTAAACTGTGCCTTGGTATGGAGGCAGCAGAGTTCCTTCTGCAAAAGCTGGGTGGATTGACTGATGACTCTCACATCTCAAAGGCATGTAACATGAACACTAATTTCTGTGGGCTCTTTCACAGACAGAAAGAAACCCAAAAATCTCTAGCAACTCCTGCTGAGAATAAAAAATCTGAGAATGATGAAAAAGAGGAAAACATTTTCTTAGCTGCTGAGGCAGCCAAGCTCACCTCTTTCTTTGTATTTTCCTCATGACTAGTGCATAGAATTCATTGCTTAACTAACTCTATTATTATTATTATCAATATTATCATTAAAATATTATTATTAAAATTATTATTAAACAAGGGTTCTTTGGCTGGGGTCACTGACTGTACTCCCCAAGGGGACCCTCAGGAGCTCATTCAAGGCAGGGAATTCAGTGGAAAGCTGGGCAGCCAATGTGATGTTCAGCAGTGAGCAAACTGAACACTTGTGACAATCCAGCTCTAATTGGAGCTGACAATGTTTATTTCTGGAAAGAAACTTCAGATGACAAGTGTGGTTCCATTTGTACCTCACTGAAGATCTTCCTCCTAGGACAGCGTTTGCCCTGTGTGTAAAATACAGTAATTGCTTCTTCCATTCATTCTCTTTGTGGACAGATCAGCTGTCAGGGATTAGGAAATAGTTTAGACATGAAATGTTAAAATTCTTCATCTTAGGCTCTGTTTTCTAAAGCCATTTTACATTTGTTTTACAGTCAGTTCTATGAATATTCATGATAAGTAAGAATACTGACATCACTGCTTGTATAGGCACACAGAACCATTTCTAGGCAGAGATTAATTCTTATTGACTTTCATCTGTGTTTTCAGTCCTTAAACTAGACAAAAATTAATTAAACTAATTTAGCTAAATGGCATGGAAAGAAAATAATACATAATTGAATTAGTTCTCAGTTTTAGAAGATTCTGACAAATCTGTAGTGTTTTTTCCCTTTTTTTCATAGGTCTGTAGGCTTATTTCATATTCAAAGTGAGCTGAAGGAAATTAAAGTTTTAAGTTCTATTGGTTTAGATACATATATAGCAAGTATGTCACTTTTGGGCATGGAAGGATACATTTGCTAAGAATTTGGTGAGCCTTTGTCGAGTTCTGAATAGATCTGATGAATTCAGAGATATAATCTGCTAAAATTTAATAATGTGAAAAAGGGAAAATGAGATAATGGTGACAGCCAGGATTTCTAATGTTAAATCTGGAGCAAAAAGACCTGGAATTCCATTTTCCTAGACAAAATTGGCTGCTGCTGCTACAGTTGCAGAAGCATAGAGTCTGGATTTGACTGAGAAGTCACTGAAATAATCATTTTGTGTAGAACAGAGTGGATGAGCTCCCAGCTGGGGACTGCCATGTGTGAAACCCTGTGCCATTCCTAGCTCTTGTGCAGCTCTCTCTGAGGGTTCTGCTGCAGCAAAGCTGCCGTGTTAACGTGAGCTGCTGTGCCTGTGCCCAAATATAACCCCGTGCTCACTCCAAGGGGGAGTGGGGAGTTCACTCAGCTCGTTCCTAATGCAGCCATTAAACCTTCTCTTTGCAGAATTAGGCAGCCTTTAGCAGGCAGTCGGGTAATTAACAACAAATCCTTTCTGTGCCACCACAGCAGGACTATCAAGGACACAGAAGCAGACTAAACATGCTAATTTTTAATGGACTTCTCTGTGCGTTCAAGCGTCACAGGACCTGTGTGAACGATTCCACTTGTGTAAAGTATAATAAAAGTATTGCTGTGCTGTCAGTATTAGCAAGATTTATGCAGATGTTAATGTGCAAAATTCTGGCTCAAGTCTGGGCAGCAGTTCAGGAGAGTTTAAATCAGGGCAAATCTTGCAGCCAGGTCCAGAGCAGTAACTAACATCACATCCACCTACCCTCAAACCTGCTGACAAGGTGGTAAGCTAGGTCCATAATATTGTGAAACTTTTGTAATGTGCTGCCACATTAATACAGTGACTGTTAATAAAATTATGTTTTGTTTAACATTATCATCAGATAAAATGAATGTGTATTGGTTTGAAGCTTAATAACACAGAATAATATAAGCTTATGAAAAAAATTGCATTTTTAGATTTTTTTTAAAACAGTCACGCTTTTATTTACATATATAAAAAAATTCTGCCCATTCAAATGCCTCATGACACACCAAAGTTTTTTCTCTGGTTCTCTGATGACAATGCTAGGTTAACACAGCAGGCTTGTACGGTGGAAATCAGAACATTTTACACTATGTTAGAAACTAAAGTTGCTTCCTTCTGTTGACAGAGGCAAAATCCCTGTACTCACTATTCAAATTTTTCCATAAGGTACCTCCAGGTTATTTAGTATTTCTCTACAGTTCATTTCCTTCACTTACTCATGCAGCAGGAGATTTGCCTCTCATTCCCATGGAAAGAGAACAAATAAATACTTACATTGAATATTTGGGGGCATTTCATATTTTTCTTGCCCATTAAATGTTTGCACCTTCAGTTTTATCCTGAATGGAAGATTTCCAGTTTCCCAATGAGTGTCTTGATGTTAGTTGTAATTTACTTGGCAGCTAGTATGTATTATAGGTCATAGCATGTAATTTTTCATTACACCCTTGTAATTGAGTTTATTTCTTACTGCTTTTTATGTGGATCTGACAGTTTTGATCAATTAATTCTAGTTTACATGTAACGCATTCAAGTTCACTTAAAGTCTGTCAGAAAAAGCAAATGTTAAGCATCACATACCATATCCTTGCCATATGAAAAGCAAAAAAAAAAAGCTTCTCAAACCTATATTTAGCTAAAACTTTAGGCAAAGCAATGGCCCTGCATCCTCCTATTATTCTTTAATCACAAAGAGAACACCCAGATTTTGTTGTACACAGAAAAAAATAAACAGCAAAATTTGAATGGACAATTAATTTGTCCCCTAGGAAAATATTCCTTCAGTATGTCTCTTTGTTGAATGAGACCCTGGAAACAGTGACAAAAATCTGCTCCTCTGGCCTCTCTGAAGTTGACTGTGTTGTTGAAGAGGTTTTCAAAGTGACATGAAGCAGTGGAGAACTATCAAACCATCAAAGGTGTAACCTGGTCATACTCAGAGAGCAGAAAGAGCTGAACGCTCTCACCAGCAGTGGCTTTCAGTCATTTTTTTTTCTTTGACAATCCCTGCATCAGGTGGGATCACAGCTCTGTATGGCTCATTTGTGCCTCAGTGATTACCTGGAATGGTTAAAACAGGGGTGAAATTGGCTGTCATCTTCAGAAGCTGCTGGTTGACGTATTTGAGCTTTTTAAGCAAGATTCACTATTGTTCATATTTTTATTGACAACAAATGCCCAGTGTAAAATTTGATTTTAGTTGAAAAGCATTCAGTTTGCAGAGGCAGGACTGATATACGGCTGCAGGAATTAGACCTAGAGAAGACAATTTAAATCCTTTAATATATGTAGCTTGGCTACAATGAAGGACCTTAAAACACATGAGAATGGACACACAGCCTCAAAATATGGCAGAGATCAAAATATATATATCTTTTGAGAAAGAGTGTACTGGTACTGATTTTAGTTCCCTAAAAGGAGTTTTGCTCATTCATTCATTTGCTAAATAATTGTGTTAATTGGAGCATCCTCAGAACTTTTTGAACACTTTCTTATTATGGATGTGGAAGTGCTCAAGTGCTTTTGACAGATAATTGTGTTTTAAAATTTAAATACTTTTATGATGAATTTTTGAGGCAGGTGGTGGTTTGATTAAATTTTTAAGAGCTCTGATTATGCAAAGAATGTGAAAAGTATTGCATACATTTGTAAGTGATTTCTCAATAAAATTTAAAGGCTATTTTCTTTGAGCAGAATGCATTGGGACTTTGAGAATAACTTCCACTTTCTTTTTTGAGGTTTTGATGTGTTTAGGTGCCTACAACTATATCTCTTTATAACTAATATCTAAAATAATTTTTGTCTGAATGCAGAGTTTTGGAAATCTTGAAGAAGTTTTTTGTTTGGTTGGTGTTGTAGCATTATATTTTTTTATGGCATGCTATTTTGTTGTTGTTGTTTTTCTTTGGCAACATGAATGATTTAATTATCCAGATTCTCTAAATCTGTAGTAAACTTAATGTTATTCAGACAGTATGGCAGAGCAAGATACTCATATACTCAAATAGCAGCAAACCTGATTAAATGTAAATCATCATAAATTTAAATATCTCAGTGGAAAGATGTAGTGAAAGAAATGCATCCCAAACAGCTGTTTCATATGGAGTACTGGGGAGTCAACATCACCAAGCCCCAAAACCACCCTGGCACTATGTAAAGCTTGAAATGAAGTTTTTTATCTGTTGATGGGTTGTGATTAGCACACAAACCAGACATTATATTCCTATTTTTTTTTCTGTTCTTATGGGATTTAGCTTGTCATAAACCATCTTGAGACAATGTTTACATAAAATGATCAAAGGCCAGAGGTGGGAGCCCGGGGGGGGGGGTTCATGAGCCATTTAAGTGTTCAGTGACCACTCAGAGCACATATTTTGTAGCTTTCTTTAGAGTAAATAAAAAAAAAAAACAAAAAAAAAAAAAACAAAAAAAAACAACAAAAAGATACCTTAAAAAAGTATTTCCTCCCATTCCTTTCTTGGTAAAATAGAGAATACATTGTCATCTGAAACTGGTCACTCTAGAGGGGGGCCTCTGCAGCAACTGCCTTTTCCCAGTGTGAGAACCCAGGTTTCTTTACACAGTGAAGGACAATTAGGAGATTCCCAGACTGGGATCACATGGCTGAGAGATCAAAAGGTTTTTTGATGTAGGAATTTCCTTAAGTCAACCAAATTGTTCTAGATGCAGAAAAATCCCTGTAGAGGGTTAGGAAAACAATCCCACTGCACCATGGTGTTGAGAGTTCTCAGTGATGTGCTCCTGTCACTAAGACACCAACTCTGGGACAAAATGCTGACCCCTTTTCTAAACACATCTGTACTATGAATTCTCTTACACATGCAGTAGAGAAAGTAATCAAGTCATGAAATCAGCCACATGTTCATGGAGCTGCTGCCTCAAACAGCAAAGGAATTTGCTCTGTGAGGGTTGCTAAGAGACTGCTTTCATGTCTATGTACTTACAGCACTCAGACCTGGATGTATGAAGTTCAGGTTCTAGTGCTGCCTGAGCTGAAAGAGGAGATGATAAATTGTTCTGACTCAGAACTGCACAAAGTGGGTTTCTGAGCCTGAACCTTCAGCACCCCTAGCAAGTGCACTGACATGATACACAGTGCTGAGTAACTGCCATGAGATTTGCATTTCCAGTCTATTTTGGTTATGCATCTTTTGCTGTTCATCTTGATGCATCCACTCTGAGCATGATTCAACTGCTGGATGGGCTAAAGTGATCCAAGAAACAGCTACAGTGAGCTGTGTGTCCTTGTGTATGGTACAAGTTACATACTGTGCATCCTGGTAAATGTCATTCATCAGGGTGTCAGATATCCCAGAAATCCACATTACTTGGAAGCCAATTCAGTGCCAAGAGAAGAGTCAGAGGAAAGGGTGACACAATTTGTCACTGGGGATGTAAGAGAGGAAAGAACATAAAAATAAAGCCTACAAACCCAGCTGCTCTGACAATGGCTATACTCTTTTTCTAAGGTAACTGGAAAAGCACTGAGATAAAATTGCCAAAGATCAGAGAAATCCCAAAAGGTGGACAAAAACCAGATGGCTGGCGCAGCACAGTATTGATATTAGGAAACAGAACAAACAGCAAGGGGTAATAGGAAGTGAAAAGGCATATAAGCAATTCCCATGAGTGACAAAATATCCTGGATAATTGTTAAAAAACAACTTAAGAAGAAAAGTCCTTTTATTTTATGCCTCTCTTAACCAGACTTGTTTCATGAAAACTTGGTCTGCGTCTTTCTTTTGCTTTTTTTTTCACTCATAAATGTCTTTGGCCAATATGTTTTCTGTAGAGTTTGAAGTGTTAAACATCTCTGTGAAGTATTTTCCTCTGCAGTACAAAATACATTTGTATTTATGAGATTTCACCAATACAGATATATTATTCACACAGATGTTCAACATACCCACAGAAAAGCAGATCGAAAGGACTCTGGGTTGCAAAATAATCCACCCAGACACTATGAAATGTAGGAAACTGTTTTCATCCAGCAACCAGAGATTGACACCCTCAAGTTTTTCCATTAAAAGGTGGAATTTTATTATAAAATTGAAGGCCATTTTTTTTTTTTAACTTGGTTCTGACTGATATAGGACCAATTCTCATTGAATCATAGAATGGTTTGAGACAGAAGGGACCTTTAAAATCATCTAGTCCAGCCCCTTTGCCATGGGCACCAGACCAGGTTGCTCCAAGTCCTGTCCAATATGCCCTTGGACACTTCCAGTGATGGGGCAACAACAACTTCTATGTAAAATCTGTTCCAGTGTCTCACCACCCTCAAAGTAAAGAATTTCTTCCTTATGTCAAATCTAAATTTTCCTTTTTTAAGTTTAAAACCATTGTCATTTATCCTATTGTTAGAGGCCCAGGTAAAAAGTCCCTCTTGATCTTTTAAATCCTGATTAGATATCAAAAGTCTGCTCTAAGATGTCCTCAGAGCCTTCTCTTCCCCAGACTGAACAGCTCAGTCTCTCAGTCTTCACAGGGGAGATGCTCCAGCCCTCAGAGCACCTTTGTGGACCTGCTCAAACAGAGCCATGTCTTTCTTCTGTTAGGGGCCCTGGGGCTTCAGAGCCCCAGAGCTGGTCACAGTGCTGGAGGTGGAATCCCACAAGAGCAGTTTATGTCCTATTTTCATCCACACCTACCCCCAGCTCCTTCTTGGCAGGGCTGCTCTCAATCCCCTCATCACCCAGTCTTTACTGATGCTGGGGACTGCCCCCACTCTGGCACTGGACCTTGTCCTGGCCATGTGGAACTTCATGAGTTTCTCCTGGGACCAATTCTTGAACTGTGGAATGAAAATTACTTGCTGCAGTCTTATAATAGCCTACTAATTTATTTTTTTAACTTGATAACAGATGTATTAATGTTTTTTTTATTGATTTCTTCTCAAACCCTGTTTCCCAAAGAGAAGTGTTCATTTCCAGAGCTATATGTAAGGCTATCATTAGAACATTATTTTCTTGAGAAATGCTATACTAAAGAAGCTTTCTCATGTGTAGAATTTTTATTGATGAGATTGAATCAATTTCAATGTGGGGCTTTTTTCAGTTCACTGACAGAGTCACCAACAGAGTAGAAACAATAAGTTTATTGCTTTTCAAGATTAGTTAAGTCAATTTATCAATTTCAGTAGGAATCACTCAGTAGGAGGTCACTTAAAGACAATCAAAAGAAAGAGTGAAAGAAACAGATTGGAATTTATCTTTTTTTTTGGGCCAAAACTTCTTCCAGAGAGTTCTTTCCAAAGATGGCTTATGAAGCAGGTTTCGTTTCAAAATGCATGGTGACAGTCTGTCATAGGTTAGCAAGCATAGTCCCAGAAGGGATATCCTTGCTAAGGGGTGCTTACAGCTTCCTCTGGGACCTGATAGAACCTATCAGTGGCCAGTTTGAATATGGACAATTCTTTAAGCCACTTAAAGTTGTGACCGCCTCTGTGATACACACTTAAGAATAGACAAACTCCCCCCCCAAGCTCTCTCTCGTTTCCGGCGCTGGGACAGGTGGCTGCAGGCCCCGTGCGGGGGCCAGTGGGCCCGGCCCAGGCCCTTCTCGGGCCAGGGTGGGCCGGGCCGGGCCACAGCTCCAGGATGACCCTCCCAGCAGGGCTGTGGGCAGCCAGAGAGGCTCGGAACCCCCCGCCCCTTCCACTGCTGCCGAGATTCAGCAAAGCGGCACCTCTGTCCGGCAGAGGTCAGTGACCAACTGCGATAAGCCACATTCCAGCTGCAAGGCCGAGGTGAGATTGACCCTTTTATTGCTGTGAAGAGCTGAAAACCTGAGGGAAGAGAGAGAGGAGATGCTTAAAGCTGAAATTCTGTTGTGAAGCTATGATATATCAGAGTATCCTGTTGTAATTTCATGAAGATATGGGGGGTGGAGTGTTCAACTCGTAAGCAATAGGCAGATGCTGACGCAGCTGTAATTTCATGAGAAGTTTGGACAGGGAGAGATGGACCAGATGAGGACTTTTGCTCCAAACAGGAAAGGAGAAAACCTCAGTCCCTAGAGATGAACCAGATGTGGACTTTTGCTCCAAATGGGAAAGGAGAAAACCTCAGTTCCTAGAGATGCTCCCAGAGATGGTCCTAACGATGAAGATGAGGAAGACCCTTTGCTCCCAGGGAAGGAGAAGGGCCTCTGTTTTTTTTTTTTTTTCTGAACGGCTCAACCTTGAAATTGTACCCCAAAAAACTTCAAGAGTGGACCCTCGAAAGCAGTTGCGGGAAAAGCTGCAAGTCGGGGGAAGGGACTCACATCGTAAGCAGAGAGACTCCTCTTCCTAAATGGACTGAACAATATTTGGAAGTGGGTGGCTGTCTCGGTGTGATACTGTTTTCATAGCACAAGCAAAAAGAGACTTCTCTTTCTAAATGGACTGAACAAGGTTATTATGGAAGTGGTAACAGACTGAACATCTTAAGGGTTGTCTTTTTACATTGTCAGTGGGAGAAGGGAGGAAGGTGGGGGGAGGAGAAGAGTTCTGAAGGTGGTATAATTTTTTTTCCCCTTTTCCTTCTTTTAGGTCTGTTAATAAACTTCTTTATATTCATTCAAGTTGGTGCCTGCTTTGCATTTCTCCTAATTCTTATCTCACAGAAGATAAACAGTAATGAGTATTTTGGACCAAACCACTACACAGTCCATGGGACTTGCTATAATACTCCAATGATTAGGAAGAAATAGTTTGAACTCCTTCCTCTGCCTGAATTAAGTAAATACTCTATTTCTTTCTATCAGACTGTTCACATTGCTCCCACAATTGCAGCTGTAGGCAGTATAGAGCAAAACCAGCCTAAAACTGTGGTGCTACAGAGAGGATATATAAATCATAATCTCAACTGTTTTGATGCACACACCAGGACAGACCTGCTAGCACCTCTGTAAATACAGAGAATATTGTCTACGTGGCACAGAACTGACCGTCTGGGCTTGTCTGGCCTCCTTGGAAGTGTAAAACTTGTCACTCTCTAAGACCAAACTCATTCCCCAGTTGGAGCCAATGTCATCAGAAACACCAACAAATATCTCAGTGACCCCAAGTGCATTATTGCTGAGTTTGAAGTCTCTTCACTAAACATCCAGGCAATAAAGGTAGTAAAACCTTAGCCATAAATGTTGTCTTCATGTTCAAAGATGACACAGACATCCCTACATGGTAACTCCTCCCTTCCTAAAATATTTGATGTCAGATAATTTAACTTTTAGGGGTGCCTACACCTGAGAGGAGAAATTACATTTAAAGTATGAAAGAATAAAGCATTTTCCCCTTTCCCAGATGAAGCAAATGTATGTTTAAAACTCCGTTTCAGCAAAGAAAACCCATGCAATGACATATGAGGCAGACACATGGCATGGGAAAAAAGAGCACAAAAGCTCTTCGGTCCATTTTATTACTGCCTGATGTTAGAACTAATAAAAAGACTCTCTTGTAATGTGACATGCCAGGGAAACTTCATAGCAGACAATGCTGTCATTCTGGAATTCTGTGTTTGCTATTTGATCAGCAGATGGTGGTGATATAATTGCCAACGACACAGAAAAGAGACCAAAACTTCAGGAACTAAGAATTTACAAACTGGAGACTTCAGTACGTGTTCAGGTGCTTTTTTTACATTCTTCAAAAAGTGGGTTGTAATATTTCTGAAATATGCATTACAAGATTGCAGTGGAAACCTGCTGAATATTTCATTTTCAATCATCTGAAGCAGTAAAGTTACAAAAGAATGCCTTTAAGCTGAAAAATGTAGTTTTACAAGCAGAACAACCCATTTGGGGAAATGACCAATGCTTTTCTTCCACTTTTGTGTTTCCAAGTGGACACTTTCAGCACCTGGCTCTGCAGTTTTTATTTTTTAATGGTCTATAAGACCCTGCTTGCTGAATATTTCTTCCAGTTGCTGGTCACATCGTCTGAAGAGCATGCATTTTACTGCTGAGTGGCAGAATAGGTTTTCTCAAAGAAATTCTCTCTGCAGACAACTTTGCTGTTACTTTGGAAGCATCTACAGAAGGTCAGGTATGCAGTGGACTAAATTCAGGGCTGTCTAGAACTGAACAAACTGGTTGGTTGTGATATTTGGGAAGAACTCTAATCATGGCATTCAGGCCTGAATATAACTCAAATACAAGTTAATGTTTCTGCGTTTCAGCCACTGCTGAGGGAAGAGGTTTAACAGCCTTACCCTGGAGTTGCCTCCTGCCACTGACCACAGAGGGGAATTCAGGTGCTTGGCTTTGAATAGAAACTTCTAGAAACTTTTAAAAAATGAAACCAGGTGTGATGCACCATGTGCTAGATACAGAAATCATCAATGGCATAATCACTTTGCCTTGGGCTCAAAAGTACTATTAGACGCCTAACTCTTAAGTGCTTTTTCTTGTTGGAGAACTGGTGACAGTGCAAGTGCTGGTGTAGACAAAGTATCATGATTAGACAGGCTGGGAACCTTTGAGAAATCAGATGCACAAAGAGAACAGTGAGATTTTATGTCTCTTGTCACATTCAGGCACAATGCTGAGGCTGCTGACTTTTTACAGCAAGCAACTCAGAGATTCTCAGCCACAGTCTCTTGGAGTGCATTCACCCCCAGCACTTTCAGAGAAAGGTCAGGACAAATGGCAGCCAAATCCTAATAAAGACTTTAAAACCTATCCTCACTCAAATTCAAACAAGCTTGTTGCCCAAATATTTTTGTGAGCCTGAATTTTGGCAAATCCCAATAGTTTAATTGCCTATCTTTTGTTACTGTAGGCATTGCCTTTAGCAAAAAATTAGACTTTTTTTTTTTTAAATCAACAGCTCTAGGGCTTGAGCTCCATTAAATACCATATTGATGAGCTCAACAGTGTAACTATAATTATATCACATGCAAGATCTCGCATTATTGGTTTCTCCTATTATTGGTTTCATACTGATTTCTTTTCATATTTTAACACATACCTTTGTGTTTTATTAGAAGACAAAGTGAACAAGGACTTCTTAATTTGCCTCCTCTGTGACATTCATTAGCCTGTATGTGTCGTGCCGTATTTCCCCCGCTCCTTTTCTTATTAAATTGTCTGCCTTTCCCACGTGGAACTCACTTCCCAGGCCCTAGTCCTGGCCACACCCTCGGGTTCTCCCTATTGCTTCCAGTACCCCAACTCCACCCATGTACCGCCCTGCGCCCTGAGAAAATCCCAGGCTCCCTGACCATGTGGTCTCTCTGCCTCTGGGGACTGGCTTGTCATAGTGGGAATAAAGTTCCTCTGAGGTCACCATGCAGGGACCCTTCTGCCTCCTTTATCATCACTGTGTTGTGGAGCCCAACTAGCCGGAGCAGGAGCATGATTTACCAAATTATGAATATCGATCAAATATTGGTATCCAACTGAGATGGCCAAATACTCTCTAACAGTTTGGAGTTAGAAAGTGCATGGTTTATTTGGCCCCAGGTTCTGCGTGGGATAGCTCCGTAAGACGCAGGCCCCGATACAAGCAACCATGATACCTTTTATTCCCAAATATTATGAATATCCAAAATACAAATGCATATTCATAGTGTTAGCACCTCCCATTCTCCACTTCATATGGAAATGAGCTTACATGTCATTAAGGATGCGTAGTGTGTGTTCTGAATTGAGTCGGTGGTCTTGAATTGGGTCACTGGTCCTAAGGAAGATAAAGTAACTCATCTTCCTCGCTTTGACCTTTTTGCCTTTCTGAGTTTTAACAATCCTAATTACTTTAGTGACCTCTAAGTTTCCTCTTGCATGGCTTTTGGATGGGTTCCCACAAAGAGAGGAAACTGGTAATTGTCTGTATTCTATACACCAACTTATCAATGTTTCTGCTCCTTATTCTAAGCACAGCTAAACAAACATGCAAATGACAGATCATCAGTTATTTGGTAATCAGTTACTAACATCTAAAACCCTATTTCAGGTCCAGCTCTCCTAACTATTTTAATTAACTCTTGTTGGAGAATAGAATTATTGGGATCAATAAAAGAACTGTGCAAGCTATTGAGATGGAGGTTTTTAGGCTTGTGTGTGTGAGAGACATTTTCCATGGGAAAGTCCCTGTGTGAAAGTAAATAGTTCGGCCTGAGAACATACAGGGAGTAAAGAACCTGCAGGTGTGTTATCTGGGAGTATACAGGGAGGCAAGCACAAAATTCTTTTGATCATAACAAGACTGTGGAAACTTGCCAATGTAGGTCCAATTATGTAGAAATAGAAATGTGTCTTGATAA
The DNA here is from genome assembly GCF_041296385.1 of Aphelocoma coerulescens. Taxonomy (NCBI): domain Eukaryota; kingdom Metazoa; phylum Chordata; class Aves; order Passeriformes; family Corvidae; genus Aphelocoma; species Aphelocoma coerulescens. Next base: position 74,812,083 of record NC_091017.1, read on the forward strand.
GCTTTAAGCCACTTAGGAGCTAACAAGCTGGTATACTATATAAGTGCCTTTGGACTGCTAATAAATCGGAGTTCATTTTTCAACCATATTGGTTTGGCTTCTGTTTTTCTCACTCCCCCCGCCAGGGATCCGGGCTCCCCGTCCCGCGCGGCTTCCAACAAACTCTCACTGGGCCCAAATTCTTTCCTATTCCACCCATTCCAACACAGCTAGCCTATAACTAA